>NC_083381.1:19235000-19577500 GCF_031755915.1 Ziziphus jujuba | reverse complement strand
TATATATATTTTTTAAACCTTCATTTTTAACAATTGGATTTTAGCCGAGCATGAAATAACCAGTGAAGATATTGAAACAATATAAAGAGAGGTTTTTTTTTTTTTTTTTTTTTTTTTTTTTTTTTTTTTTTTAATTTAGGGTTTAGGCGACGCATAAGCAGTATTATGCGTCGCCTAATACCTTTTTTTTTTTTTTCTTCTTTCAAAAAAACCATGGTTTTTAACAATTTGATTTTCTTCCATCATCAAATAAGCAGTGAAAATATTTAAACAACATAAATGAGTTTTGTTTTTTTATTTTTTTAATCAATCTGATGTTATCTCTGCATCAAATAACCAGTTAAAAGATTTAAACTAGTTAGAGAAGCTGTTTTTCTTAAAATCTTCCTGTTTAACAATTTGATTTTCTTCCAGCATCAAATGACCAGTGAAAATATTTAAAGATGATAAACAGAGTTTGTTTTTTTTTTTTTGAATTTTAGTAATAGGCGACGCATAACCATGATTATGCGTCGCCTAATACCCTATATATATATTTTTTAAACCTTCATTTTTAACAATTGGATTTTAGCTGAGCATGAAATAACCAGTGAAGATATTGAAACAATATAAAGAGAGGTTTTTTTTTTTTTTTTTTTTTTTTTTTTTTTTTTAATTTAGGGTTTAGGCGACGCATAATCAGTATTATGTGTCGCCTAATACCCTTTTTTTTTTTTTTCTTCTTTCAAAAAAACCATGGTTTTTAACAATTTGATTTTCTTCCATCATCAAATAAGCAGTGAAAATATTTAAACAACATAAATGAGTTTTGTTTTTTTATTTTGTTAATCAATCTGATTTTATCCCTGCATAAAATAACGAGTTAAAAGATTTAAACTAGTTAGAGAAGGTGTTTTTCTTAAAATCTTCCTGTTTAACAATTTGATTTTCTTCCAGCATCAAATGACCAGTGAAAATATTTAAAGATGATAAACAGAGTTTGTTTTTTTTTTTTTGAATGTTAGTAATAGGCGACGCATAACCATGATTATGCGTCGCCTAATACCCTATATATATATATTTTTTAAACCTTCATTTTTAACAATTGGATTTTAGCTGAGCATGAAATAACGAGTGAAGATATTGAAACAATATAAAGAGAGGTTTTTTTTTTTTTTTTTTTTTTTTTTTTTTTTTAAATCTAGGGTTTAGGCGACGCATAATCAGTATTATGTGTCGCCTAATACCCTTTTTTTTTTTTTTTCTTCTTTCAAAAAAACCATGGTTTTTAACAATTTGATTTTCTTCCATCATCAAATAAGCAGTGAAAATATTTAAACAACATAAATGAGTTTTGTTTTTTTATTTTTTTAATCAATCTGATTTTATCCCTGCATCAAATAACCAGTTAAAAGATTTAAACTAGTTAGAGAAGGTGTTTTTCTTAAAATCTTCCTGTTTAACAATTTGATTTTCTTCCAGCATCAAATGACCAGTGAAAATATTTAAAGATGATAAACAGAGTTTGTTTTTTTTTTTTTGAATGTTAGTAATAGGCGACGCATAACCATGATTATGCGTCGCCTAATACCCTATATATATATATTTTTTAAACCTTCATTTTTAACAATTGGATTTTAGCTGAGCATGAAATAACCAGTGAAGATATTGAAACAATATAAAGAGAGGTTTTTTTGTTTTTTTTTTTTGTTTTTTTTTTTTAAATTTAGGGTTTAGGCGACGCATAATCAGTATTATGTGTCGCCTAATACCCTTTTTTTTTTTTTTCTTCTTTCAAAAAAACCATGGTTTTTAACAATTTGATTTTCTTCCATCATCAAATAAGCAGTGAAAATATTTAAACAACATAAATGAGTTTTGTTTTTTTATTTTTTTAATCAATCTGATTTTATCCCTGCATCAAATAACCAGTTAAAAGATTTAAACTAGTTAGAGAAGGTGTTTTTCTTAAAATCTTCCTGTTTAACAATTTGATTTTCTTCCAGCATCAAATGACCAGTGAAAATATTTAAAGATGATAAACAGAGTTTGTTTTTTTTTTTTTGAATGTTAGTAATAGGCGACGCATAACCATGATTATGCGTCGCCTAATACCCTATATATATATATTTTTTAAACCTTCATTTTTAACAATTGGATTTTAGCTGAGCATGAAATAACCAGTGAAGATATTGAAACAATATAAAGAGAGGTTTTTTTGTTTTTTTTTTTTGTTTTTTTTTTTTTAAATTTAGGGTTTAGGCGACGCATAATCAGTATTATGCGTCGCCTAATACCCTTTTTTTTTTTTTTCTTCTTTCAAAAAAACCATGGTTTTTAACAATTTGATTTTCTTCCATCATCAAATAAGCAGTGAAAATATTTAAACAACATAAATGAGTTTTGATTTTTTATTTTTTTAATCAATCTGATTTTATCCCTGCATCAAATAACCAGTTAGAAGATTTAAACTAGTTAGAGAAGGTGTTTTTCTTAAAATCTTCCTATTTAACTATTTGATTTTCTTCCACCATCAAATGACCAGTGAAAATATTTAAAGATGATAAACAGAGTTTGTTTTTATTTTTTTGAATTTTAGTAATAGGCGACGCATAACCATGATTATGCGTCGCCTAATACCCTATATATATATATTTTTTAAACCTTCATTTTCAACAATTGGATTTTAGCTGAGCATGAAATAACCAGTGAAGATATTGAAACAATATAAAGAGAGGTTTTTTTTTTTTTTTTTTTTTTTTTTTTTTTTTTAATTTAGGGTTTAGGCGACGCATAATCAGTATTATGTGTCGCCTAATACCCTTTTTTTTTTTTTTCTTCTTTCAAAAAAACCATGGTTTTTAACAATTTGATTTTCTTCCATCATCAAATAAGCAGTGAAAATATTTAAACAACATAAATGAGTTTTGTTTTTTTATTTTGTTAATCAATCTGATTTTATCCCTGCATAAAATAACGAGTTAAAAGATTTAAACTAGTTAGAGAAGGTGTTTTTCTTAAAATCTTCCTGTTTAACAATTTGATTTTCTTCCAGCATCAAATGACCAGTGAAAATATTTAAAGATGATAAACAGAGTTTGTTTTTTTTTTTTTGAATGTTAGTAATAGGCGACGCATAACCATGATTATGCGTCGCCTAATACCCTATATATATATATTTTTTAAACCTTCATTTTTAACAATTGGATTTTAGCTGAGCATGAAATAACGAGTGAAGATATTGAAACAATATAAAGAGAGGTTTTTTTTTTTTTTTTTTTTTTTTTTTTTTTTTTTTTTTTAAATCTAGGGTTTAGGCGACGCATAATCAGTATTATGTGTCGCCTAATACCCTTTTTTTTTTTTTTTCTTCTTTCAAAAAAACCATGGTTTTTAACAATTTGATTTTCTTCCATCATCAAATAAGCAGTGAAAATATTTAAACAACATAAATGAGTTTTGTTTTTTTATTTTTTTAATCAATCTGATTTTATCCCTGCATCAAATAACCAGTTAAAAGATTTAAACTAGTTAGAGAAGGTGTTTTTCTTAAAATCTTCCTGTTTAACAATTTGATTTTCTTCCAGCATCAAATGACCAGTGAAAATATTTAAAGATGATAAACAGAGTTTGTTTTTTTTTTTTTGAATGTTAGTAATAGGCGACGCATAACCATGATTATGCGTCGCCTAATACCCTATATATATATATTTTTTAAACCTTCATTTTTAACAATTGGATTTTAGCTGAGCATGAAATAACCAGTGAAGATATTGAAACAATATAAAGAGAGGTTTTTTTGTTTTTTTTTTTTGTTTTTTTTTTTTTAAATTTAGGGTTTAGGCGACGCATAATCAGTATTATGCGTCGCCTAATACCCTTTTTTTTTTTTTTTCTTCTTTCAAAAAAACCATGGTTTTTAACAATTTGATTTTCTTCCATCATCAAATAAGCAGTGAAAATATTTAAACAACATAAATGAGTTTTGATTTTTTATTTTTTTAATCAATCTGATTTTATCCCTGCATCAAATAACCAGTTAGAAGATTTAAACTAGTTAGAGAAGGTGTTTTTCTTAAAATCTTCCTGTTTAACTATTTGATTTTCTTCCACCATCAAATGACCAGTGAAAATATTTAAAGATGATAAACAGAGTTTGTTTTTATTTTTTTGAATTTTAGTAATAGGCGACGCATAACCATGATTATGCGTCGCCTAATACCCTATATATATATATTTTTTAAACCTTCATTTTCAACAATTGGATTTTAGCTGAGCATGAAATAACCAGTGAAGATATTGAAACAATATAAAGAGAGGTTTTTTTTTTTTTTTTTTTTTTTTTTTTTTTAATTTAGGGTTTAGGCGACGCATAAGCAGTATTATGCGTCGCCTAATACCTTTTTTTTTTTTTTCTTCTTTCAAAAAAACCATGGTTTTTAACAATTTGATTTTCTTCCATCATCAAATAAGCAGTGAAAATATTTAAACAACATAAATGAGTTTTGTTTTTTTATTTTTTTAATCAATCTGATGTTATCTCTGCATCAAATAACCAGTTAAAAGATTTAAACTAGTTAGAGAAGCTGTTTTTCTTAAAATCTTCCTGTTTAACAATTTGATTTTCTTCCAGCATCAAATGACCAGTGAAAATATTTAAAGATGATAAACAGAGTTTGTTTTTTTTTTTTTGAATTTTAGTAATAGGCGACGCATAACCATGATTATGCGTCGCCTAATACCCTATATATATATATTTTTTAAACCTTCATTTTTAACAATTGGATTTTAGCCGAGCATGAAATAACGAGTGAAGATATTGAAACAATATAAAGAGAGGTTTTTTTTTTTTTTTTTTTTTTTTTTTTTTTTTTTTTTAATTTAGGGTTTAGGCGACGCATAAGCAGTATTATGCGTCGCCTAATACCTTTTTTTTTTTTTTCTTCTTTCAAAAAAACCATGGTTTTTAACAATTTGATTTTCTTCCATCATCAAATAAGCAGTGAAAATATTTAAACAACATAAATGAGTTTTGTTTTTTTATTTTTTTAATCAATCTGATGTTATCTCTGCATCAAATAACCAGTTAAAAGATTTAAACTAGTTAGAGAAGGTGTTTTTCTTAAAATCTTCCTGTTTAACAATTTGATTTTCTTCCAGCATCAAATGACCAGTGAAAATATTTAAAGATGATAAACAGAGTTTGTTTTTTTTTTTTTGAATTTTAGTAATAGGCGACGCATAACCATGATTATGCGTCGCCTAATACCCTATATATATATATTTTTTAAACCTTCATTTTTAACAATTGGATTTTAGCCGAGCATGAAATAACCAGTGAAGATATTGAAACAATATAAAGAGAGGTTTTTTTTTTTTTTTTTTTTTTTTTTTTTTTTTTTTTAATTTAGGGTTTAGGCGACGCATAAGCAGTATTATGCGTCGCCTAATACCTTTTTTTTTTTTTTCTTCTTTCAAAAAAACCATGGTTTTTAACAATTTGATTTTCTTCCATCATCAAATAAGCAGTGAAAATATTTAAACAACATAAATGAGTTTTGTTTTTTTATTTTTTTAATCAATCTGATGTTATCTCTGCATCAAATAACCAGTTAAAAGATTTAAACTAGTTAGAGAAGCTGTTTTTCTTAAAATCTTCCTGTTTAACAATTTGATTTTCTTCCAGCATCAAATGACCAGTGAAAATATTTAAAGATGATAAACAGAGTTTGTTTTTTTTTTTTTGAATTTTAGTAATAGGCGACGCATAACCATGATTATGCGTCGCCTAATACCCTATATATATATTTTTTAAACCTTCATTTTTAACAATTGGATTTTAGCTGAGCATGAAATAACCAGTGAAGATATTGAAACAATATAAAGAGAGGTTTTTTTGTTTTTTTTTTTTGTTTTTTTTTTTTTAAATTTAGGGTTTAGGCGACGCATAATCAGTATTATGTGTCGCCTAATACCCTTTTTTTTTTTTTTCTTCTTTCAAAAAAACCATGGTTTTTAACAATTTGATTTTCTTCCATCATCAAATAAGCAGTGAAAATATTTAAACAACATAAATGAGTTTTGTTTTTTTATTTTTTTAATCAATCTGATTTTATCCCTGCATCAAATAACCAGTTAAAAGATTTAAACTAGTTAGAGAAGGTGTTTTTCTTAAAATCTTCCTGTTTAACAATTTGATTTTCTTCCAGCATCAAATGACCAGTGAAAA
Source organism: Ziziphus jujuba (assembly GCF_031755915.1). Taxonomy (NCBI): domain Eukaryota; kingdom Viridiplantae; phylum Streptophyta; class Magnoliopsida; order Rosales; family Rhamnaceae; genus Ziziphus; species Ziziphus jujuba. The sequence continues at coordinate 19,571,292 of NC_083381.1, read as the reverse complement.
TATTTAAAGATGATAAACAGAGTTTGTTTTTTTTTTTTTGAATGTTAGTAATAGGCGACGCATAACCATGATTATGCGTCGCCTAATACCCTATATATATATATTTTTTAAACCTTCATTTTTAACAATTGGATTTTAGCTGAGCATGAAATAACCAGTGAAGATATTGAAACAATATAAAGAGAGGTTTTTTTGTTTTTTTTTTTTGTTTTTTTTTTTTTAAATTTAGGGTTTAGGCGACGCATAATCAGTATTATGCGTCGCCTAATACCCTTTTTTTTTTTTTTTCTTCTTTCAAAAAAACCATGGTTTTTAACAATTTGATTTTCTTCCATCATCAAATAAGCAGTGAAAATATTTAAACAACATAAATGAGTTTTGATTTTTTATTTTTTTAATCAATCTGATTTTATCCCTGCATCAAATAACCAGTTAGAAGATTTAAACTAGTTAGAGAAGGTGTTTTTCTTAAAATCTTCCTGTTTAACTATTTGATTTTCTTCCACCATCAAATGACCAGTGAAAATATTTAAAGATGATAAACAGAGTTTGTTTTTATTTTTTTGAATTTTAGTAATAGGCGACGCATAACCATGATTATGCGTCGCCTAATACCCTATATATATATATTTTTTAAACCTTCATTTTCAACAATTGGATTTTAGCTGAGCATGAAATAACCAGTGAAGATATTGAAACAATATAAAGAGAGGTTTTTTTTTTTTTTTTTTTTTTTTTTTTTTTTTTTTAATTTAGGGTTTAGGCGACGCATAATCAGTATTATGTGTCGCCTAATACCCTTTTTTTTTTTTTTCTTCTTTCAAAAAAACCATGGTTTTTAACAATTTGATTTTCTTCCATCATCAAATAAGCAGTGAAAATATTTAAACAACATAAATGAGTTTTGTTTTTTTATTTTGTTAATCAATCTGATTTTATCCCTGCATAAAATAACGAGTTAAAAGATTTAAACTAGTTAGAGAAGGTGTTTTTCTTAAAATCTTCCTGTTTAACAATTTGATTTTCTTCCAGCATCAAATGACCAGTGAAAATATTTAAAGATGATAAACAGAGTTTGTTTTTTTTTTTTTGAATGTTAGTAATAGGCGACGCATAACCATGATTATGCGTCGCCTAATACCCTATATATATATATTTTTTAAACCTTCATTTTTAACAATTGGATTTTAGCTGAGCATGAAATAACGAGTGAAGATATTGAAACAATATAAAGAGAGGTTTTTTTTTTTTTTTTTTTTTTTTTTTTTTTTTTTTTTTTAAATCTAGGGTTTAGGCGACGCATAATCAGTATTATGTGTCGCCTAATACCCTTTTTTTTTTTTTTTCTTCTTTCAAAAAAACCATGGTTTTTAACAATTTGATTTTCTTCCATCATCAAATAAGCAGTGAAAATATTTAAACAACATAAATGAGTTTTGTTTTTTTATTTTTTTAATCAATCTGATTTTATCCCTGCATCAAATAACCAGTTAAAAGATTTAAACTAGTTAGAGAAGGTGTTTTTCTTAAAATCTTCCTGTTTAACAATTTGATTTTCTTCCAGCATCAAATGACCAGTGAAAATATTTAAAGATGATAAACAGAGTTTGTTTTTTTTTTTTTGAATGTTAGTAATAGGCGACGCATAACCATGATTATGCGTCGCCTAATACCCTATATATATATATTTTTTAAACCTTCATTTTTAACAATTGGATTTTAGCTGAGCATGAAATAACCAGTGAAGATATTGAAACAATATAAAGAGAGGTTTTTTTGTTTTTTTTTTTTGTTTTTTTTTTTTTAAATTTAGGGTTTAGGCGACGCATAATCAGTATTATGCGTCGCCTAATACCCTTTTTTTTTTTTTTTCTTCTTTCAAAAAAACCATGGTTTTTAACAATTTGATTTTCTTCCATCATCAAATAAGCAGTGAAAATATTTAAACAACATAAATGAGTTTTGATTTTTTATTTTTTTAATCAATCTGATTTTATCCCTGCATCAAATAACCAGTTAGAAGATTTAAACTAGTTAGAGAAGGTGTTTTTCTTAAAATCTTCCTGTTTAACTATTTGATTTTCTTCCACCATCAAATGACCAGTGAAAATATTTAAAGATGATAAACAGAGTTTGTTTTTATTTTTTTGAATTTTAGTAATAGGCGACGCATAACCATGATTATGCGTCGCCTAATACCCTATATATATATATTTTTTAAACCTTCATTTTCAACAATTGGATTTTAGCTGAGCATGAAATAACCAGTGAAGATATTGAAACAATATAAAGAGAGGTTTTTTTTTTTTTTTTTTTTTTTTTTTTTTTTTTAATTTAGGGTTTAGGCGACGCATAAGCAGTATTATGCGTCGCCTAATACCTTTTTTTTTTTTTTCTTCTTTCAAAAAAACCATGGTTTTTAACAATTTGATTTTCTTCCATCATCAAATAAGCAGTGAAAATATTTAAACAACATAAATGAGTTTTGTTTTTTTATTTTTTTAATCAATCTGATGTTATCTCTGCATCAAATAACCAGTTAAAAGATTTAAACTAGTTAGAGAAGGTGTTTTTCTTAAAATCTTCCTGTTTAACAATTTGATTTTCTTCCAGCATCAAATGACCAGTGAAAATATTTAAAGATGATAAACAGAGTTTGTTTTTTTTTTTTTGAATTTTAGTAATAGGCGACGCATAACCATGATTATGCGTCGCCTAATACCCTATATATATATATTTTTTAAACCTTCATTTTTAACAATTGGATTTTAGCCGAGCATGAAATAACGAGTGAAGATATTGAAACAATATAAAGAGAGGTTTTTTTTTTTTTTTTTTTTTTTTTTTTTTTTTTTAATTTAGGGTTTAGGCGACGCATAAGCAGTATTATGCGTCGCCTAATACCTTTTTTTTTTTTTTCTTCTTTCAAAAAAACCATGGTTTTTAACAATTTGATTTTCTTCCATCATCAAATAAGCAGTGAAAATATTTAAACAACATAAATGAGTTTTGTTTTTTTATTTTTTTAATCAATCTGATGTTATCTCTGCATCAAATAACCAGTTAAAAGATTTAAACTAGTTAGAGAAGGTGTTTTTCTTAAAATCTTCCTGTTTAACAATTTGATTTTCTTCCAGCATCAAATGACCAGTGAAAATATTTAAAGATGATAAACAGAGTTTGTTTTTTTTTTTTTGAATTTTAGTAATAGGCGACGCATAACCATGATTATGCGTCGCCTAATACCCTATATATATATATTTTTTAAACCTTCATTTTTAACAATTGGATTTTAGCCGAGCATGAAATAACCAGTGAAGATATTGAAACAATATAAAGAGAGGTTTTTTTTTTTTTTTTTTTTTTTTTTTTTTTTTTTTAATTTAGGGTTTAGGCGACGCATAAGCAGTATTATGCGTCGCCTAATACCTTTTTTTTTTTTTTCTTCTTTCAAAAAAACCATGGTTTTTAACAATTTGATTTTCTTCCATCATCAAATAAGCAGTGAAAATATTTAAACAACATAAATGAGTTTTGTTTTTTTATTTTTTTAATCAATCTGATGTTATCTCTGCATCAAATAACCAGTTAAAAGATTTAAACTAGTTAGAGAAGCTGTTTTTCTTAAAATCTTCCTGTTTAACAATTTGATTTTCTTCCAGCATCAAATGACCAGTGAAAATATTTAAAGATGATAAACAGAGTTTGTTTTTTTTTTTTTGAATTTTAGTAATAGGCGACGCATAACCATGATTATGCGTCGCCTAATACCCTATATATATATTTTTTAAACCTTCATTTTTAACAATTGGATTTTAGCTGAGCATGAAATAACCAGTGAAGATATTGAAACAATATAAAGAGAGGTTTTTTTTTTTTTTTTTTTTTTAATTTAGGGTTTAGGCGACGCATAATCAGTATTATGTGTCGCCTAATACCCTTTTTTTTTTTTTTCTTCTTTCAAAAAAACCATGGTTTTTAACAATTTGATTTTCTTCCATCATCAAATAAGCAGTGAAAATATTTAAACAACATAAATGAGTTTTGTTTTTTTATTTTGTTAATCAATCTGATTTTATCCCTGCATAAAATAACGAGTTAAAAGATTTAAACTAGTTAGAGAAGGTGTTTTTCTTAAAATCTTCCTGTTTAACAATTTGATTTTCTTCCAGCATCAAATGACCAGTGAAAATATTTAAAGATGATAAACAGAGTTTGTTTTTTTTTTTTTGAATGTTAGTAATAGGCGACGCATATCCATGATTATGCGTCGCCTAATACCCTATATATATATATATATATTTTAAACCTTCATTTTTAACAATTGGATTTTAGCTGAGCATGAAATAACGAGTGAAGATATTGAAACAATATAAAGAGAGGTTTTTTTGTTTTTTTTTTTTTTAAATTTAGGGTTTAGGCGACGCATAATCAGTATTATGCGTCGCCTAATACCCTTTTTTTTTTTTTCTTTCAAAAAAACCATGGTTTTTAACAATTTGATTTTCTTCCATCATCAAATAAGCAGTGAAAATATTTAAACAACATAAATGAGTTTTGTTTTTTTATTTTTTTAATCAATCTGATTTTATCCCTGCATCAAATAACCAGTTAAAAGATTTAAACTAGTTAGAGAAGGTGTTTTTCTTAAAATCTTCCTGTTTAACAATTTGATTTTCTTCCTGCATCAAATGACCAGTGAAAATATTTAAAGATGATAAACAGAGTCTGTTTTTTTTTTTTTGAATTTTAGTAATAGGCGACGCATAACCATGATTATGCGTTGCCTAATACCCTATATATATATATTTTTTAAACCTTCATTTTTAACAATGGGATTTTAGCTGAGCATGAAATAACCAGTGAAGATATTGAAACAATATAAAGAGAGGTTTTTTTTTTTTTTTCAAATTTAGGGTTTAGGCGACGCATAAGCAGTATTATGCGTCGCCGAATACCTTTTTTTTTTTTTTTTCTTCTTTCAAAAAAACCATGGTTTTTAACAATTTGATTTTCTTACATCATCAAATAAGCAGTGAAAATATTTAAACAACATAAATGACTTTTGTTTTTTTATTTTTTTAATCAATCTGATTTTATCCCTGCATCAAATAACGAGTTAAAAGATTTAAACTAGTTAGAGAAGGTGTTTTTTTTAAAATCTTCCTGTTTAACAATTTGATTTTCTTCCAGCATCAAATGACCAGTGAAAATATTTAAAGATGATAAACAGAGTTTGTTTTTTTTTTTTTGAATTTTAGTAATAGGCGACGCATAACCATGATTATGCGTCGCCTAATACCCTATATATATATATTTTTTAAACCTTTATTTTTAACAATGGGATTTTAGCTGAGCATGAAATAACCAGTGAAGATATTGAAACAATATAAAGAGAGGTTTTTTTTTTTTTTTTTTTTTTAATTTAGGGTTTAGGCGACGCATAAGCAGTATTATTCGTCGCCTAATACCTTTTTTTTTTTTTTTCTTCTTTCAAAAAAACCATGGTTTTTAACAATTTGATTTTCTTCCATCATCAAATAAGCAGTGAAAATATTTAAACAACATAAATGAGTTTTATTTTTTTATTTTTTTAATCAATCTGATGTTATCTCTGCATCAAATAACCAGTTAAAAGATTTAAACTAGTTAGAGAAGCTGTTTTTCTTAAAATCTTCCTGTTTAACAATTTGATTTTCTTCCAGCATCAAATGACCAGTGAAAATATTTAAAGATAATAAACAGAGTTTGTTTTTTTTTTTTTTGAATTTTAGTAATAGGCGACGCATAACCATGATTATGCGTCGCCTAATACCCTATATATATTTTTTTTAAACCTTCATTTTTAACAATTTGATTTTGTTGGAGCATCAAATAACCAGTGAAGATATTTAAACAAGATAAAGAGAGTTTTTTTTTTTTTTGAATTTTAGTAATAGGCGACGCATAATCATGATTATGCGTCGCCTAATACCCTATCTATATATATTTTTTTTAAACCTTCATTTTTAACAATTGGATTTTAGTTGAGCATGAAATAACCAGTGAAGATATTGAAACAATATAAAGAGTTTTTTTTTTTTTTTTTTTTTTTTTTTTTTTTTTTTAATTTAGGGTTTAGGCGACGCATAAGCAGTATTATGCGTCGCCTAATACCCCATTTTTTTTTTTATCTCAAAAAAATCATGGTTTTTAACAATTTGATTTTCTTCCATCATCAAATAAGCAGTGAAAATATTTATATTATTTTTAATTTGATTTTCAAAACTCTTAAAATTTATATTATTTTTAATTATTATAGGCGACGTATTTTATTCTTTATACGTCGCTTTGTCTGATTTATTTTTATTTATTTATTTTTTTTGTATTTCCATTTTTTCCTTTGTAAGTGTCTTTAAATATTTTTAATAACATTTTTTTTATTCCCCAATATTAATGAAATATTATAAATAAAATGGCACGTTAATCTATGGGCTTTCTTTTCAACCATTAACCATTAGTACGGGAACTAGAGAGTTGGAAGCAATCTAGAGGGTATGAGAAGATTTTGAAGGATCACTCTCATTATGCATTCTTGTTTCTTTCAAGGGTTTGAAGGATTTTGTGGGTTTCTTTCCTAAATACCCAAAGTTCCTTCTTCTTCCTTCTTGCCGGTGGTTGGGTTGCAAGAACTTCACCTTCTCTCCGTCGCCGTCGCCGTCGCCGTGGCACTGGGTGGCTGGGGTTTTTGCCGTCTCGTCGCCAGGATTTGGTTGCTGGGTTGCTGCCGTGCCGTCGCCGTCGCTGCTGTGGTGGCTTGAACTTTCTCTTGATTGCTGGATTTGTAAAGGTGTGCTGTTTTTGTGTGCTGTTTTTCATCCCTTTTGGGGTTCGGTGGTGTATGTGTGCTGTTTTTGTGTGCTGTTTTTCATCCCTTTTGGGGTTCGGTTGTGTATGTGTTTGCTGGAAAGAAAATTATGTTTGCTGGTGTTTTTGTTTTTTTTTTAAAATATTTGTTCGTTACTGTAATTTTGGTGGGGTTTTATGTTGTCAAAATCATGGCTTGTTGTCGACAATGGGTTAGCTAAATTTTGTTTGGAAAAATAGCTATATTTATTAAGTGGGGTTCGATTGTATGTAAAGCAAAATTATATGCTATTATTTGTATTATGTGTTTATATGGTTAAATTTGCGTGGGAAATGTCAGAGGTGCTCTGTTTTGGGTCTTAAAACGACGTCGTTTGTGCGACTCAAAATCCATAGTGATTTAGTCGCCGGTTGCAAAGTTTGAAAATGTTAATGACTGTTAAAGAGGACAGATGTTAAGAGAAGATACTATTACTGCATCACTTGGTAAATAAATTACATGAATTTATCGTTTATTATTGTTATTATTGGTTTATTCATTATACTACACCCTATATTGTTAGTAATATTAATTTGTGTTTATGTTTTTTGTATGTAGAATTATGGATTCTTTTAATGAACATGTCCTCTCGGATGGGGATGGCGCTGGATCACCATCCAGTGATATGGAAAGGCCGAATACATCATCCCCAAGGCGTAGAAAACGAGGGGCCACAACAATGAAAGGCCTTAGGAAGCATTTGGCGGGAAACAAAAGCTTGGAACCTCAATATAATGAGGTTGGAGTTGCTATTAACTCTGAGGCCGTTCGACTAAACAATTTGGAGGGCTCGTTGGCTAGGAGCACAATACCAATTAATATACCTAATTGGAGAGATGTGTCCGATAGGTTAAAAGATAACCTATGGGCATCAATAAAGGTACGGAGTGCATTATTGTTAGATATTGTTTATTATAAATAATATTTAATTGATGGAGATTTTATAATTCTTTTTTTGCATTTGCAGCTTGTATATATGCATTTTACTTGCATTTCTAACTTACCGCATTTACTTGTCAATCAATGTTACTAAATATATATATATATATATATATATATTAATTTTGCAGCAATATATGGGTAAGGATGATAGTTTTAGGAAGGCAACTTTAAAAGATTGTTGTGACAAATGGAGAAAATTCAAGAATTACTTGTATAGATCTTTTGTTCGACCATATATTGACACACCCGAAAAGTTGAAGCATCGACCCTCAATTTATGAATTCATAAGCCAAGAGGTGTGGGATGATTTTGTACAACAAAGGTTGTCGGATAAATTCCAGGTATAGTTTATTTAACGCACGGTACTGTTGTATTAAATTGCGCTGGCATTATTTATATAAAAATTAAAATTTGTTATGGTGACTTATGTTATTTGGGTTTTCTAATATGTTTGTTTATAACTTTTGTAGGCATTAAGTCAAAAATATTCGGAAAAACGGCAATTAAACAAGTATCCGCATAGGATGGGTGCAATGGGCTACGCGAGATTAGAAAGAGCCATTGTATGCAATTTATTTTTATTTACATTTAACCATAATAATTTTGTCATTGTTACTTGATCAGTTGCATGCATTATTAAAATTAATTTATTTGTAATTTTGAAGCAACTTGAAAGAGGCACTGAAGATTATGTAGACCGAGATGACCTGTGGATACGGGCACGTATGGGGAAGGATGGAAAATATGCAAATGAAGAAACTGAACATGTAGCGGAAAAAATTGTGAGTATTGTATTTTATATGAATATTTGTTGCATATATTATTGTTTAGTTCATTATTATATAAACTGATATATTCAATCATTTCAACAATATATTGTAGAATGACTTAAAGAAGAAGGCAACAAAAGGAGAAATTGGGCCTTCACCTCCTGTGGATATCCTAACACAAGCTTTGGGAAAAGAGGAGTATGGAGGTAGGCTTAGGGGTCGAGGCAAAGGATACACGGTGAATAACTTTTTCCATACTCCTAAGCCGAGTTCACAAAAAAAGACCAAGTCGGAGGGAAGTGGAAACAATTCAATGTATGAGACGCTGCTCAAAGGTCTAATGGCGATTGTCAGAAATTCAAGCAGCAGCAGCGCTGCCCAAGTTGATGCGCTCATATCGGCATGTGGTATTCAGATTCCGTCACTCGCTCATCTAGCCGATACTGTTGCTGCTCCTGGGACCCAAGTCGATGATGTTGCTGGTCTAGGGACCCCTCCAGCCGATGATGTTAATGCTCGTGGGACCCAAGTCGATGATGTTGCTGCTCATGGGACCCCCCCAGCCGATGATGTTGATGCTCCGGGCACCCAATTCGATGATGTTGCTGCTCATGGGACCCAATCTACATCTTGGATTGATGCTCCTCGGATCTATCCTGAGGTGATTTATTTATTTATTTATTTATTTATTTATATATATTTATGTATGTATGTTTAAGTAGGTTATTACTATCTATATAGCTCCCATGGTTGAAGGGTCTTACCTACCGCCATGAGGTCATGGGATCGAGTCTTTAAGTTGAAGGAATATTGTCATGTGAACATATATATATTAATTTTTTTTTTTTTTTAAACTTTACAGGGTGTAAAATGCAATCTTGCACAAGGCAATGTTGGCCATATAGTAGCACGTGGCACTTTGGTACCTTCGCTGCCAACGGATATGTGCCATGGTGTGAAGCTAGGTGCAGCAAATTATAAGGTAACTGTTGATGACGTTATTGATGGATTTGCACCTTTGCCTATTCCGTCATTTGACATCATACGTGTCGGTGATGCTGAAGGTGCATTTGTTGCATGGCCAAGAGATCTTGTTATCTTGTCATCTGAGGAGGTATTGTTCGATGCAGCTATATATATTAATGAAGTTTAAAATAATTTCATTTTTGTTCTATTTTAAATGTTGTTTGTTGATATTTTGTAGGGAAGCTCGAACAGGTCAAATGTTGAGAATGATGAAGATGATAATGTTGATCCCTTAATCGTTACCCCAACGATCTGAGAGTTGCTACGTCGGATCAAGGACGTCGATAGCGATCATTTATGGTTTTTTAATATGAAAAAAGAGATCTTTGGGGAAGAACAACAGTTGGCCATAGCGAGTAGCGATATAAACGATTTTTGTTACATGCAAGAATTATCGTCCGAATGCATCTCATTCTACATAAGGTAAACTAAATTTGGATGTCTTTATAACTAATTCTTTAATTTAATTAATTAAACACTATAATTATTGGTAATCGGATTATGTAGGCATTTATGTGAGGGATTGACGGGCTCTTTCGAAGGGAAATATTGCTTTGTTCATCCGGATATTATTGCTTCGGTTGGTCATCAAAACCCTCATGAACGGATATCAAATATATTGAGTAGATGGCAAGATGCAAGAAATAATCAACTATGGTTATTTCCCTACTGTGCAAGGTAATATTGTGTTAGTTTTATTGAATTATGTTATGAAAATATTCATTTCGAGAAACATCATATTAACTAAAATATTTATTGGTGTTTTTAGGAATCATTGGATGCTATGTGTTGTTGATTTATACAAAGCAGTAGCATGGTTTTTTGATTCTTTGAAGACTCATAAGAATATAATTGATAAGGATCTAAAATCTTTGATCGACGAGTAAGTTAATTAATAACTCTAATATTTTTACTTAATTGTTCTTATATATATTGGATTTGTACTTTTGAAGCTATTGTATAATCGTATACAATATTTATATTTCTATATAGTTCCTTCGTTGCATGGAACCAAGGAAAGACATTTGAAAAGAAACTTCGGTGGCAAAATACTAAGGTAATTATTATATATAAAAACTTAGCATTATTAGTTGTTAGTTAATTTAAATACTTGTATATATTCGTATCTAATATTACACATAATTTACTGTTTGCAAATTTAGACACCGATGCAGCCTGGGAATACGGAATGCGGTTACTATATGATGATGATAATGCGAGATATCATTAGGCGCAAAGTTCCTCCCCGGGACTTAAGAGGAATGGTAAATTATTATTAATTTAATGATTTCATCATATTTCTATTATGTAATAATTAATATTTATGATTATTTTTATATGTATTAACATAAGTTTCTCATGTTCAGTACGAAGGTGTCACTTGGTTACAAGCTGAAAATGTCAACGAATTTAGAGATGAATGGGCAACAGCGATGATCACAAGTATCTCAAACCAATGAATATATATATATGCATGGTAGTGAAATAGCTAGATTTTGTTAATAGCTTTTGTTTGTACATATAAAATATCGTAGACAAATTTGTGAAAATCGCTCATAAGGTAGTATTTGTTTTGCATGAACTTTGGTTTCAAACATACCAATTTTACAAAATTTCAAACAATATTAAAAATAATTAAAATAAACGATGAACAGGCGACGCACAATATGCTTCAGAGTCGCCTGATACAAATAATGCAGAAAAAAAAAAAACCATCACAGTTATGTGCTTCAATATTTTAACAGATTATATGATGCCAAAAGTAAAACAGATTGATAAATATTTTCACAAAACCAAAGGAAAAAAAATATTCACAATAATAGGCGACGCATAATGGTATTTATGCGTTGCCATAAATCAAAAAAAATTTTGCTAAAAATTTATTTAAAAAAACAAAAAAATAAAATCACTGTGAAGCAGCTCTAACATTTTCACTTTTTATTTAAAGTTAAAACAAATCAGAAAAAACACAAAAACAAAATTTTCACAATAATAGGCGACGCATAATGGTATTTATGCGTCGCCATAAATCTATAACATATTTTCTAAAACTTTATTTGAAAAAACAAAAAAACAGCACTGTGAAGCAGCTATAACATTTTCACTTGTTATTTTAGTAATAGGCGACGCATAAGCATGATTATGCGTCGCCTAATACCCTTTTTTTTTTTAAACCTTCATTTTTAACAGATGGATTTTAGTTTAGCATCAAATAACCAGTGAAGATATTTAAACAAGATCAAGAGAGTTTTTTTTTTTTGTTTGAATTTTAGTAATAGGCGACGTATAACCATGCTTATGCGTCGCCTAATACCCTATATATATTTTTTTTAAACCTTCATTTTTAACAATTTGATTTTGTTGGAGCATCAAATAACCAGTGAAGATATTTAAACAAGATAAAGAGAGTTTTTTTTTTTTTTGAATTTTAGTAATAGGCGACGCATAATCATGATTATGCGTCGCCTAATACCCTATCTATATATATTTTTTTTAAACCTTCATTTTTAACAATTGGATTTTAGTTGAGCATGAAATAACCAGTGAAGATATTGAAACAATATAAAGAGAGGTTTTTTTTTTTTTTTTTTTTTTAATTTAGGGTTTAGGCGACGCATAATCAGTATTATGCGTCGCCTAATACCCCATTTTTTTTTTCTTCTTTCAAAAAAACCATGGTTTTTAACAATTTGATTTTCTTCCATCATCAAATAAGCAGTGAAAATATTTAAACAACATAAATGAGTTTTGTTTTTTTATTTTTTTAATCAATCTGATTTTATCCCTGCATCAAATAACCAGTTAAAAGATTTAAACTAGTTAGAGAAGGTGTTTTTTTTAAAATCTTCCTGTTTAACAATTTGATTTTCTTCCAGCATCAAATGACCAGTGAAAATATTTAAAGATGATAAACAGAGTTTGTTTTTTTTTTTTGAATTTTAGTAATAGGCGACGCATAACCATGATTATGCGTCGCCTAATACCCTATATATATATTTTTTTTAAACCTTCATTTTTAACAATTGGATTTTAGCTGAGCATGAAATAACCAGTGAAGATATTGAAACAATATAAAGAGTGGTTTTTTTTTTTTTTTTTTTTTTTTTTAAATTTAGGGTTTAGGCGACGCATAAGCAGTATTATGCGTCGCCTAATACTCTTTTTTTTTTCTTCTTTCAAAAAAACCACGGTTTTTAACAATTTGATTTTCTTACATCATCAAATAAGCAGTGAAAATATTTAAACAACATAAATGAGTTTTGTTTTTTTATTTTTTTAATCAATCTGATTTTATCCCTGCATCAAATAACGAGTTAAAAGATTTAAACTAGTTAGAGAAGGTGTTTTTTTTTTAAATCTTCCTGTTTAACAATTTGATTTTCTTCCAGCATCAAATGACCAGTGAAAATATTTAAAGATGATAAACAGAGTTTGTTTTTTTTTTTTTGAATTTTAGTAATAGGCGACGCATAACCATGCTTATGCGTCGCCTAATACCCTATATATATATATTTTTTAAACCTTCATTTTTAACAATTGGATTTTAGCTGAGCATGAAATAACCAGTGAAGATATTGAAACAATATAAAGAGAGGTTTTTTTTTTTTTTTTTTTTTTAAATTTAGGGTTTTGGCGACGCATAAGCAGTATTATGCGTCGCCGAATACCTTTTTTTTTTTTTTCTTCTTTCAAAAAAACCATGGTTTTTAACAATTTGATTTTCTTACATCATCAAATAAGCAGTGAAAATATTTAAACAACATAAATGAGTTTTGTTTTTTTATTTTTTTAATCAATCTGATTTTATCCCTGCATCAAATAACAAGTTAAAAGATTTAAACTAGTTAGAGAAGGTGTTTTTTTTAAAATCTTCCTGTTTAACAATTTGATTTTCTTCCAGCATCAAATGACCAGTGAAAATATTTAAAGATGATAAACAGAGTTTGTTTTTTTTTTTTTGAATTTTAGTAATAGGCGACGCATAACCATGCTTATGCGTCGCCTAATACCCTATATATATATATATTTTTTAAACCTTCATTTTTAACAATTGGATTTTAGCTGAGCATGAAATAACCAGTGAAGATATTGAAACAATATAAAGAGAGGTTTTTTTTTTTTTTTTAAATTTAGGGTTTAGGCGACGCATAAGCAGTATCATGCGTCGCCTAATACTCTTTTTTTTTTCTTCTTTCAAAAAAACCACGGTTTTTAAAAATTTGATTTTCTTACATCATCAAATAAGCAGTGAAAATATTTAAACAACATAAATGAGTTTTGTTTTTTTATTTTTTTAATCAATCTGATTTTATCCCTGCATCAAATAACCAGTTAAAAGATTTAAACTAGTTAGAGAAGGTGTTTTTTTTAAAATCTTCCTGTTTCACAATACTAGGCGACGCATAATGTTATTTATGCGTCGCCATATATCAAGAAAATTTTTGGTAAAAATTTATTAAAAAAATCAAAAAAATAAAATCACTGTGAAGCAGCTATAACATTTTCACTTTTTATTTAAAGTGGAAACAAATCAGAAAAACACCAAAAAAAAAAATTTTCACAATATTAGGCGACGCATAATGGTATTTATGCGTCGCCATATATAAATAAAATATTTGCTAAAAATTTATTTGACAAAACAAAAAAAAAAATCGCTGTGAAGCAGCTATAACATTTTCACTTTTTATTTAAAGTTGAAACAAATCAGAAAGACACAAAAAAAAAAAAATTTCACAATAATAGGCGACGCATAATGGTATTTATGCGTCGCCATAAATCAATAACATATTTTCTATAAATTTATTTGAAAAAACAAAAAAACAGCACTGTGAAGCAGCTATAACATTTTCACTTGTTATTTAAAGTTGAAAGAAATCAGAAAAACACCAAAAAAAAAAAATTTCACCATAATAGGCGACGCATAATGGTATTTATGCGTCGCCATATATCAATAACATATTTGCTAAAAATTTATTTGAGAAAACAAAAAAAAAAAAAATCACTGTGAATCAGCTATAACATTTTCACTTGTTATTTAAAGTTGAAAGAAATCAACTGTTTAATACTTACTAAAAATTTCAAAAAAAATATATGATAATAGACTAATAGGCGACCCGCAATTCTTCTTGTCTCCTGATATCATTAATAAATCTTTTAAAATATTTTTTTCAAAAAAAAAAATGTCATGCCGCTTAAACATTTTCACTTGTTATTTAAAGTTAAAAGAATATCAACTGTTTAATACTTAGAAAAAACAACAAAAAATATAAATTTTTTCCCTAATGGGCGACGCATAATAGTGTATACGTCGCCTTATATCAATAAAATATTTTCCCAAATATTTAAACATTTTCACTTGTTATTTAAATTTGAAAGAACATCAACTATTACATACTTAAAAAAACGCAAAACAAAAAAAAAAGAAAAAAACAATGTTACACTAATAGGCGACGCATAACTGTGTTTATTCAGCGACTCTAAATATTATGCGTCGTGTGTGTTTGTTTCTCGCGACTTCTCGACGACACCTTTTTTTTTATGCGTCGTCGATTGGTCGAATTTTTACTGACGTATTAACCTCAGAGTCGCGGTATTATTTTTTTAGACGCATTTTTCTCGTAGCGTCGCTAATAATGTGTCGCTAGAGCTTATTTTTAGCGTAGTGATTAGATAAAAAAAGTGAGCCTTCAAAGAGAGCTCCAAACCTTTCTTTTTTTTTTTTTTTTTTAGGCGTTAAAATCCTAATGGAAATCTCAAATACAAATCAAACGGGTGGAGATCGAGAGCTATATTATTTTAGTACACCGACTTATGCAAGATCTAATGTGTTACAATGCTCGAATGTATCCTCTGTCCATCCAAACTAATCCTGAAATAATTTGAAATTGAAGGAGTTCGGTAGATAGGTCAATTGAAAAAAAAGAAATAAAAAAAAAAGTCTGGCTTTGATGATCGACAATTGCAGATAAAGACAAGAGTTGTTCATTTACACCACGGAAGAGAAGAAGAAACAGCATGCAGAAGTTATTTACGTTTCCAAGGCAAAAAAAAAGGAATTAGAAACGTGAGATGCTATGGCATTTTAACAAGTGTCAAATATTGATTTGGAATGGTACCAATTGACCTGATATTACCATGTGAAAATCAACGAAAAAAATATTATAAATAATGCTACAGTTATTAAAGAGTATTTCTTTTCATAATTCCAAACCACCTGTATACAGTTTCTTTATTAATATGTTTGCCAAAATACCCTCCCATCTTTACCTCACCCTGGAAACCTTTTCTTCATTTTTTTTTAATTTTATAATTATTATTCTAATTTCTCTACTCCATCACAACCACCAATGATAAGAATCATCGCAATTAGTCATCGGATCTGCAAGTGATTCCAGCACCACTTGCATTCCTCCACGGGTAGAATTTGCAAGTTTTTCAATTCCAGTTTCTGAAAAAAAAAAAAAAAAATCAACAAAGTAATTGAACAATTAGCCACTAGACATGAAAAGGATGTGATCGCAGCTTTCAACCTTAGCTTGCTCCACCTCAATCAAAGCTCTATCGGTACAGAGAGGCACGGACACAAGGCCAAGGACAAACCCTGTGTCTCGTATATTTTTTTCTTTTTATCATTAACCAAAGGTTGAAAAAATTAGGGTTTATGAAGAAGAAGGGTATTTTAGTAAAATAATTTAATAAAGACTGCTGTAAAATGTTTAGTAAATTTTAATTTAATGATATGATAGATAATGTGATAACATTTAATTAATTAATTTTTTTTTAAATTTATTTATCCATTTAAAAATTTATTTTTTAATATTTAAATTATATGAATATATCAACCAATAATATTTTAATACATGTTATGTAGTAAATAAATTTAATGAATATTTTGATACTTGTAATATTACTGAAATATTATATATTTTTCTTTAATTTCAAATAAATAAAAAAGCCATGTACAAAGTTCATAATAGTGTACTCGGCTCACTTTCTATCTAGCTGAACGCGTTTCTATATGTATGATATATACAATGGTGCTCTAGTGACAATATTTCCAACTTTAAAAGTTGAGGAGGATAAATGAGCTCAATTACTTAGAGTTGGAAAAAAACCAAGGCTTCTTTCCTAATTTTCTATAGGTTTGGGATTGATACTTGCAGTGAAATAGCAAGAGAAATAACAAAGCACACACGAAACACACACAACAGAAAAATAAAAGAGGAGACGAGATTTTTACCTGGTTTAGTAATCAATGTGATCTTTACATTCAAAGAGCACACCAGCTTAGGGTCCAGATTCAAGCTTGGGAGCCGTGGTGGATGCATCCTCTGTGCTATCCTGATTTATTATATTTATAATATATATATATATATACACAAACACGTATATATTGTATTATTTGAGATAAAATAATATAAATGATGTAAACCTAATTTATGAGAGAGAGAAAGAGTCAACGAACAAAAAAACACCTTAGGAAGCCCGCTACAGGACCACAGCGCTACCTCCTCTATTTTCTATAGAAGAAAGCAACCAATGCCGCAGGCATTGCAGCTTTATTTGGGTGGCCCTGCAAGTTCTACCTAGTGCTGCATCAGCAGTAGCACTGAGACACTTCATTCGCTGGCTCAACTACCTATCTTCATCTTTTTCAGTCTTCACTTCAACATTAATAGCCATTGGATTATAATTATTTGATGTGACAAATTCAATTTGACATGTAATCTGGAGATTCTATATTGTCAACTCCACTTATTCTTAACTTAAAAAGTTGAGGATATTCTTACTAGTACCAAATTGTATATATATTTAGGGTCATTTAAGCTCTATTTGTCAGGATCCGTCTAAAATTCCTCACCAGAATCCTAGACAAGCCCTGATCTCAGCAGGGAAATTCTACCGGACCTTCCAATGGAAAATCCGGCAGAACCTCCCCTAAGGGTTGGACTTACCACAATTTTTCTGCATTGAAAACACACTTCTAGAAACATTCCCTTATTCCTCCCACATTACTACAATATAATTCCACAAATTTGCAGTACTTCAAAATAATAACAGGGAATTAATGCAGTATTTAATAAAATGTGTTCAATACAGTATACAGAGCATTATACAAATAAATTTAAAATTTATTCAACGTTAGATAAGGAAGTAATACAAGATGAAGAGCAAAAAGGGAAGAAATGCTTCTTGGACTTTCGGCAATGAACTGAGACGTCGGACTCATCCCGAACGATCAACGTCTCCCAAACCTTGTACCTAGGGGAATGGAATTTAGAAATATGAGATGCTAATCATCCCAGTGAGTGACCCTATCTACTATACAATTATAATAGTAACGATAATTATAGTGCATTTGATTAATTAAGAATAAATAAGTAAATAAATAATAATTGATTGAAAATAATATTTTATCTCAAAACCCTTACTATTCACTCCATTGGAAATGTTCCCCTTTTAAAACATTTTCACGAAACCCGTTATTTGTATTCCCCGAAAACCAAGGAAACAATTAGTTAACTAAATTTCGAATAAAATACAAGAATTTAAGGATCCAAATTTATAATGGAAAAATAGAATAAGGCATCATTGGATACCATAAATAAAATCATAAATAATACTTATATTAAAGAAATTTGGCATAAGAACAAAAATAAACCCAATATTTTATGCCCTGCAAATCAAGTAATAATTAATTTAATAAATAATTAAATAGTCCAAATATGAATAAAATGTAATGAAATATAACAAAATAAATTTGGAATACTTGCATGAAAGAAATATAACATAAAGGAAAAAATTCAATATATAATTCATATAATTTGATTAAATAAATTAAGATAAACAACATCAAAAATATAATTTAAATAATTATAAATAGATGATAAAACAAATTAAATGCATTTAATTTAAATACGATTTTAAAACTTTTAGGGTTTGAAATTTCTATCTGAAAATTTATACTTGATGGATCATACCATATACCAGTGATGCCCTCCGATACCCAATGTCCCGAGCACCTTCCGGCGGGAGGTTAAAGAGAGAAACTTGCATACGGTCGCTTCGATGTCCCGACAGCGCCGCTGCTTAAACCGTCATCCCGGCCATGGAGGGGGCGGCTTATGGCCAATATCAAACTTTCCTACCCTCGGTCCAATGGCAACTCACGGGAGACATTGTAACATGCGCGCTCATCAACATATACAGTACAAAACACCAGTACTGTATGAGTACGTCTAAAACAAATAATTTCGAACTCAACCTCCCACATTTTTCTTTAACATTTCCAGCACAAATCCACCGATAATAATATACAAATAATTTCCTTCCCAAATCATAAAATCAATCAAATAATGCTCCAAGGGCATAATTATAAAATTTGAAACCACCAACTTAAACCAATATTTTCCTTGAAATATTTAAAATCCAATCATGCCCAAAAATAATATTAAAATCCAAATACAATTAATTAATGAAAATACCTTGCTCATGCGTAATAAATACAATTAAATCACAATAATAATAATCGAGAATTTCTTTATAACCCAAACTTTCATTTAGCATCAATGGGTATATATAAATATATAAAATAATATTTTTTCCACAATTATATTTAAATTCCACCACATGAGCATAATTCTAGATATCAAATTAACACAAAATAAATATAATTAATCACCCCAAAATAGTTTGAAAGGTGGGTCACTCACCTCAAGCACGTGTATCAATCAAGATCCTCCACAGGATCAACTCCACCACCCACACGTGCACCTAAAATATCCACAATACACAAAACTAATTATTTTAATATTTTAATCGGGTAACTCCCAAATAGGTACCCAGGGAGCGAACACAAACGACAACCAAAATTGACGAGTAATATACCGAATCGAAGCTTGAGTGACGAGGATTATGAATCCGATCTTACTTCCCGGAGATCGGACCTGAGGTGGCCGAAATTTTGCCAGAAAGCTTTCAGGATTCAACTCCTCGATCTCTCAATCCATTGAGATTTGAGGAAAGGGACACCGGATTTGGGTTCAGAGGGTCGGAATTAGTGGGAAAGGAGGGGCGGTGCAGCCGGAAACTTGCCGGAAAGTCAATTTTCCCGACAACCCACCATGGTCACCAGAACCCGTCACCGCCGGCGGCGCGTCCGGTGGCCACTGGCCGTGATTTTTGGTGGGAAGGTAGATCTGGTGATGGATAACTCAATGGAACTGGCGGTGAGGCAAACAGTGGCCGGAATAGGGAGAAATAGGGGTTTGAAGGAATCGGCACTACCGCCAGAAAAAGCCTCAATCCAGGCGCGTCAGCGATCAATTGGCCGTGGTTTTTGGTTGGCCGACCGGTTTTCAGGTGGTCTTCAAGGTGGGGTGGTGCATGTGAGGAAAGGGTGGCCGAAAAACGGCTAAGTGACGGTGGCCGGTCGGTTCTCTCTCTCTCTCTCTCTCTCTTTCTCTCTCTCCTCCCCTCTTTCTCTCTCCTTCCGCCGGCTCGCGTGGTTTTGCCTGAATAAAAGCCACCCATGGGTGACACTGTTCACTCATGGGATTGGTTGAAATTGTGACACGTGGCCCGTACTGTTCACTCAAGCCAGATATTTTAAAATATTACGGTATTCGGAAAACTTCGCATGTCCATAACTTTTTAACCAGATGTCCAATTTAAGCGTGCCGCTAGTCTATGAACTCGTATCAACGAGTATTTTATAACCATACAAAAGTCAAAACAAAATTCTACAACCATAAAAAGTCAACTCCCGGCACCTTTTGGACAGTTTGAATCTCGACTTATTTTGCTCATAACTTTCAAACCGTAGCTCCATTTTTTACGTGCTACTAGTCTGCGAACTCGGGGCATCATGTACTTTGCTACAGTACCATGGTCAACTAGAAATGTCAACCGGAACAAAAAGTCAACTTTTTGACTTACTCGGTCAACGGTCAACCTCGATCAACGTGCAAGAATTCCGATGTAGTTTGGGATGGGGTGTTACACTATTTCCCAATCCTAACTAGGGTTGTAAATAGATTTAAGTAGCTCATGATCGGTTTAATTTTAACTCATGCTCAACTTGTAAAGAAAATTGGCCAATCTTGAACAACAAACGAAGTTCATGGTTTGATCTTGAATAATAAATAATGCTAGTAAATAGCTTGAATTTATTCTTTATATTAATAAATTGAAAATTATATTATGATTTTAAACATATTGAATATTTATAATGCATGAACAATATTTTTTATATTTTAATTTATAAACATTTTAAAAATAAATTTATTTTATAATAAAATTAATAAAGCAAATGAAATTTATTAATTATCAATATTAAAACTTTTATTTTAAAACACAAATGTTTAAGTTTCAAAGTTGTTTATATTATAATAAATCAAACCAAGCTAAGTTCGAGCTTTTTATGAACAAGTCGAGCTAATTTTTTTTCCTTTTTTTTTTTTTCATTTACTTTATTGTTGTAATTGGATATTTGTGGAGTCACATTTTATATGTACCCAGTTTTAATGATGCTAGCTATTCTTCAATTCTTTTGATGCTCTAATTTTTATTCCGCTTGAATCAATTAGCCCTTTTTATATATTATTTTTGCCTTTTTTTTTTCTTTTTTTTTTTGGGTATGGCCCTTTTATATATTGTTATATGCTCTAATTGCACACATTTTATATGTAAATGTAATAATTAACTAAAGTGCCAAAAAAAAGTACAAATAAAATAATGGTTTGTATAAATTTATGAGTCTCTGAATCATGTCATTTTATTATTATTATTATTATTATTATCATTATTATTGTTATTACTATTATTTTTGCCAATGAACTGAGGATTCCATTTATTTTTTCCTTTTGATTAGTGACTGTCAGCTTGTAATGGATCTTTCTCTGTGCACTTCC
The DNA here is from genome assembly GCF_031755915.1 of Ziziphus jujuba. Taxonomy (NCBI): domain Eukaryota; kingdom Viridiplantae; phylum Streptophyta; class Magnoliopsida; order Rosales; family Rhamnaceae; genus Ziziphus; species Ziziphus jujuba. Next base: position 19,549,756 of record NC_083381.1, on the reverse strand, counting down.
CCATATCGAAGTAGTCTTAATGGTTGCTTTTTTAAGCCGGCCAGGATTTGAGTTTTTATTTGTATTTGATAAACATGTTACATACTGCAATGACCTTAGAAATTGATAAACTTTTACACACTGGCATGACTGAATTTATAAACGTGTTACACGCTGGAAAAGTCCTTTTGATTGCTAATATACCACTGTCTTTGATTAAGAGAGCCTTTAATTCACACTAGAAATGAGGAAGTCCATTTGGCTTGAGTTGCAGTATATGAATTTAGTTTGACCGAAACTTTTTAGACTTATGGAGCACTTTGTGCAACTTTTTACATTTTGGCAAATGAGCTATTCGTTTTTTCTACTTTTAGACACAAGTACTTGTCTTGACTTAAAGAAAAATGAATTGATGGGCTTTGTTTGATTTTTCATTTTGAAAGTGACTTTCAGCTTTTCTAATATGAATCTCTAATTCTCTAGTCTTTCTGTCACAAATATGAATAGGAATATAAAGTATGCACCAGAGAGGAAAGTATGTAATAAATTAAAAGAATATCTTCCATTTAACAATGGTTTTAGTCTTTTAGATAAATCTAGCAACATTGTTAAACCATTGTTTTGAAAAAATAGGTTAGTTAATGGGCTTTTTTTATGGTTCTAAATTCTGATCGTGGATAAAATTGACTGCTACTTCTATAGGCCAAGTTAATGTTCTGTTTTATTTGGTGAAATTCTCTCTTTTAGGGGGCTCGTGATCTGTTTCCAGTTCTGCAAGTTATTACACATAGTATGCATCATGTATTCAAGATGGAGAATGATTTCAATTATTTCAATGATATGGAGAATGATTTCCATTAGAGATAGCCTATCGATCAAGAGCAATATCTTATTTTTATGCTCACAAGACAGAGAATTTTTTTTTTTTTTTTTTTTAAAGCTCATCAGAACATTATTAGAGAGAATTCTGAAAGCTACAGAGATATAATTTCTTTCATTAAAAGCAACAGAACATTATTAAAGTCTTATATGTTAAAAGTCACCAAAGACATTCCCCTCCAACGGTTAACAAGAGTCATGAAATTGTTTGTTCCAAAAAAAAAAAAAAGCTGCTAGAGAAATCCCAGATCATGTTTTTTATCCATTAAAGACACAAGAAGGCAGGCATGACACTACCATGTCTTGGAATATCTAAGCTTGGCCTAACTTATTAAGCAGAAAAAGAAAAACAAACCGTTGAATAATGAAGAATGACAGAGTGAAAGCAAATGCAAAGACACACATGTAGACAATCTAAAACTAGGAAATACTGCAGCAATTTAGGATGTCCATGTTGGGGAATCAAACAGCTGCTTTATTGTAATCATATGAAAAGGCTCTGATAATGATTGTAATGGAGTTGACAGCTTCTGAGATACTTGCTTTATAGTTGGCCGAGACTGTGGACTTTGTTGTAGGCATGCAAATGCTATTTCTGCAATGGAGATCACTTGGTCCGCTATTTGCCTCCTTGGAGGCGAGAGACGTTGATCCAGTACATCCTTAAGTAGAACATCGAAATCCGGTCACGGTGATGGTAACAAAGATGATATGAGATCTCCTGGATGCTTTCCCATGATCACTTCTAATGTTACAACTCCGAAGCTGTACACGTCTATCTTCTCATTTACTTCCATTGTGTAAGCAAGCTCTTCAAAGAAATATGACTTTGAGTTAGTATTTTCCGATGATCAGATACTTTTTGTATATGCCAATTGCAAATAAGTAAGAAATATTTTTTTCATCACATTCAGTGAATTAAATTATATAAATCTTCTTCTATTTATATATATGCATAGGCCTCAAAAGTACATTAGTCAAATCATTCTAGTTAATCTCTGTTACCTATGTATAGCAAATATGCATAATACATGGTTCTCATGTCTGATATAGAAATCTGCCGTTGAAGCTATTTGAAAAACACAGTACGTAAAAAATACATACAAAAAATATGATTTGATCTTGAATCCTTTTGCTAGGTATACCTTTCATGCTTCTGCTAGGAACTTCTTAGTTCTTGTTTTCTCAAAATAAAAAGCACTATTTCTGTTGTACAAATTATTATTATTGTTATTATTATTATTTTTAATAAAATGACCAGAGCATGAGTTTTCTTGGTTGCTTAACCAAAAAAAAAAAAAAGGGGAAAGGAACCAAAGGATGCATTAAGGATTTAACATAAAGGAGTAACTTTGATGGGATACTTACCTGGGGCTGAGTAGCCAAGGGTTCCTGCAAATGGAGTCCAATTCGATGACTCTAGATCCAAAGTTGTAGCAGAACCAAAGTCAGAAATGTGAGCCTCGTAATCATGGTCCAATAGAATATTCTTAGTTGATATGTCCCTATGAATTATAGGTGGACAACATTCATGGTGCATGTATGATATGGCATTGGCCAAACCTTTCACCACGTTTATTCTCTTGGTCCACTCCAACTCCACTGCCTTAACATTATCCCTCAATATCTTCACTAAGCTTCCCTCTTCCATGAACTCATACACCAAATATGAGTGTCTTATATGCGAACAAAATCCATAAAGCTTAATGATATTTCGGTGGCGAGCTCTTGTCAACACATTAATTCACTATCAAAGGCTTCCTTATTAGCCCCATTTTCATGCCATTTTTTCACGGCAAAAACTTGCCCTGTTGACAGCACTGATTTATAGACAGTTCCAAATCCTCCAACTCCAATGCAATATTTAGAGCTGAAGCTCTCGGTTGCTTCAACTATTTCTTCATGAACATTTTTCCCATTATGGCTCCATGCTTCAAAGAAAGTTACAGTCATTTGTGTTTGTCTTGGCTCATCAACATGCCTCTCTCTCTTTTTGCAAATAAATAGTACTCCAACAATGATAAATGATAGAATTAGAGCGCAAGATATAGACATTATGACTGAAAATATTATAACTTTACTTCTGTTCTCTTTAGGTATGGGGCAAATCTTTATATTTGTGTTGTTGCCACACAAACCTTTATTATCTTCCAATGCTTCAAATGGGGCCTCTAGGAAGGCTTTGTTGTTGGGAAGAGGACCTTCTAACTGATTGTAGGATATATCAACAGATGTCAAGCTCATCAGTTCTTTAAACGTGGATGGTATTGAGCCTGACAGATTGTTGTGTGAGAGGTTAAATGTTTCTAGCTTATCCAAATGACCAAGCTCCAAAGGCAACTTTCCTGAAAGCAAATTCTTACTTAGATCAAGATTTTCGAGGGAGTACAGATTCCCAATTTGGAAGGGAATATTTCCACTGAATTTGTTATTTCTCAAGTTTAAATGGAGTAGTTTTGAACAGTGTTCCAAATGCATTGGAAGTGGTCCACTCAATTGGTTGGCTGCAAGGTCAAGTGTTCAAGATCCAAAATCATTCCAATTTCTGCAGGAATATTGCCGGAAAGGAAATTATCATTGAGCATGAGAATGTATAACATTTTCAGTTGTCCCAATTCTTTTGGAATTTTACCTACAAAAAGGTTGGAAGAGAGGTCAAGTTTTTGCAATTGCATAGCCTTCCCAAGTTCAGGAGGTAGCCTACCGGAAATTTTATTGTTAGACATGCTCAACATGGTGAGGTTTGGACACTTTCCCCAGTTTCCAGTAAGTTCTCCAAAAAACTTATTGTTGCTCAAGTCCATATAATACAAGTTTGCGTATATTCCAAACACTTCTGATACATTCCCTGTTAGTTTATTCCCCTCAACTGAAAATCTAAGTAAGGAACTGCAGTTTGTTATGCTTTTTGGAATGGAACCTTTAAAGCTATTAAAACCTACTGCAAACCATCTAAGCTTCCTGTTAAGACAAATATTATCTGGTAGATAGCCAGTGAGATAATTATCATGAAGTGAAAGCTCAATAAGAGATTTTAGCTGTCCAATGGACACAGGAATTGAGCCAATGAGCTGGTTATTATTTAAATCCAGCTTGGTGAGTGATTTAAGATGTCCAATCTCATTGGGGATGGACCCAACTATTTTGTTTCCACTAAGCTCCAATTCAGTTAACTTGCTCAAGTTTCCAATGGACATAGGAATTGAGCCACTGAGTTGGTTATAATACAAATAAAGGGTAGTAAGTGATTTAAGCTGTCCAATCTCATTGGGAATGGACCCAACTATTTTGTTTACACAAAGTTCCAAACCAATTAACTTCCTCAAGTTTCCAATGGACTCAGGAATTGAGCCAGTGAGTTGGTTATTATACAAATAAAGGTAAGTGAGTGATTTAAGCTGTCCAATCTCATTGGGGATGGACCCAACTATTTTGGTACCACCAATACTCAATTCAGTTAACTTGCTCAAGTTTCCAATGGATATAGAAATTGAGCCACTAAGTTGGTTATCATACAAATAAAGGATAGTGAGTGATTTAAGCTGTCCGATCTCATTGGGAATGGACCCACCTATTTTGTTTCCATGAAGACTCAATATAGTTAACTTGCTCAAGTTTCCAATGGACAAAGGAATTGAACCTGAAAGATTGTTACTATAAGCATAAATCACTTCAAGAGACACCAACATGCCTATTTGAGGTGGTATAGAGCCGTTCAAATAATTGCTATCCAAACCAAGGAAACGTAAACAAGTCAAAAGGTATATTTGGGAAGGAATGATTCCAGAGAGATGATTGGACCCCATATCAAGTATGGTGAGTGTGGAAAGGTTGCCAATGTGAGATGGGATACTTCCATAGAGGGAGTTGTTATAAAAGACAAGAGTGAGTAATCTGGGAAAGGAGGAGAAGTTGAAGTTGTGAAGCGTACCTTTCAGATTACTGCTTTCGAGAGTAATGTTGATGACACTTCCAAACGCGTCACAAGTGATCCCAACCCAGGTACAGGGGGTATTATTATAGAGATAGTGAGAAGTTGAATCAGTAGAATTGAGATTCCAAGAGCGGAGAAGAGAATGAGTAGTTGGATTCATATCAAGGCTGTCCTTCCATTTCACAAGGGCCTCTGCCTCTCCACTTATTGCAAAACAAATACTAGACGAACAAAGAAACAGAGGAATGATGATAAACAACAAAAACTGATCAAGTGACCGTACAACAAGGTTTAGACTCCAGGGTGCCATGGACTTGATAATTTTTTAACTTTGATTATCTAATTAAGCAACGCTTAAATGCCTTGGCTTCCTTTCGAATATATACAGGGAGAGAGCATTTTATTTATTTAAAAGAAAAAGAAGGGGAAATTACAATAACATGCCTCCTAGTTTAAAACTTTTGAAAGATCGCCATCCGTTTTTTTTTTTTTTTTTTTTACTTCAAAATGGATAATTAAGGTCAAAATTGTCTGGTCAGAAGACAAAAACACCCTCTTAAGTAAAACTCATAATTCCACTTAGAAATAAATTAGACATTAACAAATTGAAACATTAAAAACTTATAATGAATTGTCGAACAGGCTCCTAACGAAAAAACTGCCGAACAGGCAAACACCATTGCAGAGTGATGGATTTTTATTATGTGGCAACAACGGCACATGTGCATACGAAAATGTCTATAGCACCAACATTGCATAGATTATGGGTCTTAAAGAAGCATTGGTATATGCGTACGAGAGAATTTTTGGTTGTTTTACTTGAGTTTTCCTAATTTTTAAATGAAATGGTTTTCTTTTATTAACAAGGGTGTTTTTTTCTTCTTATTTTTGAATTTTGAGTTTTTACAACCTATTTTAAGGTAACCCCAAAAAAAAAAAGAAGAAAAAAAAAGATAAATTGCAACAAAATACAACTAGAAGGCAAGTTTGTGCCAAAAATGAAAATTGAATAGTGATCCTGCAAAAGTTTTGAACTATATGGTATAAGTTTTAGAGTAGATGTTATATTGTTATAGTTATCCAAATAAAAACAAATTGGAAATAAGTATTCTTGAGGGTAAAAGAAATTCAAAATAAATAATTATTTCTATTCCTTTTTTTAACTGAAAGGCTAGCTGCATTTGTTCGGTATCTTTTTTTAAAAAAAAAAAATTTATATTTTAAATTGCATATAAAATATTTTAATCTATTGTTATTATTATTTTAATTTTTTAATTATATATTTAACTTGTTTTTTAAATTTTTTTATTTGTTCAAATTTTACCTTTTATATATAATTTTTTTTTGGGTTCTATTAGGTTTTTTATTGTTTTTTTTAATCTCAAATAACTTAATTGTTTTAACTGGACATTTGTGGAGACACATTAATGTACTCACTTTTAGTAATGCTAGCTATTCTGCAATGCGGTTAATGCTCTAATTGATATTCCGCTCTAGTCAATTAATCCTTTTTATATATTATTTAGATGTATATATTAAATTATAAGAGCAGATATTGAATGCAATAAAAATGCTTCAAAAACAAAGTAGGAATTGAAATTAACTAATATGGTTTGTTATACGAATGAATTTATAGTCTATGAATCATGTGTTTTTTTTTTTTTTTAAATTTTATTTTGAAGTAAAAGTTATAATGTACGTCTATCAAAATTAGCTTTATTTTATAAACAAACTCAAATGGAAACCCGCTTGGTGGTTTTTTTTTCTTTTCTTTTTATTTAGTTTGAAAAAAAAAAAATTAGATTTTTTGTAGCAAGCCAATTATAAAGCATAAATGTTAAGAAACTATTACTGACAAAACCGATATCAATATTTATTTGATGTAAAATAAATGTCCAAGTGTAAATCATGTTGCTATCTATTTTTGCCCATCGTATTCCCCAAGTCGATCTACCCGAAATGATAATAAAGAGTTTCTTTGACTTTTTTTTATTTTTAGTGGACTTCAGCTTCTTCTCGACCTCTGAATGTGCCCTACATCTTAAGTGTTAAGTCTTAACTCTTCTACGTATCAAGTGGTTTGGAAAAAACCAATATAAGTAATTGCTTTCCAACCGGCACAATTCGTTTTCTGTTAACGTATTCAACATGGTTTATTAAAAATGAATTTATTGGTTTCTCTGATTTTTCCATTTGAGTGACTTTCTTCTTCCACTTTAGTTGTTTTTAGCCCAAGTGGTTCTTGACCAACCAATCTAAATATCTCCTTTCCGACCACGAACTTAATTTCCTTTTTTTTTTTTTTTTTTTTTTTGGTTTTCATTTTTCATTTATTTTTCAAGGATATAAAGACACTAATTGGACATATTCGTCAAATTAAATGGTTTCATGATTTCTTTGAATTTTCCTCAACCTCTTCTCCATATTAGGTGTGTCTATCGGCGGAGTTTGGAAATTTTGTGTGTTCCTGTTAACTAATGAATTTCATGATTTCTTTGAATTTACCTTCTGAATGGCTTTCATGTTTCTGACCGTTCATATTTTCTTTGAATTTACCTTCTGAATGGCTTTCATGTTTCTGACCGTTCATATTTTCTTTGAATTTACCTTCTGAATGACTTTCATGCTTTCATGATTTCTTTGAGTGACTTTCTTCTTCCAGTTCACTTCTTTTTGGCCCAAGTGGTTCTAGAACAAGAACTTAATTTCTCTTTTTTCTTTTTTGGTTTTGGTTTTTCATTTATTTTTCAAGGATATAAATACACTAATTAGACATATTTGTCAAATTTAATGGTTCCATTATTTCTTTGAATTTTCTTCAACCTCTTCTCCATATTAGGCGTGTCTATTAAGTAGAGTTTGTAATTTTTGTGTGTGCCTGTTAACTAATGAATTTCATGATTTTTTTGAATTTACCTTCTGAATGGCTTTCGTGTGCTTCTGAGCTTAAGGACCTCTAACTTAATTTGCCAATCTCTTTTCCATATTAAGTGTGGCTATTACTAAAGTAGAGTCTCTAATAGACAAAAAGCACGTGTTTTTAGTGTGTATATATAGAAGCAGATCAGGTACTCACTTAGAAGAGAAATGCTCTGTTTTTTTTAGTTTTTGTGTGTCACTGCTAGATTTGATTGATATTTAAGCTAACTGCTCTGTTTTTGCCCTCTTTTGACAAAAGAAAAAGACTGCTTTATTTTTTTCTTTATTTTTTTTTTACTGCTATTTGTACATTAATATAAAAATCAAAAGGTTGTGTAGTCCTTTTTACTCCACTGATAAGCATGTTACTAATAAGAGAATGATCTATTAAGTACCGTAATGACCTGCTTTACTAGACCGTGATTTTTAGTTTCTAATGTACCTTTCACTTTGAAGTTTTACATTTTTATAGTAACATTCCTAAATTAAAAAATAAAATAAAGGATCAGATTAAAAGTTAACAAATACATTCATCTCCAAGGAAGAAATTTTGTGTATATACTGTGGGTAAATTTTAAAATATAGAACCGAAATAGATTATTTTAAATTTAGTCCAAATACATTGAACTAATATAAGTTTAATTAACACAATACAATTGGACTATAAATAAAATCTATGATGTAAGCTAATCTTGCATGTTCCAAAGTAATAGTATAGACCAGAGATAGAGAGGATGAAACAAGCTTAACAAAAGATAAAACAAGTTTTCTTTTAATTAGTTGTGAATTAATGCTTGAAACAAAGATATTTTGTTTAGCTTTATATATCTTCTATATTATATAATACTCTAAAAAGAATTCTAGTAGCCATTTTTATTTTGAGCAAGGAAGGATTCCTTACAGAAAATTGATAGTCAATGAAACAGTTTATTTTACCTTTCCTTTTCCATAAAATCATTCTAATATATTTTAGAGTTCTGCTTAAAATCTCTGAAACATGCCCCTTTAAGTCTCGGGGTTGGAAAACAAAAAACTAATAATTTTGATATTTAAAAAAAAAAAAAAGATTTTGTGTCCTTTTATTTGTTCGTTGTCCTTCTTAGCTGGTGACTGTTAAGTTTTTTTTTTTTTTTTTTGGGGGGGGGGGGGGGTTGGTGATGATTTTTCTTCATTGGTGACTATTAAGTTTTCATTTTTCATTAGCGTTTGAGGCAGAGGGATCTTGTGCCTATCTATTTTGTCTCTTTTGGCATGATTGATTATATTATTGTCGATGGTGGCTGCAGGCATAGTTTAAAATATCCATAATTTCTTTGAAATTTACATTTTTCCAATAGAACAAGAGGAAATATAGATTTCAAAATGAAACAGATAAAATTTTTGTAATTTCTCTTGAAATTTTTGATATTCTTTCTAAACTTTCCATTCATATATATCCATATCTATTCCTTCACATTTTGGTCAAAATTTCAACAATATCTATCGACATTCCCAAAATTTCTAACAAAGATTCTATAAAAATTTCAAAAAATATCTATTAAATTAAATATTTTTGTCAAAAAAATTTAAAAATATTATTGATATTTAGTTTATGTTATTACTTTTCTTACTATGCATCTAGAAATGAAAATGGAAAAAAAAAAAATTTTCAATTACTAAAGAGTTCTATGTATGGTATTGAGATGGTATTCATAGATTATTATGTAATTAGTAATAATTGTATTATATATTTTAATTAAAAGATAATTTTATCAGATATATTTTTTTTTTTGCTTTTTGTAATCAATAATATTATATTATATCCGTTAAGAATTGCTATAATTTCATTAATTAAGAAAGTATAATTTATATTTAATATTTTTCAATTTTTTAACAAAATTAATTATTATTTGATTAAATAAATTAATTCTAAAATTTTAATAAAAATTTTCATTTTTTCTATAAATTTCTATTATTTTTTTAAGTTTTTATTGATTTTAAAAAATTTATAGATATTTTTATATTTTAAATATTCGATATTTATATTAATACTGATATTTAAAATCTTGGTTGAATGAGATTCCATCTTAATGGAAAAGTAAAAAAAAAAAAAAAATGTTTTAAGTAAGTTTGAAATAAAAATTGTTGCACCTGCGGGTTAAAAACTAATGCTGAAGAGAAAGTTCGTTGACGAAGATAGGACCATAATTTAAAAAATCCCATAAAAAAGGAAAGGAAAATTGGTTAAAATTAAAAAAAAAAAAAAGAAAAAAAAATTATAAAACGGAGGTTTTTAAGTAATTTCACATTCTATGTAGTATGAGTTCACATCTATCACCTCCCTTCAGCATCCTCGTCGTCTATGACCTACGTGCTCGCTGCCGCATCTTCTTCTCCGCCCTTCCCACCGAAACCGATGACTGAACTCAACAACTCGCCAACCCTATCACCATTGACTTCAAGGGCATTGCCTACATCACCAATTTAATCGAAAATCTCGTATGGAAAGTCAAGGAGAAGCTTGCATCTTCTTCAAATTGCCCCTAAAGTGCATTTTGGCCACGCAAATTTGTAAACAACCACAAGGAAATTGTTATTAAAATATTATTATTATTCATTAAAGGGGTATATTACATGACAGAAGAAAGATAAATTCCAAAATTTTCTCTTTGAAATGATATTTTTAATGAAGGCCAGCAATTCATATTGGTATGTAGCCTATCATAATCAGGGATAAATGTAATTTATGATGTCAAATGAACAATTTACACATTAAGAATTGTTATTATTACTCAAGGTTTTAGAAAGGGATTGCTGGATGTACAAACACAACCATAATTGGTTCAAATAGGGCATTCAGATATCACATGCCACAAAGGGGGAAAAAAAAAAAAAAAAAAAAAGGTGAAAAAGGTTTTTTTTTTGGGTAAATATTTGACACCTATAACTGAGTAAAGCTGGCAACTTGTCATCCGGTAGACCAACATGCACCGTTTAGCTTCTGCAATCGTTTAGGTAAGCAGAGGGTATCTCCGGGTGGTGCAAAGCAAGAAGAAGATGTATCTCCAGGAGGTACAAAGCAAGAAGAAAATGAAGATGAAAAATATTTGTTTTTTGTTGTCAAAGGCTTTGATTTGGCTTGAGCTTGGGTTGGACGTAGAAGTGAGGCAAGCAAGAACATGACAAAGGAGATTAATGGTTGAGATTGAATTTGTTTTGGATTAAAACAGTGTTGTTTAGAGTTTTAGGTTTTTTTAACTAATTTTTTAAAAATTACTTCAAAAAAATTGAAAACGGAAAAGAAAAATCAATTTGGAAGGTCACGTGCGTGGCCTTCATTTGAGTTGGTGCGTGAATTTTTTTTTTTCATTATTTTTGCTAAAAGTTAATAGATATAAACTAATATACAATCTTTAAAAAAAAAAAAAAAGGCATTATTTATTACATTTTTTTACAACTCTCTGAGTGAAAATTAATGAAAATAAAGGATACTAAAGTGCATTTTGTCCTTAATATTTTAATTATATATTTAACTTCTTTTTAAAATTTTTTTGTCTGTCCATATTTTACCTTTTATGTTTAATTTTTCTGGGGTTCTATTAGTTTTTTTTTATTGTTTTTTATCTCCATTTACTTTATTGTTTTAACTGGACATTTGTGGAGACATATAAATTTTATATATACTCAGTTTTTAATAATCTATATAATGTATAAAAGAAAAAGAATATGCTTCACATGTCAGTATTTTTTTTTTTCAAATTTCCTCCAAAATCATCTATTTTTATTATTTAATATATTTTTATTTTATTTATTATTTTACCTTTTATGGTTATACCCAAATATATATAAAATCAATTTTTATTTTGAAATAAATTTGATGTTTGTTGAATATAAATGTAAAAGTCTAAATCATGTTGCTATCTACTTTTGCCCATTGTATTGGCCAAGTCGATCTACACAAAATGAGTTTCTTTGATTTTTTTCAATTTGAGTGGACTCCAGCTTCATCTTGACCTCTAAATATGCCCTACATCTTAAGTCTTGAGTCTTCTGCGTATCAAGTGGTTTGGAAAAAATCAATATACGTAATTGCTGTCCAACCAGCACAATTCGTTTTCTCTTAACGTATTTAACATGGTTTATGAAAAATGAATTTATTGATTTATTTGATTCTTCCTTTTGAGTGACTTTCTGCTTCCAGATTACCTCTTTTTTAGCCCAAGTGGTTCTTGACCAACCAAGCTAAATATCTCCATTCCGACCAAGAACTTAATTTCTTTTTTGGTTTTTCATTTATTTTTCAAGGATATAAAGACACTAATTAGATATATTTGTCAAAATTAACGGTGTCATGATTTCTTTGAATTTTCCTCAACCTCTTCTCCATATTAGGCGTGTCTATTAAGTAGAGTTTGTAATTTTTGAATGTGTCCGTTAACTATGATTTCTTTGAATTTACCTTCTGAATGGTTTTCATTTTTCCGAACTTAAGGACATCTAATTTAATTGATAATCTCTTTTCCATATTAAGTGTGTCTATTGCTTAAGTAGAGTTTGTCATTGACAAAAAGAACGTGTTTTTAGTGTGTATCTATGTCTAGAAGCAGATTTTAGGTACTCACTTAGAACTTGTTTTTTTTTTTTTTTTTTTGTCCTCCCTGTTTTTGTGTGTGTCACTGCTAGATTTGACTGCTATGTAACCTAAATGCTCTGTTTTTGCCCTGGTTTTGACGAAAGAAAAAGACTCTGCTTTATTTTTTCTTTATTATTATTTCTATCATTTTTGTTACTGTATTTGTAACATTAATACAAAAATCAAAAGGTTGGGAAGTACTTTTTACTCCAATGATAAACATGTTACAATAAGAAAGTGATCTAATAGAAATTTCCCTGCATCTTCCCCTTGTAAAGTTTATTCAAAATGGAAAAAGAGATTGCTTCACATATAGGCACAAATTAATTCTTCACATATAGGCACAAATTAATTACCTTTCAACACCGACATGTCTTTTTCCCTTTTTGACCTGCAAAGACTAACAAGTCTATTACACTAGTCATTGTTTTTTAAAATAAAATTTTCCCTGGTTTTTTCTTCGGTTTTTTCTTCATTTTTTTTTTCTTCTTTTTTTCCTTCGTTTTCCCTTTTTGACCTGCAAAGACTAGACTAACAAGTCTAATACACTAGTCTTAAGACCTCTCTAATGAGCTATCTTTTCCCTAGCCTCTTCCGCAAATCAAATCAAGCTTTTATACACACAAAACTGACGTCAAATATATATAGTGCTTACCGACCATAATTTAAAATTTTTTGGCCATGTACATGGACATGGGATCGATGTGAAAAAAGAGTTTATGTGTTTTCTTTGATATTTCATTTTGTGTGACTTTCAGCTTCTAATGATAATAGAGCTAATTTTAACCCAAGATATTTCGTTTTCTCACTGCGATTCTACACATACCAATATAAAATATATATGGTTAATTTTAGACCAAGACATGTCCTTTTCTTCTTTTGAGGAGAAAGAAATTAAGCACGCTACTATTTCTACAAAAGATTTAAACGATACAAAACAATCACTAAAAATAGAAACAAGGTCCACATATATTTGATTACATAGGCTGACTTGTAAGAGCAGCTGACAAGTGACAATTATCATGACTTAAAAACTTTATATATTTGTAGCTAGTCCGTCACTATAGCTAAATTACAGAAAGTGTATGGTAAAATTTTATTGGCCTCAAATTTTAGTGCAATAAACATTTTTTGATTAAAAAATACATTCTTTTAGTGACACATTTTACATTTTTTTTTTTTTGGGGGTCAAAACAGATTTTACATTTACTAAGAGCTTTGTCACTATAGATTTAAAACCAGATCAGAGTAAAGAGTTTAAGAGATTAGTGCTCTGATATCATAAAAAGTTAAAAATATATATCTATATCTACAAATATAACTTGTTACAGATAATTACAAGGCAGTTAAATACTATAATCTATTAGGGAGAAGCAACTGGAAGCATGTAATTGGCTTTATACAAAGATAAGATTTTATTTATTTCATGAACTATAGGACATATTGAGTAATGGTAAGCTTTCTTCTTCTTCTTCTTTTCATTTTTTTAGTACATTTATAAAATCCAATATAAATTGTTAGGACCCGTCCAAAATTCCTTACCGGAGCCCTAGACAAGCCCTGATCACAGGGAAACCCTACCGGACCCTCCAATGGAAAATCCGACAGAACCTCCCCTAAGGGTTGGACTTACCACAAATTTCCTGGACTGAAAACACACTTCTATATTCATCCACTTATTCCTCCCACAATACTACAAATTGATTCCACAAATTTACAGCACTTCAAAAGAATAACAGTAATCCAGTGCATAATTAATACATAAGTGTCCAGGACAGTATACAGAGCTTCATGAAATACTATTAAGCATAGAATACAACAGGGATGAAAAAAATAATACAATGGAAATAAACGAAGACAAAAGTAACTTCTCGAACTACGCTAGCGGCGGAGATTTGGTTCGCTCCGGAAGAACGTCTACCACCCCTTATACCTAAGGGAACGGAATTTAAAAACGTGAGATGCTAATCATCTTAGTGAGTGACCTTATCTACTAAATACTTTTAATATCAATAATATAACAAATAAAGGAATTTAATTAATACCGACAATTAAATAGATAAATAAATAATACACAATTGAAAGTAATAATTTCTCTCAAAACCCTCACTAATCACTCCGTTGGAAATGTTCCCTTTTTAAAACATTTTCACAAAATCCGATATTCGTATTTTCCGAAAATTAAGGGATTAAACAATTTAATAAACAATAGATAAATACCCCAAATATAAATAAAATGTAATAAAATATAATAAATAATTTTTTGAACACTTTGGGGTTTGAAATTTCCATCCAAAAGTTTATACTTGACGCACCACACCATATACCAGTGATGCCCTCCGATACCCAGCGTCCCAAGCACTGACTGGCGGGGAGATTAAAGAGAGAAACTTGCATACGGCACTTCGGCGTCCTGACAGTACCGCTGCTGAAACCGTCATCCCGACCAAGGAAGGGGGCAGCTATATGCACTATATAAAACTTGCCTGTCCTCGGTCCAATGGCAACTCACGGGAGACATAATAACTTGCGCGCTAACCACATATACACCAGAACACCAATGCTGTACGAGTGTGTCTAAAATAATTATTAAATTAATTATTACCGTACCGATTTTTCCAAAAATTACCGTGGGAAATATACCAGTTTTCAAAATTACCATTCCACATTTTCCTTTAACATACCCGGTACGAAACCATCAATAACAATATAAAAATAATTTTTCTCGTATCACGAAGTCCAACAAATAATATTCCACGGGCATAATTATAAAATTCGAAACCACCAATTTAAACAAATAATTTCCTTAAAAAAATATTTAAACCAATTATACCCAAAAAATAATATAAAAACCACACACAATTAATTAATGAAAATATCTTGCTCATGCGTAATAAATACAATTAAATCACAATAAAATAATAATCGGAAATTTCTTAATGACCCAAAATTCCGTTTAGCATCAATGGGTAAATATATATATATATATATATAAAATAATATTTTTCCTGATTATATTTAAATTCCATCACATGAGCATAATTTCTAGATATCAATTTAACACCGCATAAATATAATTAATTATCCCAACATATTTTTAAAGGTGGGTCACTCACTTTAAGCACATATATCAGCCAAGATCCTCCACAGGATCAACTCCACTACACACACGTGCACCTAAAACATCCACAGTACACTAAACCAATATATTAATATTTTAATTGGATAATACCCAAATGGGTACTCGGGGAGCGAGCACAAACGACAACCAAAATTGACGAGTAATATACCGAATCGAAGCTTGAGTGACGAGGATCACGGATCCGGTCTTACTTCCCGGAGATCGGACCCGAGTGGCCGGAATCTTGCCAGAAAGCTTTCGGGATTCAAGTCTTCGATTCTCCCAAACCATCGCGAATTGGAGGAAAAGGACGCCAGATTTGGATTCAGGGGGTCGGAATTAGTGGAGTGGGATTGGAGACGGGACTGGATACTCGCAGGAACAGGGAGTTCTCTGGCGAGACGTCGCGGTCACCGGCAACCGTCGCCGCCGCCGGCGTGTGCGACAGTTGATGGTTGAGATTTTTGGAGGTTTTGTAGCTTGAAGGGAGAGGGTTCCAACGGTATTGGCGGTGACAAGAACGGAGGCCGGAATGTGGAGATCTCGGCGGTTGAAGGAATCGGCGCCGCCACCGGAAAAAGCCCCGATCCGGGCGCGTCGCCGATCGGTTGGCCGTGAAATTTTGGGGTTCGGCCGGGAATGAGGAGGCGCTCCCGTCTGGCCAGCGCATGTAGCAAGAATTGGCTGGAAAATTCGACAACTCTGGTGGCCGGCGATTCTCTCTCTCCCTCTCTCTCTCTCCTCTCTCTCCTTCTCTCTCCTCCCCAGTTGTTTTTGCCAAATAAAAGCCACCGTGGATGACACTGTTCACCCACGTGGACCAATCAGGTGTCGACACATGGCGTCATTGTGCACTTAAGCCAGATATAATAAAATATTACGGTATCCGGAAAACTTCACACGTCCATAACTTTTTAACCAGATGTCCAATTTAAGCATGCCGCTAGTCTATAAACTCGTATCAACGAGTACTTTGCAACTATACAAAAGTCAAAACAAAATCATACAACTATAAAAAGTCAACTCCCGGCACCTTTTGGACAGTTTGCACCTCGACTTGTTTTGCCCATAACTTTCAAACCGTAGCTCCGTTTTCGACGTGCTACTAGTCTACGAACTCGGGGCATCATGCACTTCGCCACGGTACCATGGTCAACTAGAAATTTTAACTGGAACAAAAAGTCAACTTTTGACCCACTTGGTCAACGGTCAACCTCAGTCAACATGCAAAAATTCAGACATGGTTCGGGACGAGGTGTTACATAAATACTCAAACAAACCAAATTAAAATATACAATATTGTGTGGATGTATGACCATCAACGTGGAGGTATGTAATTGCCAAGTGAATGCTCTATTTTTGTCCTGTTTTTACTCTTCTAATGTGGAATGTGACTTGTTTGGATAACTAGAAACCAGTTTTGTTAAGTTGTGGATTCCAAAGGAAAAAATCAAAAAAAATGGGAAAATTACATGCTAAAAGAGGAAAAGAAAATGCATGAAGATAACCAAAATGCAGGAAATCATAGGATAGTATATTTGGTATACAAGGAAACTAAAATATTACATTTGCAAGTACTTTATTTTTAACATGTCCAAGTTGTGGAATCTAAAAGTTGAGCTAATGTTATATTATGGAATGGATTCAACATGCATGGCAATGAAGTAGATAGCTTTTCAGAAACTTGCTTCATATGTGGCTGGAATTGGATTCAGACTTGCAAACGCTAGCTTCGCAATGGAGACAACTTCTTCTGCTACTTGCTTTGTCGGAGTGGGAGATGCTGGTCCATTATGTCCTTGAGAAAAATTTGACAGAAATTTTCTGGTAATGACGATGTCAAGATGGTAGAAATGAGATTTCCAGGATGCTTTCCTGTGATCACTTCCAATGTTACAACTTCGAAGCTATACATATCACATTTTTGTTTTGCCGGCATTGTTTAAGCAAGCTCAGCAAATCAAGTAATTTATATACTCTTCAGCAAAATGTTTTTTGTTCGACAAAACAATTTTAGAAATTACTAAATATAGCTAGGATGCTTACCAAGGGCTGCATATCCAAATATTCCAGCAAAGGAAGACAAATACGATGAACCGGGCTCTAAAATTCTAGCCATTCCAAAGTTTGAGATGTGAGCTTCATATTGTTCATCAAGCAAGACATTGTTGGTTGATATGTCTCTATGAATCATAGCGCATAAGCATTCATATATGGAGCATGTAACATAATGCATTGACTAAACCTTTCACAACATTCACTGTCTTTCTCCATCTAACCTCCAATGCCTTCTCTTCATCTCTTAATATGTCTACTAAGCTTCACTTTTCCATGAATTCATACACCAAAAACAAGTATCTTGCATGTGAACAGAACCCATGAAGCTTAATGATATTTTGATGGTGTACTCTTGTCAATGCTGTGATCGCTTGTAAAAGCTTCTCCACCATCCATTCCACATTTTTTGTCAAATTTCTTCACAGCAACAACTTGGCTAGTTGACAATTGTGCCTTGTAGACACACCCCCATATCCCCCAATTCCAATGCAATATTTGGAGTTAAAATTCTTTGTGGCTTTAACTATTTCTTCATGCACTTTTTTCCCATCATGGTTCCATGTTGCAAAGTAAGTTTAATTGGTTCTTCTTCTCTTGGCTCATCCATGGCCATCTCTCTCTCTCTATCTGAAGATTAAAAGTATGCCAACTATGAAAACAAAATGCCCAAGATAGTGATTATGATTAAGAATACAGTTCAGTGCTATCTTTCTTTCCCTTTATAGAGCATGGTTTCAAACCAGTATTGTTGCCACACAAAACTTTATTGTTTCCCAATTCTTCCATCGAAAAGGCTTTGATTTTTGGAAGTGGACCTTCCAAATGATTGTATGATATATCAACAAATGTCAAGCTTAACATCTCTTTATATGAGGATGGAATGGATCTTGAAAATTTGTTGTGAGAAAGTTCTAATATTTCTAAATTGTGTAGATTACAAAGCTTTGAAGGCAATTCTCCTCCAAGCAAATTGTAAATTAATCAATATTTTGAAGAAAGCGTAAGTTTCCAATATGCAATGGAACAGACTTGCCAAATTTGTTGTTTCTCAAGTTCAAGTCTGTTAGCTTGGAACATTTTTCTAAATCTTTAGGAATTGGTCCACTCAGATTGTTCACTGAAAGATCAAGATATGTAAGTTTAACTAACATTCCAATCTCTACAATGACTTTGCTTGAAAGACTATTGTTGTTCAATTTGAGTTTGAACAACAAGTTGAGTTACCCAAGTTCTTTTGGAATCATCCCTACAAGATGATTGAATGAGAGGTCAAGTGCATGCAATTCAGTAACTTTCTCGAGTTCAAAAGCTTGCCTACAAGAAATTTCATTTCTGGAGATATTCACTAGAAAAAGATTACTGCATTTCCCCCATGTTGTAAAAACCTCACCAAAAAACTTATTGCTACTCAAATCCATATAATACAAGTTTGGGTAGATTCCAAACACTTTTGACATATTTCCTATAAGCTGATTCACTTCTAGCTCCAGTCTGACCAAGCTATTGAAATTTCTCAAGCTTTTTGGAACTGGACCTGTGAAGTTACTGTCATTTGCATTGAACATTATAAGTTTCCCACCAAGACAAACATTTTCTGGTAGATATCCAGACATAGAAAACTAAGAAAGAAATATCAAGAACAAAGAAAACAGAAGCAAGAAAAATCAAGAAATGGACTGTTTGGATAACAAGAAAACCAGAGAGAAAGTTCGAGAACCAGAGAAGAAATTTTACATTTCTATTATTTATGTAAAAGTTAATGAAAATACAATAACAAACTTGTATTTATACACTTGTCTAACATTAACAGTTTTTACACAATATGATTGGTTAATATCGATATCACATGGATTGATGAGTTGTCAAAGCTTCTAACAAAAAATAGATGAGTTGTCATAACTACATATGAGAGTTGGTTAAGCTGGTAGTAGTATTCTGGAAGTGTCTCTAACACCCCCCCACAAACAAAAGTCTGTTGTAATGAAAGCCAAATTTTGTTTTGATATAAAGAGAATTAGCTCTTCAGTCTTTGTAGAGTTATCATGAACTTGAATTATTCTTCCTTTGGAGAGTTGTCTGAAACTTGAACTATCTTTAGTTTAGATCTGAGAAAGAGAAAATGATTTGTTCTCAAAGGTTTAGTAAATATATTGGCAATTTGCTCTGTTGTAGGTACATACCTGATTTTAAGTAACTTTCTCAAAACTTTCTCTCGAGCATAATGTACATCACTTTAAATATGTTTTGTGTGAAAATGATAGGCAGGATTATAAGCTAAAGCTATTGCTCCCAAATTGTCTAACCACACGATAGGAGGTTGTAAATTTAATTGTAGTTCTTTAGACAACTCAAACAACCAGCTTAGCTCAGTTGAAATATTTGCTAAAGCACGGTATTCAGCCTTTGTACTTGAATGAGCTACTACCGATTGCTTCTTTGAGCTCCAAGATACTAAATTTGGACCAACAAAAATACAAAACCACTACATGACCTTCTGTCATCTGGACAGCTTACCCAATCACTATCTGAAAACCCATGGAAAACAAGTTTGTGTGGATCAGGAATGTGTAGATGAAGGCGACAGTGAATTGTTCCATTTAGATATCATAGGAGCCTTTTACAAGCTGCCCAGTGAATTGTTTTTGGTGAGTAAACAAACTGACACAACTTATTTATAGAGAAAGTAATTTTAGGTCATGTAATAGTGAGATATTGTAAGGCACCCACTATACTTCTATATTCCTCAGGATTAGTAAGAATATCACCATCATGACAGGAAAGTTATTTACCAGTATTCAATGGAGTAGAATAGCTTTTAGCTGCGTGCATCTTGGTTTTATTCAACAAGTCTTTTACATTCTTTGTCTAAGAAAGATACATTCCAGAGGCATTTCTTCGAACTTCAATCCCTAAGAAATAATGTAAATTCCCAAGATCTTTCAGAGAAAAATCTTTATTTAGGCTGCAAACTAGTTCTATAATATAGTTAGTGCTAGAGCTGGTGATGATTATATCATCAACGTATACCAGCAACATAATATGCACATTGGAATTCTTCAAAATGAAAAGAGATGAATCAGCAACTGAGCTAATAAACCCTCTTTGTAGCAAAGTAGTTCTTAGTTTATTGAACCAAGCTCAAGGAGCTTGTTTTAGCATAAAGAGCCTTATGTAGCTTGCACACATGTGTAGGATAAACAGGATTGATATAACCTTCTGGTTGTTTCATATAAACATCCTCAATTAATTCCCCTTTTAAAAATGCATTGCTGAAGTCAATATGCTTAATAGGCCAATTGTATGCAAGAGCTAAAGTAAGAATCACTCGAACAGTTGTAGGTTTTACCACAGGACTAAATGTTTCAAAGAAATCAAAACCGGGTTATTGATGAAAGCCTTTTACAACTAGTCTTGCTTTATGCTTCTGAATAGATCCATCTACATTACATTTTACTCTAAATACCCATTTGTTCCTATAACACCTCGTCCAGAAGTATATCGTAATTTTCTCAAGTTGATCGATGTTGACCAGGTTTGACCGTCATTGACCGAGAGAGGTCAAACTTTGACTTTTTAATTCGGATAGCATACTAGGTTGACCGAGGTACCATTTCAAAGTACGCATCGACTCGAGTCCATAGATAAGTATCATATCGAAAACGAAGCTACGGTTTGAAAGTTATGAGCAAAAAAAGTTGAGGTCCAAATTGTTCAAGGGTGCTCGAGTTGGCTTTTTATTCTTGTAAAATTTAGCTTTGACTCATGTATGGTTGTGAAATACTAATTGATACACGTTCATAGACTAGTGACACAATTAATTTGGACATGTCGTTTGAAAGTTACGGACCCATGAAGTTTTTCTGAGATAGTAGTTACTATTCATCAATATGTGAATGTGTGTGAACAGTGGTGCCACATGTCAAAAATTCAGCCAACCTATGAGTGTACAATGGCACCCACGGGAGCTGTTTTCATTGGGTGAATGGGGTGAGGTTGCAAAGGGGAGAGGGAGGAGAGAGAAAGAGAGAGAAAAATGGGGGAGGACCGGCCAACTGCCGTTGACCACTTTCCGACCACCATTAAGCCACACGCGTGACACACCTAGGAAGCCCACCTAAAAACTGGCTAGCCACCCAAGATTCACGGTGAACTCGATGGCGACGTGCCTAGATTGGTCATTTTTCATGCGAGTGGTCCATTTACTTCTCCGGCCAATTACTCCCAAACCAAATCTCTGTTTCTTTCACCGTTGGTCCCATTGGTTTACCCATCACTAGATCTACCTGCCCAGCAAATTTCATGGCCAGTGGCTGTAACACCCCGTCTTGAAGTACGCCGCAAATTTCTCAAGTTGATAGAAGTTGACTGGGTGTGACCGTCATTGATCGAGAAGGGTCAAATTTTGACTTTTTGATTTGGTAAGAATTCTTGGTTGACTAAGGCACCGTTGCGAAGTACACATCGATCCGAGTTCATAGACTAGTAGCATGTCAAAATGGAGCCACGGTTTGAAAGTTATAAACAAAGCAAGTTGAGGTCCAAACTGTCCAAGGGTGCCCAAGTTGACTTTTTATTCTTGTGAAATTGAGCTTTGACTCATGTATGGTTGTAAAGTATTCATCAACATGAGTTCACAAACTAGTAGCATGCCCAATTTGGACATTTCGGTGAAAAGTTATGAACCTGCAAAATTTTCCAGATACCATATTATTTTAATAATATTTTAAACGTGTGTAAAACATGTGCATAGTGTGTAGCATGTGTCACTCTCTCAGAAAATCCCATGAGTGAACAGTGTCACCCATGGGTGGCTTTTATTTGACCAAAACGCATGTGGGCCATGTGAGAGAAGAGAGAGGGAGGAGAGAGCCAAAAATCGGCCACCGCCATTTCAACCCTTTCTGGCCATTTTTACCCTACACACGCCTGACCACCCTTTAGCCCATTCCATTTTCGGCTAGCCATACAAAATCCACGGCCAACTGGCCACCCACGCATCAGAATCGGGGGTTTTTCCATCGATGGCATCGATCACATTTTCAAGTGATTTCTCCTACCTAGTGACCTATTTTTGTCACCGCCAATCCCATTAGAACACCCATCCTCCGATCTACCTCCCCACCAAATTTCACGGCCATTGGCCACCGGACGCGCCACCGGTGATGAGCTTTTCCAGTGGGGCACGGCAACTTGCTGGAAAACACCATTCTGGTGAGTTCCCGGTGATCCCACCTACCTTTGCTCACTAATTCAACCTCCCTCAATCCAAATTTGAGGTTGGTTTCCTTCAATTCTAGACGGTTTGTGAGATTCGAGGACTTGAATTCTGAGAGATTTCCGGCGAGATTTCAGCCACCACGAGTCCAATCTTTGAAAGGTGAGACTCGATTCTTAATCCTCGTGTTGTAAGCTTTGCTTTGATATATTATTTGCAAATTTTGGATACTATTTGTGTTAGCTCCCTCTGGTACTGTGTATTATTTACCCGAATAAGATATTAGTTTATTTGATCTTGTATAATATTGACATTTTAGGAGCACGTATGGGTCATGAGACTGATTCTATGGAGGATCTTGATTGATACGCATGCTTGAGGTGAGTGATCCACCTTCAAAATTATTTTTGGGTGTTAAACTAACTATATTTTTGTGATATTTTAATAATTGGAAGTCTTATTGTATGTTTAATATTAAATAAATTGTTAATTGAATTTTTGATGCCACAATTTGAATAAATTGAAATATATATGTGCATTAAAGCGTGTTTTGATTTTGATAAATTATGAAAATTTTATTTTTATGAAATTCGATTTTAAAGAAGTTGTGAATTTAATTTTATTTGAAATATTGTCAAATTTAATTGTGACTTTATTTATGATTAATAAAAAAATGTTTTTATATAAGTTTGTGCATTGTGAATTTTTATGTGATTTTAATGAAATTCTGTTTATCTTGAATTTTGACGATTTAAGGATATTGTTTTAAAATTTTGCTGAAGAATATATTTACGCATTTGGATATTGTGGAATTGATTTATTTATGGTGAAATTGATGGAATTTAAGCGATGGATTTGTGATGATGATTTAAAACAGAATGTGGAAAATTATGGGTTTAAAGGTGACATGGATCAATGGATTTGAAAATATATTGATTTTATGATTTTTAGACATACTCATACAGTACTGGTGTTTTGTACTGTATATTTATGGATATGATTAGAGCACATGACCTGTGGATTCCATTTGATCTAAGGGCTGGTAGGGTATAATGCACAGTGAGCATCAACCGCCCCCTTTCATGGCCGAGATGACAGTTGATAACATCAGCCCGGTGGGACGCCACAGTGACCGGATGCAGGTTCTCTACTTAAACCTCCCCGTCAGGCGGTGCTTTAGGATGTTGGGCATCGTTAGGCATCACTGGTAAATAGTATGGTGCGTCAGAATATTTTTTAAAATTTAATGACTTTAATTGTGTTTTATCATACCTATAGCAATTAATGGTCTAAATTCTATTTTATTTTATTTAATTTTACTTCCTTTAAATTTATGTTTTGAATTGTGCTTACCATGCTTCTATTATTTATTCCAATTTGAAATTTTAATTATAATTGTATTTATTTACCTACTTTTAGGAAATGTTTAAATTTAATTAATTAGTTCCTTCTATTATTGTTAATTTATTTAATTAATTGTACAATTGTTCATTGTAATTAATTTTGCTTTCATGTTAAATTCTCTAGTACAGGTCTAAAATTATCGTATGTTATTTGGATTTTATTATTTTATTTCTTGATTCTGGGGTATACAAGTTATGGGGTTTTGCGAAATGTTTTAAAGGGGGAATATTTCTAATGGAGTGGATAGTGAGTGTTTTGAGTACAAATATTATTTTCAAATATTGTTTATTATTTTTTATTATTGGTTAGTAGAACGGGTTGCTCACTGAGATGATTAGTATCTCATATTTTTAAATTTCGTTCCCTTAGGTTCAGGTGGTAGACATTGTTCGATCGAGATGAGCTCGATGGCTTGATCACTTCTGAAAGTCCGAGAAGTCCTCCTTTCTTCATTTCCTATCTTGTAATATTTCTTTTTATTTCATCTTGTAATAACTATCATACTTAAAATTTTATTAATGCTCTGTATACTGTATTGGATGTATTATTTAATTAATTATGCACTGAATCCCTATTATTTATTTGAAGTGCTGCAAACTTGTGGATATAAATTGTAGTAAGATGGGATTTATAAGGTGGTGTATATAAAAGTATGGTTTGAGTGCAGGGAATTTTGTAGTAAGTCCAACTCTAAGGGGAGATGCTGCCGGATTTTTCATTGGAAGGTCTGATAGGGTTTTCCCGGAATCAGAACTTGTGTAGGGTTCCGCTGAGGAATCTTGGTCAGGTCCTGATAGTGGCCGCCGGACATGCTGCCGGAGGTGTCGAATTCCGGTGACCACAGTGGCTAGCTGGAAAACCTACCTTCTGTGACTTTTGATGACACCCCCCACCCTCTCCCACTAATTTGACCTCCCTAAATCTAAATCTAAGGTCCTTTTCCCCCAATTCTTGATAGTTTGTGAGATCAAAGGACATTGAACCCAAAACATTTCTGATAAGGTTCCGATCACCATAGGTCCGATCTCTAGGAGGTAAGACTTGATCTGTAATCCTTACGTTGTAAGCTTCGATTCGGTATATCATTTGTAAATTTTGGTTAATGTTTGTGTTAGCTCCCCTAGATACCTATGTGTAAAATACCCGATTAAAATATTAATTTAATTGGTCTTGTGTAATATTGATATTTTAGGAGTACGTGTGAATTGTGGAATCGATCCGGTGGAGGATCTTGATTTAATTGCATGCTCGAGGTGAGTGATTCACCTTAAAATTTATTTTCGGTGTTAAATTACGAATATTTTGTGTTAATTGAATATTTGAAAATTGTATTTTATGTGTTAAATATTTAGTAAATTTATAATTGGAATTTTGATGCCAAAATTGAATGAATTAAAAATATTTATGCATTATAAAATATTTTGATTTTAATAGTTTCGTGGATTTTGGTTTTGCTAATAATTGTTAAATTTTATTGTTGGAATATTGTATAATTAAAAATGTTTTATGTGAATTTTAATATATGCTTAATATTTAAGAGAATTTCCATGTTAATTTAAAATGTTAGTTATGATGATTTTAATATATGTGTTGTTGCCAAAAATATATTTGGAAATTTAAAGGATTTATGGTTTTAAATCCTTATAAATTATTGTTTTGTTTATTATGGAAATTAAATTAAAATTGTACCAAAAATAATATTAACACTTCATGTAATTCATATATCCTTAAAATCATGTAAACATATTTATTATGGATGCATAATAAATGTGTTTACATGATTTTAAGGATATATGAATTTCATGAAGTGTTAATATTATTTTTGGTACAATTTGATTTTAAGGATTGAAGAAAAATATTTGTTGAAAGTTATTATGTTTCAAAAATATATATATGCATTTAAATGTTATTGATTTGATTTTATGGCAATGAAAAATTGACATATTTGTATCGATGGGTTTATGTATGGAATTTTATATATATCGAAATTTTAAGATTTGAGGCAATATTGTATTAAAATTTTTATGCTCAGAATGTATTTATGCATTTGATTAATTATGGATTTGATTTGGCTATGGTGAAATTGATGGAGTTTCAATCACGGATTTTAAGTGATGGACTTATGATGATGATTTAAAAAGAAATGTGGAAATATTATGGGTTTAAAGATGATGTGGATCAATGAATTTGAAAAGTGGTATTTATGAGTTTTCAAGATTTGAAAATATATTGATTTTATGGTTTTTAGATGCACTCATACAATATTAGTGTTCTATGCTATATATATATGGATATGATTAGCGCGCATGTTATAAGATTGTCCTGTAGATACCATTGGACCTGAGGGCTGGCAGGGTAAAATGCATGGTGAGCATCAGTCACCCCCCACCATGGCCAGGATGGCTGTTAATAGCATCGGCTCGGTGGGATGCCACAGTGACTAGATGTAGGTTCTCTTCTTAAATCTCTTCATCAGGTGGTGCTTTGGGACGCTGGGCACCATCGGGCATCACTGGTATATAGTATGGTGCGTCAGGATATTTTCCATATGAATTTTTAAATAAAATATTTTAAAATTATATTTAAATTAAAATGTAATTAATGGTGTTTTTATTGTTTATTTCGATTGATGTTTTAAAAATGTAGTTTACCATGGTTTTATTAATTAAATGGACTTAATGATTTAAAATGGATTTTATTATATTTTACCATTTATTTCAAATGGATGTTTAATTTGATTTAAATATTTCTCTTATTATTTAATTGATTTATTTTTACTTATTGAAATTGATTATTTAGATGTATTTATTCATGTTTTCATCATTGTTTCGATATAGGATTTAAATATGAATTTTAATGTATTTTATTACCTATGAAAATTGAGGCATTTTAATCTAATTATAATAAATTCTTTATGATTTATTATTTCATTAATTTAATTAATAAATTTTATAAATTATATATATATATATATATTGAGTTTAATTTTGTTTGCTTAATTTGCTTTTGTACTATATTCTTCTAAGACAAGTCCTATTATTTATTTGTTTGTTTGTGATTTTATTTTATCTTATGATATTTCATTATAAATTCAATTATTTGTTATTAAATTATCCTCAAGGTGATATTGTAAGATTTAAATTATTTGTATTTTATTTATTATTTACTTCGTTGATTCTGGGACATAAAATGATGGGTTTTATGAAAATATTTAAAAAATGGAATATTTCAAACTAAGTGAATTGTGAGGGTTTTGAGGGAAAACATTATTTTCAAATACTTAGTATTCATTCATTATTTATTTATTATTGATTAATCAAGTTTATTTTATTGTTATATTATTATTACTATTATTATTATATTAGATTAGGTCACTCACTGAGATAATTAGTATCTTATATTTGTAAATCTGTTCCCCTAGACCCAAGTTAATAGGTATTGATCGCCGGGGAGAGCTTGACGTTTGGTTGTTGCCAAATTCTACGGAGTTCTCCTTTCTTTTCCTTCCTATCTTGTAATATTTCTTATTATCTTTGTGGTATACAATTCCATACTCATTTCTATCTTATAATGCTCTGTACACTATGTTGGACATTTATGTATAATATTGTATTGGTTCCTTGTTAATTTTGAAGTGCTCCAAATTTGTGGAAATTAAATTTTAGCAAGGTGGAGGGGATAATGTGGTGCATATAGAAGTGCGTTTTCTATGTAGAGAATTTTATGGTAAATCCAATCCTCAGGGGAGATTTTGTTGGATTTTCCATTGGAGGGTCCAGTAGGGCTTCCTTGGGATCAAGATTTGTCTAGAGTTCTGGTGAGGGATTTTGGATGGGTCCTAACAATTCCCAACAATATTCATGTCAGATGTTGCAGGTACTAAGCTCCAAGTTTTACTTCTTTGCAAAGCCTCATATTCACTGTCCATAGCAGCTTTCCATTCAGGAAGTTGAAGAGCTTGTTTAACTGACTTTGGCATTTCTAGATCACCAAAAATCTTTAGAAGGCATCCTCTTTCAATCGGTAGATGAAAATTATGCCAACAATGATAACCAATGAAATTATAAAACATACAATAGAAAGGATGATGAAAACTAAAGTTGCATTTGCTATCTTTTTTTCTCTTTGTTGGGCAAGCTTTCAGGCCAGTATTATTGCCACACAAACCTTTATTATTTCCCAATACTACCATGGTAAAAGCTTTGGTTTTTGGAAGTGGACCTTCCAACTAATTGTATGATATATCAAAAAATATCAAACTCAACATATCATTGTAAGAGGATGGAATAGAGCCAGACAGATTGTTGTGAGAGAGTTGTAATGTCTCTAAATTCTGTAGATTTCTAAGCTCTGAAGGCAACTCTCCTCTAAGAAAATTGTGACTTACATCTAGATATTGAAGAAAGTGTAAGTTCCCAATTTGGAACGGAATAGCCCCAATAAATTTGTTACCTCTCAAGTCCAACCCTGTTAAATTGGAGCACCTATCTAAATCTTTAGGAATTGGTCCAGTCAGATTATTTTTCGAAAGATCAAGATTTCTGGGTTCTGATAACATTCCAATCTCTGATGGAACATTGTTTGAAAGACCATTGTTGCTCAATCTGAGGACGAATAACAATTTCAGTTGGCCAAGTTTGGAATCTTCCCTGCAAGATGATTGAAGGATAGGTCAAGTATACGCAAATCAGTAGCTTTCCCGAGTTCAGGAGGTGGCCGACCTGAAATTTCATTTCTAGATATAGTCAACAAAGAAATATTACTGCATTTACCCCATTTTTCAGAAAGCTCACCAAAACACTTATTGCTACTCAAATCATATAATACAAATTTGGCCATATTCTAAAAATTTCTGATATATTTCCTGTAAGCTGATTTGCTTCAAGATGAATTATGATCAAGCGAGTGCAATTTCTCAAGGTTTTTGGAACTGGACCCATGAAGTTATTATCATCTGCATAAACTCTAGAAGTTTCCCACCAAGACAAACATTATCTGGTAGATATCCAGAAAATGAATTGGCTTGCAATTGGCAATACTCCAAATCTGTAAAATTGTCCATTTCTAATGGAATGGATCCATTCATGTTGTTATTGAAAAAGCTTAACTGAGGAATCTGAGTTTTCCAATTCCTGGAGGTATAGGGCCAGATAGTTGATTAACTGCTACGTCCAAGACATTGAGATTAGTCAAGTTTCCAATCGTGGTGGGAACAAGTCCAGAAAGCTGGTTGTTAAATAGGTCCAACTCCTTTAAGGCTTTAATGTTCCCAATGGATGCAAGAATTGAGCAGGTGAGATGATTCCCATAAAAGTGTAATTTATTCAATGATAAAATATGTCCAACTTTTTCCGGTATTGATCCGGAAATTTTGTTCAGACCAAGGTCTAGAATGGTTAAGATGCTTAGGTTTCCAATGGATGCAGGGACTGGACCTGAAAGACTGTTGTTATAAGCTCTGAACACCTTAAGAGACCTCAACATGCCTATTCCCTATGGCATAGATCCATTTAAATCATTGGAACTCAAGTCAAGGTGTTGCAAACTTGTTAAAAGACCTATTTGGGATGGAATCTTCCCGGAGAGATTATTTATATCCAAGCGAAGATTGGTAAGTTTCAAATGGTTACAGATGTGGAAACGGATACTTCCATAAATGGAGTTGTTAGATAAAACACGGGTAAGTAAGTTTGGAAAAGATGTGAAGCTCAAGTTTTCAAACGTACCTCGAAGACTACTACGTGGAAGGCTTATACGAACAACGTTTCGTACTCCATTACAAGTGATTCCAATCCATTTGTAGGGGCTGCCGTTATTGTCTTTCCTTGAAGAGTTAGAGTACAGCTTCCATGAAGGAAGAAGAGAATGTGAAGTTGAATTGTGAAGGCTGTGCTTCCATTTGAGAAGCGCTTCTACTTCTCTAGTGCCATGTTTGGTTGCTGCAGTACTAGAAGAAAAACAAGGAAGCAATAATAATAGAATGATTATAATGCTGGCCATCAGTAAGGTCAAAAGAAAATTACCTTCTTTGAAGATTGTCAAGGGTGCATTGGCTTAAATATCTATCCTTTATTGATTGTAGGAAAAAGAAAATAAAAAAATTTGTAAATTATAAAGTTTGTCACCTAATTTTGTCCCCTACTATAAGAGGACTGCCTATGCGGCTGCAAACTTTATGAAAAGGAAAAGTTTTTCTCCTCGTTTCTTATTGGTTGTTCAATAATGCATGACTGTTCTAAAATTTTCAGCCTTGTGTATGACATGGAGCACTTGGAGATTTTTAATAATTTGAAAAGCTAGGTATCCCGAGCATAATATTTAGAATCAACATGGACTCTCCTCATTGGCCAGTGTAAAATGCATGTAGAAATTATCTAGATGCTTGAAGTTGGTTAATTAAGGTATTTGTATACCAACAAACTCTAACTACCATTAACTAACAGTAACAGGCATTTAAAGTAAGTAAAATATATACTAAACCATGCCAATACGAAATGTAAACGTAAGACATAAATGTAATTAAGTACCACATTGGCTACGAATATACTTTGTAATATTCAATATATGTCGGCTCATATCAAATACAAAAGTTCTGCAATCATTTTTTAAATAAAGTTCAATGGAATGATTATCTAAGGCAGGCAGAGGACCCACTTACATGATGTTTAATGTAATTCGTGGTTGTGATCGATAGGGGGATGTATGAAAAGTAAGATTAATTAACCACTATTTAAAATCTAATTTGCTTGTTATATATGTTTTCACTTTTTGATCTCCTATTGGTCTTTGTTAATTTTGGCCAGATCATGCTTTTGTCATGAATTTTGTGTTCAGATCTAGCATACATGGCTTATAGTCCAGGAGAGAAATCGGAGTGCAAATATTCCCCAGCTTATGAAAACAGAAGAAACAATTGAATATTTATCAAATTTTAAATTTCAATTTGTAAAATTCCAATCTTATCGCTTGGGAACACTTTAATTTTTATTTTTCAAGTAAAAAAAAAAAAAGTTGCATAAAATTCATTGAGTATTTTATGTAATAATTCACTTGGTGACAAGCCCTCTGCCTTTACTATATCCAAAAATTGCATTTATGTTGGATTGACATGGGATGGATTAAAAAAAAAAAAAAGATTTATTCTTTGGCCTTACTTTGTATTGATAATATATATTTTCAATTTCCTTAATTAATTTGGTGACTGTAACTTTGAGCCCAAAAAGAACCCATATGATACTGGAAGTGTTATATATCTGCTGATTAAAATGGAAAATGATCATCATTCAAACTGATTAATTGGTCAAGTCAGAGGAAGAAGTCATTGTTAATTATAATTACTGCTTTTTTTATTATTCTAAATAAATTCAAAAAACATGCTGCAAAGCCTTTTTTTTTTTTTTTTTTTCAGCCGAAACAAGTAAGTTTAATACCTCAATGGAGTTCTGTTTTGTGCTAAAATTGTTAATATATATGTATATGCTGCTGCCGTGACTGCTGTTTGATCCATGAGCTGGCTATCTAATTAAGCCAAAAGGAAAAAAAGAGGAAAAAAAAAAAAAAAAGGAAAAACATTAACCATATGACTAATCAAGTGGTAGGTAATATCAAATTCGCAATTGGTAATACACTGGTCGTCACAATTTTGTCTCTTATGGCATGGTTTATATTATTGTTGATGGTGGCTGCGGGCATAGTTTAAAATATCCATAATTTCTTTAAAATTTACATTTTTCCAATAAAACTATAGAAAATATAGATTTTAAAACGAAACGGATAAAATTTTAGTAATTTCCATTGAAATTTCTAATATTCTTCCAAAATTTCCATTTATATATAGCCACATCTGTTCCTTCATAGTTTGGTCAAAATTTCAACAATATCCATCTACATTTCCAATTTCTACTAAAGATTCCGCAAAAATTTCGAAAATATCTATATAAATTTAATATTTTTTTCAAAAAACTGAAAACAAATTTTATTGATATTTAATTTATATTATTACTTTTGGTACATTCAGAAATAAGAATGAGGAAGAAAACAATAGTTTTTAGCTATTAAGGAATTCTATGTATGATATTGAGATAATATCTATAGATTATAATGTAATTAGTAATAGTTGCATGATATATTTTAAAACAAATAATTTTACCAAATATGTATTTTTTTGCTTATTTTTTATCAATAATATTATATTTATATCTGTTAATGATTATTTAAGAAAATATAATATGTATTCAATATTTTTTCAATTTTTATAGTGAAATTGATCATTATTTAATTAAATAAACTAATCCTAAACTTTTAATAAAAAAGTTTATTTTATTTTATAAGTTTTCATTATTTTTTTATAAATTTTAATTGATATTCGAAAATTTTTGATATTTTTATTAATATTTTCATATTTTGAACATTCGATGTTTTCATTATTGGTTATGGGAATAAGATTGTTTCCCAATGTAAAAGTAAAAAAAAAAAAATGTTTTAAATAAGTTTGAAATAAAAATTGTTTCACTTACTGGTTTGGTTAAAAACTAACACTGATAGGGTATTTGGATAATGACCAAGTTAGTAGAAATTTAAAATTCTTGGAAAAAATAAATTTTTTTTTTCTTGTTTGGATGATTTTTAAAAGGAGGAATATGTGGGGCTCAGAAGAAAATAAATCTCAGAATATAGAAAACTAACATGAAAAGTTGATATTCTTAAAGCCCTGTTTAGGAAGTGTCAAAGTTGAGAGGGAAATTGATTCCCAGAATTTAGTTTCTTAAGAATTAATTTTTCTCTTGATATATTTGGCAAGTAATAGAAAAGTTGGGGTTTTTAAGTAATTAAATCTAATATTATATAATAAATTAAGGACAAATATATATTTTAAAAAAATTTAAAACTATTTTCTCTGGGATTCTTAAAATGATACATTTATAGGTGGAATAACTTTTTTTTACATATTTTTCTACATTGGTGGAAATCTAATTCTCTGGGTCCACATTTTTCCATCTCACAATAAATATCCAAGCAAAATAAATTCATTATTTTTCCAAAGAAATTAGATTCCAACTAATTTTACTGTTATCTAAATTTATTGTTAAATATGTGTCATTCTAAAATTCTATGGAAAAATTAATTTTATTTATTTTTTAATATAATTTTACCCTTTAATTTTAATACACAAACTTATTTAATTACTTATAAATCCTATATTATTGTATTATTAACCAAATATTATAAAAAAAATTCCAAAACAAAATTTATTCTCCGAAAATTGAATCTCAAAAAACTAATTTTCATGAATAAGTTTTCTTCAATATTTTCTTTTCTACCAAATAGGGCATAAAGAGAAAGTTTGTTGATGAAGATAAGACCATAATTGTAAAAATCCCATAAAAGAGGACACAAAAATAGGTTAAAATTATAAAAAAGAGGTTTTTAAGTAATTTTACATTCTATGTGGTGTGGGTAGCAATTCTTGCCGCGCAAAAAGGTGCACTCTTGTGCAATCTGTTTGGTCATTTTTATATTTAACTGACTTGCTTCACATATTTTCATTAGGGAATATAAAAAGGTGAGGAGAACAAAAGACAAAAGAAAATCCTTACACAAGTTTTCTTATTTTCACTTGTTTTAATAAAATTGCTCCGATTGACCGACTTATATATATTTGACACAATATATTGCAATAAATGGCCGACATACATCAAGAAATGAAAGTTTCATATAATAGGAATTAGGTGAAGTTATTCTAATTTAAATTTAAAATATGCAAATTATTAAAAAAAATTAATTCCTATGTTTAGATAAAAATATGTGGTTATATTAGACAAATATGACATTTTCATAGAAATTTTGTGAATGGTCTGCTGTAAAGCAATTTGGTATTTCTATGTATATATATATATATATATATATGCCCACAGCATAACAATAGATAATACAAATTTTCTTATAATTACTTGTAAATTAATACCTGAAACAGAGATTTTGTTTTGATTTGTATATCCGCTATATTATACCGTGCCCTGCAGAGAATTCTGATAGTTCCATGAAACCAACATTTTTATATTAATTTATATAGTTTTGTTGTCCAGCTTAAAAATGGAATCAAATGGTTAAACAAGAATTCCGTCAATCCCTCTTTGTAGTATGCCCTCCAAGTCTGGGGTTGGAAGGAGATAATAAAAATATTGTGATTCATGTATTTATATATATTTTGACTTAAAAATATCTTCTTTCTTTTTTTTTTTTTTTGGGGAAATTATGATATTTATATTCGATGAATTTATAATTTGTAGCTCGGTAAAGTTATCTTATTATTCAAGGTCAACGTGTAGGTGGCCTGTTAGTTTCTGAACTGTCATTCCTTAGGTTATAGAACAGTCAAATAGTTTGGTTGGCTTGATCCAATTTTTTTTTTTTTTTTTTTGAGAGGTATTTCATAGCTGAGTTGTCCATATGACTTTCGAGATGGTAATGCACCATTGTAGAAGGGAAAATTGCAAGCCAGGTGAAAATTTGATCTGTTTTTGCAGGGCTTGGGATTATAATTGATGTTGCGGCAGGATACAAGTGTGCGCCTCATGCAAGAAATTATGGTCCAAAAACAATGTCACATATGGAAATGGTTTTAGTAAATATTATATGACTGCAAATTTTGCTTCAGTCCATCTATTAGGAAATTAAAGATTATGAAATTGTTTTGTTCTGAAAAAACTCGTAGAGAAATACCAGATCATGTTTCAGTTTCATCCATTAGAGACAACAAAATCAGTTTCCTCATTAAGTACAAGACGTAACAAAGTCCTGGTGTATCCAAGCTCGGGCTATCTTATTACACAAGAAAAGAAAAACAATCCTAAGACTAATACGAGAAAGAAAATGAACAGAAAGAAAATGAACAAACTTTGACAATATCAAACAAGGAGAAATCCCAGCAGTTTAGGATGTCCATGTTGGGGAATCAAACAGCTGCTTTATTGTAATCATATAAAATGGCTCTGATAATGATTCTAATGGAGTTGACAGCTTTCTAGATACTTGCTTCATAGTTGGACGGAACTGTGGACTTTGTTGCAGGCACGCAAATGCTATCTCTGCAATGGAGATCACTTGGTGTGCTATTCGCCCCCTTGGAGGTGAGAGACGTTGATCCAGTACATCCTTAATCAGAGCATCAACAGCCAGTAGTGGTGCTAAGAACAAAGATGATATGAGGTCTCCCGGATGCTTTCCCATGATCACTTCTAATGTTACAACTCCGAAGCTATACACGTCGATCTTCTCATTTACTTCCATTGTATAAGCAAGCTCTTCAAAGAAATATGACTTTGAGTTAATATTTTATGATGATCAGAAATTTCGTATAGGCAATTGCAAATAAGTCAGGTATGTATTTTTTCATCACAGTAAGTAAATTAAATTATATAAATCTTCTTCTATTTATGTATGTACATCAACAGTACTCAAACCATCCTAGTTAATCTTTGTTATCTATGTCTAGCAAATATGCATAACACATGGTTCTCATGTCTGGTATAGAAATCTGCCTTTGAAGCTCTTTGAAAAACACATAATGAGCAGATCTGCCAGATCATGAGCTTTCCTGGTCGCTAAAAAATAAAAATAAAAAATAAAAAAAATAAAAAAAAATAAAAAAAAAACAATGCATAATGGATTTAACATAAAGGAGTAACTCTGATGGATCAATTACCTGGGGCTGAGTAGCCAAA
The DNA here is from genome assembly GCF_031755915.1 of Ziziphus jujuba. Lineage (NCBI taxonomy): Eukaryota > Viridiplantae > Streptophyta > Magnoliopsida > Rosales > Rhamnaceae > Ziziphus > Ziziphus jujuba. The sequence continues at coordinate 19,513,912 of NC_083381.1, read as the reverse complement.
GGTTCCTACAAATGGAGTCCAATTCAATGACTCAGGATCCAAAGTTGTAGCAGCACCAAAGTCAGAAATGTGAGCTTCGTATTCATCATCCAACAGAACATTCTTAGTTGATATGTCTCTATGAATTATAGCAGGACTACATTCATAATGCATGTATAATATGGCATTGGCTAAACCTTTCACCACATTTATTCTCTTGGTCCACTCGAACTCTACTGCCCTAACTTCATTGCTTAATATCTTCGCTAAGCTCCCTCCTTCCATGAACTCATACACCAAATATGATTGTCTTGCATGTGAACAATATCCATAAAGCTTAATGATATTTCTGTGGCGTGCTCTTGTCAAGACACTAGTCTCACTTTCAAAAGCTTCCACAATAGCTGCTCCTTCATTCTCATGCAATTTTTTCACGGCAACAACTTGACCCGTTGAAAGCACTGTTTTATAGACACTTCCATATCCTCCAACTCCAATGCAATATTTGGAGCTGAAGTTCTCTGTTGCTTGAACTATTTCTTCATGAACCTTTTTCCCATTATGGCTCCATGCTTCAAAGAAAGTTAAAGTCATTTGTGTTTGTCTTGGCTCATCCATATGCCTCTCTCTCTTTTTGCAAATAAACAATGCTCCAACAATGATAAATGACAGAATAAGAGCACAAGTTATAGACACTGTGACAACAAATATTATCGAATTACTTCTATTCTCTTTAGGCATGGGGCAAATCTTTATAATAGTGTTGTTGCCACACAAACCTTTATTATCTTCCAACGCTTCAAGGGGGGCCTCTAGGAAGGCTTTGTTGTTGGGCAGAGGACCTTCTAACTGATTGTAGGATATATCAACAGATGTCAAGCTTATCAATTCTTTAAACGTTGATGGTATTGAGCCCGACAGATTGTTGTGTGAGAGGTTAAATGTTTCTAGCTTATCCAAATGACCAAGCTCGAAAGGCAACTCTCCTGAAAGCAAATTGTTACTTAGATCAAGATTTTCGAGGGAGTGCAGATTCCCAATTTGGAAGGGAATAATTCCACTGAATTTGTTATTCCTCAAGTTTAAATGGAGTAGTTTTGAACAGTGTTTCAAATGCATAGGAATTGGTTCACTCAACTGGTTGGCTGCAAGGTCAAGTGCTTCAAGGTTCGATATCATTCCAATTTCTGCAGGAACATTGCTAGAAAGGGAATTATTGTTGAGCTTGAGAATGTACAACAATTTCAACTGTCCCAATTCCTTAGGAATTTTACCTACAAGAAGGTTGGAAGAGAGGTCAAGTTTCTGCAATTGAGTAGCCTTCCCAAGTTCAGGAGATAGCCTACCAGAAATTTTATTATTAGATATGTTCAACATTGTGAGTTTTGGACACTGTCCCCAGTTTTCGGAAAGTTCTCCAAAAAACTTATTGGTGCTCAAGTCCATATAATCCAGGTTTGGGTATATTCCGAATTCTTCATATATATTTCCTGTTAGTTGATTCCCTTCAACTGAAAGGCGGACTAAAGAGCTGCAGTTTCTTATGCTTTTTTGAATGGAACCTCTAAAGTTGTTATAACTTGCTATAAACCATGTAAGCTTCCCACCAAGACAAATATTATTTGGAATGGACCCAACTATTTTGTTTCCAGTAAGTTCCAAATCAGTTAACTTGCTCAGGTTTCCAATGGACACAGGAATTGAGCCAGTGAGTTGGTTATAATACAAATAAAGGGTAGTGAGTGATTTGAGCTGTCCAATCTCACTGGGGATGGACCCAACTAATTTGTTTCCAGTAAGTCCCAAATCAGTTAACTTGCTCAGGTTTCCAATGGACACAGGAATTGAGCCAGTGAGTTGGCTATCATACAAATAAAGGGTAGTGAGTGATTTGAGCTGTCCAATCTCACTGGGGATGGACCCAACTATTTTGTTTCCACCAAGTTCCAAATCAGTTAACTTGCTCAGGTTTCCAATGGACACAGGAATTGAGCCAGTGAGTTGGTTATCATACAAATAAAGGGTAGTGAGGGATTTGAGCTGTCCAATCTCACTGGGGATGGACCCAACTATTTTGTTTCCACCAAGTTCCAAATCAGTTAACTTGCTCAGGTTCCCAATGGACACAGGAATTGAGCCAGTGAGTTGGTTATCATACAAATAAAGGGTAGTGAGGGATTTGAGCTGTCCAATCTCACTGGGGATGGACCCAACTATTTTGTTTCCACCAAGTTCCAAATCAGTTAACTTTCTCAGGTTTCCAATGGACACAGGAATTGATCCAGTGAGTTGGTTATCATACAAATAAAGGGTAGTGAGTGATTTGAGCTGTCCAATCTCACTGGGGATGGACCCAACTATTTTGTTTCCACTAAGTTCCAAATCAGTTAACTTGCTCAAGTTTTTAACGGACACAGGAATTGAACCTGAGAGACTGTTACTATGAGCAGAAAATAACTCAACAGACACCAACATGCCTATTTGAGTTGGTATAAAGCCATGCAAATAATTACTTTCCAACCAAAGGAAACGTAAATTTGTTAAAAGGCATAGCTGGGATGGGATGTTTCCGGAGAGATTATTGGAATCGAGGGCAAGGTAGGTGAGTGAAGAAAGGTTGCCAATGTGAGATGGGATACTTCCATAGAGGGAGTTGTTATAAAAGTCAAGAGTGAGTAAGCTGGGAAAGGATGAGAAGTTGAAGTTGTGAAGCGTACCTTTCAGATTACTGCTTTCGAGAGTAATGTTGATGATACTTCCAAAGTCGTTACAAGTGATCCCAACCCAAGTACAGGGGGTATTATTATAGAGATGATGGGAAGTTGAATCAGTAGAATTGAGATTCCAAGAGCGGAGAAGAGAATGTGTAGTTGGATTCATATCAAAGCTGTCCTTCCATTTCACAAGGGCCTCAGCCTCTCCACTTATTGCAAAACAAGTACTAGAAGAACAAAGAAGAAACAGTAGAATGATGATCAACAACAAAAACTGATCAAGTGACCGTACAACGAGGTGTGGAATCCAGGGTGCCATGGACTTGATAATTTTTTAACTTTAAGGCAACGCTTAAATGCCTTGGCTTTCTTTTGAATATATATAGAGAGAGTATTTTATGTATTTATTTATTTAAAGAAAACGGAAATAATTTATTCTTTTGTTTTTGCAGAAGAAATAATTCAAAATAAGTAATTGTTTTTTTCCTTTATTTAATTGAAAGGTTACCCGTATTTGTTCAGAATAACCCCTAGTTAAATAATGGATTAATTAATTAAATTTTCGTTTCCATATAAACATTTTTAATAGTATTTTGGAAAATATATTATATCTAATAATTTAATTCATTTTTTTGTATGATTAATTTAAAATATATATATATATTTACATTGTTATTATTATTTTAATTTTTTTCATTATATTTTATACTTCTTTTTTATAAAATTGTTTTTTTTTCTTATTTTATATTTTTTATAATTTTTTTTTGGGGTTCTATTATTATTATTATTATTATTTATCTCCAATTTTTTTATTGTTTTAATTGGATACTTGTGGAGACACATTTCATCTGTACTCAGTTAAAGATTCTGTCTGATTTTTTCGTTGGATCATTGATTTTCAACTTCTACTGGATCTCTATCTCCGCACTTCCCCATATCAAAGTCCTCAAAATTGATTTCATTTTTTTTTTTTTTTTAGGACTAAGAGACTTGTATTTTTTTTGTCTTTTTTGTTGCCAAGGACCAAGACCTCAGACTTTAGACTTTTTTTTTTTTTTTTTAAACTTTTGTTGAATTGCTAAATTGATTTTATTAAATATATATTATAAACACCCGTCATGAACAAATTGAAAAAAAAAAAATGAAAAAAGAGCCTAAATTGAAAGCAAAATAAAAATAATTCAATAGAAATTGGAGGGTACAAAAGTATGTTTTACCCTATACTTATTTTAGATTTCAAAGAAGCTAAAAGCCAACAACAAAACCTCGCAGATTCTCTGTTCAAGTTGAAAATGGTGGCTCACAATAGTGCATTCGGCTCACTTTAAGAGTATTTATCAACTGTACAGTGTTTTATGAAGTAAACTTCTTAAAAAATGAAAAAAAAAATATATGCTTGACTTGATTAGTCTTCTTTGTACAAATTAATTAATGATGGCAAGTTTCATTGTTTTTTCCTTCATTGAATCTGATTTACCTGTTATAAATGTATCAAATTAATTTTTTGTAATGGGACAGACGATATTAATTAATTATATGAGAATTTCTACTCGCATTAGTATTTGGACTATATACAGTCTCATTATCGATTTACAATTTTATTCTTATTTAAAATTACTATCAAGAATATTTATTAGCTAAATCTATTTAAATAATCTTTTTATACAGTTTCAGTCTTCCTCTCAAATAATAAGATATATATATTTTTTTCCGTGTAACTTATACTCCATTATAAACTAGGATTGGAAACACAACAATTATTCATAAATTATGGAAGCCCAAAAATATGAAACAGTAAGATATATTTAGTTTTTGCTTTATTTTTTTATTTTGCGATGATTACTTTAGTTTTTTTTTTTTTTCTATCGCTTACTAACTACTAAGTGGGAACAACATTCTTGTATTTGATCATGGTATATTAAAATTTATCTTTTATTTAAAAATTTAAAACTGAACCTTTTTTAATTGTTCATAAGTATCCATCCAAACATTTTTAACATGTTTGGCTTTTACCTATTGAATATTATATATATATATATACAGATATTAAATACTAGAATCGCAATCCCGACTATCAATTTCCTTTTACCCAAAAGAACTCTGCTGTCCTCAAATTTTAAATTTTATACATTACCCTTTTTCACAGTGTTTTTCTCTGAGAAAGAAAATGAAAAAGAGGCATATGACACTTTGCCCAAAATAGGAATGTGATGATGAAATAATGAAAATTGATTCAAGGTTGATATTTTCTAATCAAACGCAATTCACACTTTCACAAAATAATCAAAAACTTCTTAATCTCTCCTAATCTCACTCTCCCTTTGGTTTAAAACCAAGAAAATTTAATTTTTAAACTGAGAGATGAGAGTGAAAAAGACTAAGAGTGAAATAGAAAATTGATAGAGTAAAATAATAAAACTTCTTTTTTATCTTGAAAACCGTGGTGGTCATGTCAATCATCCTATCATTTTTTTAAGAAATAAATAATACTTCATGCCATTAAAAATTGATAAAAAAATAAAAACATAAAGAGGATGAAAATCAACCCTAATTCAAAATGAAAAAAAAAAAGAAAACAAGAGTAGTTTAGTGAAATTAATTTTTATGGGATTGTATATAGTTAGTTAAGAATTGTAAAAAGAATTTTTACTTGTAAAAAATATGTAATTTTGAGATGGTATAAATTAGAATATTTTAAGGATTAAAAATATTATATTAAGTAATTTTATATTTTTTATACATTTAAATCGTAACTGAAAATTGACTATATTTATAGACATGAGGAAGATTACTATATTTGATGTCCAAGTTGGGGGGATCTTGAAAGCTTGACTAAAGTAATTTAATTGATCATATGCAAAAGGGTTTGAGGAGGAGAAAAATTTATTTATGCAGTCACTATATGTATTGGGCCGTGTAACAAGCCATTTATAGTTGAATTCAACAATTATTTCATAAGGAAGTCCACAAATTATTTTTAAATTGTGCATAATTATAGGTTGTTCGGTTTTTACTGTATATGACCATTCAGAATTATTCTGGATGATATAATATAAAGGTTATAACTTACACCTAATACCTTCACTGGTTGGTAGTGTACTTAAATGCATAAATGTAGCTCAAATTAATGCTATCCTGGAAATAGTCAATATGCACCAATAATTTTTCTCTACAGACATTTATAGCAGCTCTAATTTTGACAAAGTCGAAGACATATATATATATATATATATATTCCTTGCCTTTTGGCCAATTAATTAAACACGCACACGTGTTCTCTCAATAAGTAAGAAAATATCAGAAAAAGTCTCTAAGGCAATCTACATACACCATGCAAAATACATTGATGGGTTGCTCTGATTTTGACTTCTAGTAGTGACTTTTAACTTCTAATTTATGAACCTCCAACTCCAAAGTCTTATACGGTAGTATTCATTATTGAATGATTCTGATTTTAAGTTTTGTTGAATATGTTACAACTGACTAATTCTTTATTTATGAACCTCCAACTCTAAAGTTTTATATAGCAGTATCCATGATTATATGACTCTGATTTTAAGTTTTGTTGAATATTTATCCTTTATTACTTCACTTAGTTGTAATATGTGGAAATAATCGAACTTGGTGGGCCTATCTGAATAATCCACTTGATAGCAACTTTCAGCTGATTCTACTAAACTCTTCACTTAATTAGTCTTATCCTTTTAACATCAACAAGCACTGAAGAGACTTACCATGCCACTGATTTAACTTCAAGGGAAGCAATTTCCAATTCACTCTATGTTAAAAGAACAAATAGTATGATTATGAAATAGAGATCTATGGATAACTAGAGAATTGTGGGGGTCCAGCATTTTATCTCCTAAAACCCAAGTCCATTAGGGTTTTAACCCTAGAAACCCTAGAGAACACACGGTATAGACAATATAGGTTTTTGAGAGAGGCTGAGAGAAGTTTTTTTGTGTATAAATTTTATAGGTATAATACATTTTTTTTCTTCTTAATTTTCGTGCTTTTGTCTCTTTTAATTTTTCTGTATTAGTTTTGTATATTTATGGTGATCAAAAAATCACAACAAGTGGCATCAGAGCCTAGTTCCAGGTATAGGGTTCATCGTCCAAAAGGTTAAACAAAGCATTTGAGCATACCAAGAGGTAGATCTCTCCGAGACAAAGAGAACGAGCCCAACTAGACCGCCATCCGACGCCTCACGCACCCCCACTTGCCAATCAAAGTTTTCTGCAGGTTTTTTACGCGTGGTCAACTCTCACGCGCCACCCATGTGCCATCAAGCCGAGCCGAGCTGCAGTCAAGCCGTGCCGAGCCGCGACCCGAGATTTGGGAAGAGCCAAGTTGAGCCGCAAACTGAGCCGAGAGCCGAGCAGTGCCAGCTGCTGAGCCGAAATGTGCCACGTCATACGCCATGTCATCCGCCAGCTTTCTGCCACATGGTGACATGTCATCTGGTCTGCCACATCATCAACCACATCAGCACCGGTCTAGAATTTTCTAAAATTATAGAAATACCCCTGTTTTCCAGAAGTTTTGATATTTGCAGTTTGACCTGAAATTTTTGAAAATTGCACTTTGGCTCCAAATTTTTGAAGATTTAGATTTTGACCTGAGAATAGCCAAACCCAACGTTTTTGGCCATTCCGAACACAATGGTGGACTCTATTTTGCCAAATTCAGTTCCAATTTTTGCAGGATAAGATGTCATGGATGAGTCATGTAACATCCCACATCGGTTGGAGAGGGGCACGAAGCGGTCTTTATAAGGCTATGGATACCTCTCCCTTTAGGACGCGTTTTGTGAGCAAAACCTTGAGACCAGGGGGGAGAGAGGGTGTGAACCCTGGGCCAAAGAGGACAATATCCTGATGCGGGTGGTCTGGGCTGTTACAGTGGTATCAGAGCCAGGACCCGGATCGGTGTGCCAGCGAGGACGCTGGGCCCCAAGGGGGGAGGATTGTAACATCCCACATCGGTTGGAGAGGGGCACGAAGCGGTCTTTATAAGGCTATGGATACCTCTCCCTTTAGGACGCGTTTTGTGAGCAAAACCTTGAGGCCAGGGGGGAGAGAGGGTGTGAACCCTGGGCCAAAGAGGACAATATCCTGATGCGGGTGGTCTGGGCTGTTACAAGTCATATTTGGGAGCTGTGATCAAGCTTACTGCCATCAACTATGCACTTTGGAGACCTCAAATGAAAGATCTTCTAAATTGCAAGGACTTGTTTGACCCTTTGGATTCTGAAGGAACGAATCTCGATCCCACCAAAGAAGTAGAATGGAAGAAAATGAATAGGAAAACGATCAGTCAAATCTGACAATGGATTGAGCATAGTGTTTTCCGTTATGTTGCACATGAGATAGATGCATACACCCTCTGAGGAAGCTGGAGGACATGTACCAAGCCAAGATTGCTCGGAATAAAGCCTTATTGATGAGGTGTTTGGTGAATTTGAAGTTGAAGAATGGAAATTCTATAGCCGAGCATACCAGTATGTTTTAGAACTTGGTAAACCAATTGTCTGCGGTGGAGTTATAACTAGGGGATGAAGACAAGTACTTTTACTTCTTAGCTCTCTTCCAAATAGCTAGGAGACACTAGTCGTCTCTCTTAGCAATTCAGCCCCAAATGGAAAACTTACCATGGTTATGGTAATGGATGCCTTATTTAATGAGGAGGCCAAGAGAAAGGACATTGGCAATGATCAAACACATGCCCTTATCACAGATAAACGGGGGAGACAGTAAGAAGGTACTCATTACAGGGGGAGAGGCAAGAGTCAGAGCAGCGACAGATCCACAGATGGAAAGAGGCCAACATACAAGTGTCATTATTGTGGCCAAGAAGGACACTTGAAGAAGTACTGCAGGAAAATGTTGCGAGAGCAGGGGTAGATAAGCAATCAGCTAAAGAAGGATGGTGAAACTTTAGTCATTGTCAGAAAAGAAGTGGCATATTGTTCCACACATGAAGAATCATGCCTTCACACTTCAAGCCAGGAAGTCGAGTGAATAGTTGATACTGCAGCATCCTACCACGTTACTTTGCACGTAGAGTTTTTCAAAACATATAAAGCTGGAGACTTTGGCACAGTGAAGATGAGAAATAGCAACTTCGCGAAGATCATCGGAACTGGTGATATTCAGATAAAGACCAACGTTGGACATATAATTACTTTGAAGGATGTTCGACATGTTTCAGACCTTCGGCTTAATCTACTCTCAGGAATAGCCTTTGACAAGGAAGGCTTCAACAACCACTTTTACAATGCACATGGAAAATGACAAAAGGTGCTATGGTTGTTACTCGAGGATATATTTGTGGAACAATTTACAAGACTCATGTGAAGATTTGTGCAGATAGCCTCAATATTACAGAAGGAGAGGTATCTCAAATTCTGTGGCACCAGAGAATCGGTCACATAAGTGAGAAAGGATTGTCTACCTTGGTGAATAAGAAGCTTATCTCCATTTCCAAGGATACTGTGTTGGATCCTTGTAATCATTGTTTATATGGTAAGCAACACAAAGTCTCATTTAAGTCCACTACAACGAGAAGATCAGAGTTGCTTAGTCTGATGCACTCTGACGTTTATGGTCCTTTGGAAGAGAAATCTCTAGGTGGCAACAGATATTTCCTAACTTTTATAGATGATGCTTCTCGGAAGGTATGGGTTTATTTTTTGAAGATGAAGGATCAAGTTTTAGATCACTTCAAAGAGTTCTATGCCATGGTAGAGCATGAGATAGGAAAGAAGCTAAAGTGTCTTCACTTAACAATGGAGGTGAGCATACTTCCTGAGAGTTTGATGCCTACTGTAGAGGACATGGCATTCGGCATGAGAAGATAGTCCCCGTCATCCCGCAACATAATGGTATAGCTGAGAGAATGAATCGAACTATTATAGAGAAGGTCAGAAGTATGATAGTATGACTAAGTTAACAAACTCATTATGAGGAGAAGCTATTCGTGCCACCTGCTATCTAATAAACAGATCGCCATCACTACCATTGAATTTTGAAATTCCAGAGAAAGTGTGGTCTAGTAAAATTCCCTCATACTCTCATTTAAGAGTATTTGGATGTTTAGCCTTTGCACATGTATCCAAGGAGCTTAGACAGAAGCTTGATGCAAGAACTACTCTATGCAACTTTATCGGATATGGAGATGAAGAATTCAGATACAGATTATGGGATCCAAATGCAAAGAAGGTTATCAGAAGCAGGGATGTGGTATTCCATGAGAACCAGACTATAGAAGACATTGAGAAGCCAATGAAGTCTTCTAATACCAATGCCTATGATTTTGTTCCTGATCCAACACCAGCACAACCCACCACAGATGACGATGAGGTGCATAGAGAATTACCAGAAGCAGAACAGGAGAGAGAAGAGGATATTGAGCAAGGAGATGCTCAAACACCAAAAGCTGCAGGACCATTACAACAGTCAAATGATGGTACACCTCTTCGAAGATCTGAACAAGGTCGTATTTCATCAAAGAGATATCCAGAATCTCAATATATTATGCTTACTGAAGAGGGGGAGCCAACAAATTTCTAGGAAGCTAATTCTTATCAAGATAGAGAAAAATGGATGTATGCAATGCAAGATGAGATGGAATCTTTGCAGAAGAACCATACCTATGAGTTGGTTGAGCTTCCAAAGGGAAAGAAGGCACTGAAGAATAAATGGGTATTCAAGCTCAAGAAAGATGGCAATGGACAGATGGTGAAGCATAAAGCCCGATTGGTCGTCAAAAGGTTTCCTCCAGAAGAAAGGAATTGACCTTGATGAGATTTTCTCACCAGTGGTGAAAATGACTTTGATACTAGTTATTCTTGGTTTAGTAGCCTATTTAGACCTAGAGCTTTAATAGATGGATATGAAAGCACATTCCTTCATGGTGATCTACATGAAGAGATTTATATGGAGCAGCCAAAAGGTTTTGAGGTTTCAGGGAAGGAGATCCTCATTTGCAAGCTAATGAAGAGCTTGTATGGCCTCAAGCAAGCACCCAGACAGTGGTACAAGAAGTTTGACTCTTTTATGGTGAGTCAAGGATACAAGAAGATTGATGCAGACCAGTGTGTTTATATTCAGAGATTTCTAGATGAAAACTTCATTGCACTTTTGCTGTATGTTGATGACATGTTGATCGTCGGACAAGATGCAATTAAAATTAGTCAGCTAAAGAAGGAACTTTCTAAGTCATTTGATATGAAGGACTTGGGATCGGCTCAACAGATTTTAGGAATACAAATAGCCCGAGATAGGAAGAATCACAAATTGTGGCTATCTCAAGAGAAGTATATCGAAAGAGTGATAAAGCAATTTGACATGGAGAAGGCCAAACAAGTCAGCATTCCATTGGCCAACCATTTCAAGTTAAGCAAGAAATCATGCCCTTTATCCAAAATTGAGATAGAGGAAATGGTTTTAAACCCTCATTCTTCAGCGGTGGGAAGTCTAATTTATGCAATGGTGCATACTAGACCGGACATTACTCATACAATTGGTATCGTGAGCAAATTTCTTTTAAATCCTGGAAAGGAACACTGGGAAACAAGCAAGTGGATTCTCAGGTATCTTAAGGGTACATCAAAAGTATGCTTGTGTTATGAAGGAGGTGATCCAGATCTACTTGGCTATACAGATGCAGATATGGTCGAAGATCTTGATAGTGGAAAATCTACTTCAGATTATATTTACACTTTTGCTAGAGGAATTGTGTCATGGCAGTCAAGATTGCAAAAGTGTGTAGCTTTATCCATGACGGAAGCAGAGTACATTGCTGCAGTAGAAGCCGGTAAGGAGATGATGTGGTTAAAGCGTTTACTCCATGAACTGGGCATCAAACAGAACGATTACAAGATACATTGTGACAACCAGCATGCTATGTATTTAAGCAAGAACTCAATGTATCATTCTTGGACAAAGCATATTGATATCCTCTATCATTGGATACGCGATGTGACTGAGCATAAATTATTCAAGTTGGTGAAGATTCATACAAAGGAGAATCCAGCATATATGTTTCCAAAGGTTGTCACACCAGAGAAGTTGAAGTTGTGTAGAGACATAGCTGGTTTGGATGGTAGGTGATCATCAAGTTTTTGAAATGCGGCTGAAGGGAGAGAATTGTGAGGGTCCATGTAACACCCCGTCCCAAAGTACAACGGAAATTTTCCAACTTTGACCGAGGTTGACTGTTGACTTTGACCGTTGACCGTTGACCAAGGGGTGAAAAGTTGACCTTTTGACTCAGATGGAATTTTAGGTTGATTGAGGTACCGTTACGAAGTACACATTGGCACGAGTTCGTAGACTAGTAGCACGTCAAAAATGGAGCTACGGTTTGAAAGTTATGAGCAAAACAAGTTGAGGTCCAAACTGTCCAAGGGGTGCCGGAGTTGAATTTTTATTCATGCAAAGTTGAGCTTTGACTCATGCATGGTTATGAAGTACTTGTCGATATGAGTTCATAGAATAGAGGCACGCTTAAATTGGACATCTGGTTAAAAAGTCATAGGCATGCAAAGTTTTCCGAATACAGTATTATTTTAATATATTTGGCTTGAGTGAACAGTGTGTGCCACATGTCGCAATTTCAGCCAATCTCGTGAGTGAATAGTGTCACCCACGGGTGGCTTTTATTTTGGCAAAATGCGTGAGTCGACGGGGAAAGGAGAGAGAAAGAGAAGAGGAGGAGTGAGAGAAAGAGAGAGAGCTAGAGAGAGAAACCAACTGGCCACCGCCATTCACCCATTTCCGGCCACTGTAACAGTACATGCGCCACCTGACCTTGAAACCCACCTGAAAGCCGGCTGGCCAGCCAAAAATCACGGCCAACCGACCGCCGACGCGCCCGGATCGAGGCTTTTTCCGGCGGCGGTGCCAATTTCTTCAAACCCTGATTTCTCCCTATTCCGGCCACCGTTTGCCTCACCGCTGGTCCCATTGAGTTACCCATCACCAAATCTACCTTCCCACCAAAAATCACAGCCAATGGCCACCGGACGCGCCGCCGGCGGTGGTGGATTCCGGTGACCACGGCGGCTCACCGGGAAATTGAGTTTCCGGCTGCACCGCCCCTCCTTTCCCACTAATTCCAACCCTCTGAACCCAAATCCGGTGTCCCCTTTCCTAAAATCTCAACGGATTGAGAGAATTGAGGAGTTGAATCCCGAAAGCTTTCCGGCGAGATTCCGGCCACCACGGGTCCGATCTCCGGGAGGTAAGCCTCAATCCGCGATCCTCGTTCCATAAGCTTCCATTCGGTATATTACTCATCAATTTTGGTTAACGTTTGTGTTAGTCCCCCCGGGTACGGGGTATTATTTATCCGAATAAAATATTAATTTATTTGAGATGTGTAATATTGTTGTTCTAGGAGCACGTGTACGTCGTGGAATTGATCCCATGGAGCATCTTGGATTAATTGCGTGCTCGAGGTGAGTGACCCACCTTCAAAATTATTTTGGGATGTTAAAATATATATATTTTGTGTTAATTGGTTATTTGAAAATATGTTTGATGTGTTGAATATTTAGTAAATTTATATTTGGAATTTTTGATGCCAAAATTGAATGGAATCAAATATTCGGGCATCATAAAATATGTTGGTTCTAAGGAATTTGAGATTTTGGTAAATTTTATCAAATTTCATTGTTGAAATATCTCATAATTAAATATTTGATAAATATGTTTTATGTATTTGATATTAAGAGAATTTCCAGATAAATGGTATTGCTAATTTATACTGTTTTTAATATATGTTTTGGTGCCAAAAGAATATATTTGGAAATTTAAAGAAATTGTGGTTTGATTTATTTTAATTATTGCTATGGTTATTAGTTTTAAAAATTGTTTTAGGGTATAATATAATATATATGTGTTCGAATAATTTGGCTTATATACCATTTGATTGAATGTTTGGATTATGCATATAAAAATATTTGCCTTATTAAATATGGGTTGTCATTTTACGTAAGGTTTGACAATGTATTAAATGATTTTATATTCTAATGGGTTCATAAGTGAACTTGGAGTAGTTAAATATTTTGGTATTTAAATTGAGATTTTAAATCATTTTGGAAACTATTTGGTTTGAGAATCCAGATTGAAAATCATATAATTTTAAGCACGATCAAATATTTTATAATTTTATGTGCTTAAAATTGGTTTATGGTGAATATATTTCACTGTAGTATTTCTGGTTTTCGTATGAAATGATGTTTTGAGATTTTGAAATATTTGAACAAGCGGTTGAACTTGACGATTAAATTATGATTATGATACAGTAAGATACTGTATCGGTCATTTTAAATTGATGCACCATGTAATGCCAATACCTTTGATCAGTATTATATTATATTATATTACCGTACCCTGGGTTTACCATGGTGCCGTGAGGTTGGTTTCATCCAACGGTTATCTATTATTACCACGGACTGTGAGGTCGGGTTTATCTGATGGTTTATTATTATTACCACGGTGCCGTGAGGTTGGTATCATCCAACGGTTTATTATTGCCGCGGACCGTGAGGTTGGGTACGTCCCGATAGTTATTTATTATTTCCACGACACCTTTCATATAATCTTAAGCACGATCAAATATTTTATAATTTTATATGTTTAAAATTGGTTTATGATGAATATATTTCACTGTGGTATTTCTGGTTTTCGTATGAAATGATGTTTTGAGATTTTGAAATATTTGAACAAGCGGTTGAACTTGCCGATTAAATTATGATTATGATACAGTAAGATATTGTATCGGTCATTTTAAATTGATGCACCATGTAATGCCAATACCTTGGATCAGTATTATATTATATTATATTACCGCGCGCTGGGTTTACCACGGTGCCGTGAGGTTGGTTTCATCCAACGGTTATCTATTATTACCATGGACTGTGAGGTCGGGTTTATCCGATGGTTTATTATTATTACCACTGTGCCGTGTGGTTAGTATCATTCAACGTTTTATTATTGCCGCGGACCGTGAGGTTGGGTACGTCCCGACAGTTATTTATTATTTCCACGACACCTTTCATATATTGAGGGTCGTGAGGTGGGTGTATTCCACGATTTACAGATTGGTACATCATATGGTACATTGTATATGTTGTATAAATTGTTGTTATTATTATTTATTTAAGTTTAAAGCTTTACACAAATTTTATGGAATTGTTATCGTAATTTTATTACCTATTCTCATTAATATTTAAGAGTTATTTGTCTTGATTTATCATTTAAATCGATTGATATTTTAAAATAAATTCTATTATAATTTTTATCAATTGTTTTATATAGATGTTTAAATTGATTTAAAATATTCTTTTGGTTATTTCTTTGATTTAAACAATAAATTTTATAATTTATATATTGGATTTATTTTTGTTCTTATGCCAAATTTCTTTAATATAAGTATTATTTATGATTTTATTTATGGTATCCAATGATGTCTTATTCTTTATTTCCATTATAAATTTGGATCCTTAAATTCTTGTATTTTATTCGAAATTTATTGACTAATTGTTTTCCTTGATTTTTGGGATATAAAAGATTGGGTTTTGCGAAAATGTTTTAAAAGGGGAACCTTTCCAATAGAGTGAATGGTGAGGGGTTTGAGAGAAATTATTATTTTCCAATTAATTATTAATTAATTATTTATTTATTTATTCTTAATTAATCAAGTGTACTAATTATCGTGGCTTTATCATTGTACAGTAGATAGGGTCACTCACTGAGATGATTAGCATCTCATATTTTTTAAATTCCATTCCCCTAGGTTCAGGTTGGGAGACGTTGATCATCCGGAGCGAGCCCAACGTCTAAGTTCTTTGCCGAGAGTCCAAGAAGCATTTCCTCCCTTTTTTCTCTTCATCTTGTGTTGCTTTCTTATCTGACATTGTATTAATTCCACATTTATTTGTATAATGCTCTGTATACTGTATTGGACATTTAGTTATTAATTATGCACTGATTTACTGTTATTCATTTGGAGTGCTGCAAATTTGTGGAATTAAATTGTAGTAATATGGGAGGAATAAGGGGATGTATATAGAAGTGTGTTTTCAGTGCAGAAAATTTGTGGTAAGTCCAACCTTAGGGGAGGTTCTGCCGGATTTTTCATTGGAAGGTCCGGTAGAGTTTTCCCTGGGATCAGGGCTTATCTAGGATTCTGGTGAGGAATTTTGAACGGGTCCTGACAGTCCAGCCTTTTATCTCCTAAAGTTCAAGCCCATTAGGGTTTTAACCCTAGAAATCTTAGAGAAAGCATTATAAATAGATGCTCGTTTTTAGTCTTATATGACATATAACACACAGTATAGACAATACAGGTTTTTGAGAGAGGTTAACAGAAGTTTTTTTGTGTATAAATTTTATAGTTATAATACATCTTTTTCTTCTCAATTCTCGTGCTTTTGTCTCTCTTTATTTTTCTATATTAGTTTTGTATTTTTTTGGTGATCAAAGGATCACAACAAGAATAGCAAAAGATATTTTATTGCAAACATCATTAAGTAATTTGACTCGTAGAAGATCATATATAACTTAAACAGATCTCTAAGAGAATTCTTTTTCTTTTCTTTTTTTTTTTTATTTGGTTGAGTTAGCTACAAATAAACTAGCTTCTTGCTATATCCTAGCTTGAAACACTTTGAATATGTCTACTGCTAACAACAACAAAATTACCCACCTTTACCCTTAGCATCTAAAGTTTGAATTATTGGAGCTGGTATTGGCAGATTTTCCACTGTTAAACACCTCTCAACTGATAATCCCATTGTTTTCGAGGCTACCGATTCCATTGGTGGTGTTTGGAAACACTGTTCTTATGGCTATACTATGCTCCAAACCACTCGATGTAATTTCGAGTTTTCTAATTATCCTTGGCCAAACAAGGATGATCCAAGTTTTCCTTCTAACCAGGAAGCGTTGGATTATTTGCATGGTTATGCAAAACACTTTGATGTGTCGAAATACATCACATTCAACTCAAAAGTGGTAGAAATTCGATATGTCGGTAATCGTTCTAATTCTGAAAGCATGGGTCAAAAACCCAGCGAGTATGGCAGCCCCCTAAATGGAAATCATGTTTGGGAGGTTGCAGTGCAAATGTCTCCCGGTAGTACAGTTCAGGTATACGGATCATATTATTCTTCTTGATTTTTCAGATATAATGTTTTCATGCGTGCATTTGATTTGTCAGCATTTGATTTTAACAAATTCCGGATACAGTGCATTTTCGCACGATTACGTCATGGTTACATGTAATATGCCATCAAAATCTGGATATCCAGATAATTTTTATATAATAAGGCTATTCTTTACTTTTTAAAGTGAGGATAAATTGGTTGAATTATTTAGTATAGTTGAATTTAACCTATTTGATGTGATGTCTAATCTAATAATTCTAAATAATAAACCCATCTATTTTCAAATTTTTAAGTTGAAAATATCTTCACTTGAACTTGACTGTGTATATGTATACACACACGTACTTAAAATAAAGCGATTCCTTTCCTTTGTTTGATTTATATAAAGTGTTGTCATTTATTGTTGCAAACAGTGGTAGGCGTTTGAGTTAATTTTTAAGTTGTGCACAATAATATATTGTTCGGTTTATATTACATATGACTATTGAGAGTTACACGGGATGATATGATACAAGGGTTATACGTAATATCTTTTCTTGTTGGAAGTACTTTCTTGGATGGAGACATGTACATGCAAATTAATGCTTGTGTGGAAATAGCCGATAGGGACTCTACTTACTCCATTAATATAATATTTATAGCTGTTTTAATTTGACCAAGTCGAAGACATGTTGTTTTCCTTCTTGTTTTTGGCCAATCTATCACAAAGATATTAATTAATTCATTAATTAAAACGCGCACCTGTTCTCTCAATGAGTAACAAAATATCAGAAAAATTCTGCAAGGAAATCTACATACACCACGCTAATGGTATTTAATGGGTTGCTCTGATTTTGACTTTTAACAGTGACTTTTAACTTCCAATTTATGAACCTCTAACTCTAAAGTCTTACATATATATATATATAGTATTCATTATACTCTGATTTTAAGTTTTGCTAAATTTTACAACAGACTAATTGTTTATTGCTTACTATGTGGAAATAAATAAATTTAATGGTTGTTGAAAATAAATTTAGGAGTCTAAATCACGTTGCTACCTACCAAGACATTAGACATGGTCTGTGAAAATGAATTTAGGAGTGTATTTCAATCTCTAGTGAATCTCTCTATCTTTGCCCATCGTCTTCCCCAAGTCTTTCTACAGAAAATGATAATAAAGAGTTTCTTTATCACTAAGGCATGTTATATTGTTTTTATGGTGAAGAATTAGTAACATCAAGGACTTGTTTTTCTTTGATTAATTTCCTTTTGAGTGCATTTAATCTTCTTATTGACCTCTAAATATGCCAACCTCTGAAGTCTTCCAGATAGCAAGTGGTTCGAAACAAACCAAGATAAGTAACAGCTTTCCGACAGGGCATTTAGTTTTGTCTTTGACGTATTAAACATGGTTTATGAAAATGAATTGCTTGGTTTATTTGATTTTTCCTTCTGAGTGACTTTCTGCTTCCAATTTACCTCTTTTTTGGCCATAGTGGTTCTAGACGGACCAATCTAAATATCTAATTTCCTACGAAGACAGTATGTTCTTTTCTTTTCGTCTATTTTTGAAGGATATAAAGACACTAATTTGACATATTTGTCAAAATTAATGATTTCATGATTTCTATGAAGTTTCCTTCTTAGAGGCTTTCATGATTCTCAATGACCTCTAGCTTAGGTCGCTCAACCTCTTTTCCATATCAAGTGTGTCTATTACGCATAGTTTGTAATAGATTAAAAGAACATATTTTTGTGTGTGTCTATAAATAGAAGCAAATTAAGTACTCACTTAGTAGACAAATGTCTTATGCTTAAGGTAGTTAAACAGTCACTGCTAGATTTGACTGCTAAAGGTAAATGCTCTGTTTTTGTCCTGTTTTGACAAAAGAAAAAGTTTTTGCTTTATTGTTTTTTTACAGTTATTTTACATTTATACATGAATCAAAGGTTGGGAAGTCCTTTTTACTGTGATAAACATGTCATAAGAGAGTGATCTATTAAGTATTGGCAATGACCTGCTTTACTAGACAATGACTTTTAGCTTCTAATGTACTTCACTTTGAAGCCTTATCTTTTTATCAGCAACAATTGCAAAATAATAATAATAATAATAAAATAAAATGATTAGATTAAAAGTCAACAAATACATTCCCACCAAGGAAGAAATTTACTGTGGGTAAATTTTAAATATAGACTTGACGTAATACTTAAATTTGTATGATTGTCCATTTCTAATGGAAAAAATTTTCTCCTCGTTTCTTATTGGTTGCTCAACAATGCATGGATGTTCTCAAATTTTCAGCCTTGTGTATGACATGAAGCACTTGGAGATTTTTAATAAATTGAAAAGCTAGCTATCCCAAGCACAATAATAAGAATCAACATGGACTCTCCTCATTGACCGGTGTAAAATGCATGTAGAAATTATCTAGAAGCTTGAAGTTGGTTAATTAAGGTATTGTATAATAAAAACTCTAACCACCATTAACTAACACTAACAAGCATAACAAGCATTTAAAGTAAGTGAACTATATACTAAACCATGCCAATACGAAATGTAAACGTAAGACGTAAATGTAATTACTTACCACATTGGTTACAAATATACTTTCTAATATTCAATATATGTGGGTTCAGATCAAAGGCAAAAGTTCTGCAATCATTTTTTGAGTAGAGTTTAGTGGAATGATTATCTATGGCTGGCAGAGGACCCATTAAGTGATGTTTAATATAATTAGTGGTTGTGATCGATCCGGGAATGTATGAAAAATAAGATTAATTAACCACTATTTCAAATTTAAATTGCTTGTTATAGATGTTTTGACTTTTTGAACTCTTGTTGGTCTTTGTTAATTTTGGCCAGACAAAAGCTTTGCTTGTTATATATGTCTTGACTTTTTGATCTCTTATTGGTCTTTGTTAATTTTGGCCGGAACATGCTTTTGTTGTTAACAATAGAAGTGAATTTTGTCTTGAGATTTAGCATACATGGCTTATTAGTGCCAGAGAGAAATCGGAGTGCAAATATTCCCTAGCTTATGAAAACAAAGAATACAATTGAATATATATCAAATTTTAAATTTAAGTTTGTAAAATTCCAAACTTATCACTTGGAAATACTTTAATTTTTATTTTTCAAGTAGAACCTCTATTTTTTTTTCTAAAAAAAAAAATTGCATAAAATTCAGTGAGTATTTTATGTGATAATTAGCTTGATGACAAACCCTCCTCTTTTAGTTGATCCAAAAGTTGCATCTATGTTGGATTTAGTTGACATGGGATAGATTAAAAAAAAAAAAAAAAAAAAAAAGATTGATTGTTTGGCCTCACTTTTTACTGATAAGATATATTTTCTATTTCCTTAATCAATTCGGTGACTGTAACTTTGAGCCCAAAAAGAATCCAAGATGATACTGGAAGTGGTACATATCTGCTGAATAAAGTGGATAACAATCATCATTCAAATTGATTAATTGGTCAAGTAAGAGGAAGAAGTCATTTTTTGGGCTAGATTGTTTTAAATTTAGTCTAATAAATCTATAGAGAGGATATAGAACAAACTTAACAAAAGATAAAATAAATTTTCTCATAATTACTTTTAAATTAATACCTGAAACGGAGATATATGTTTACCTTTATATATATATATATATATAGATCTTTTATATCATATAATATTCTAGAGAGAATTCTGATAGCCACTTTCATTTTGAGCAAGGAAGGGTTTCGTACGAGAAAATTTGTAGTCAAGGCAGCGTAATGAAACAGCTTGTTTACCTTTATTTTTCCATAAAATGAATGTAATATATTTATCAAATTTTATAGCTCTGCTTAAAACCATCTCTGAACCGTATCCTTTAACTTCTTTCAAATTCAAATTTGGACATTTCATTTTCTCTTAACTTCCATACTAAACATGGTTTATGAAAATAATTTCTTGATTTCTTTGATTATTCCTTCTTAATTTGTTTTTGTGTTTGCCTATATAAGAAGCACATTAAGTACTTTCCTTAGCTACTTTCCACAATTTATAAAATCTTGGAAGAACCTTTTTTTTCTTTTCTTCTTAATACTAATTTAGCTAAATCGTCACTACCATTTATAAACTCTTCAAATTTTTTTTTTTTTTCTGTTTTTGTCCTGTTTTGACAAAAGATAAAGTCTCTGCTTTATGTCTACTTTTTAACTGTTATATTTATATTAATAAATGAATAAAACAGAAGGTTGGGAAGTTCTTTTTCTCAATTAATAAATAGGTATGATTAGATGTAAGATAAATGAATGATATACGTGTATATATTATTAAATGAATAATATATATGTAAGTGAGAAGAAATGAGGAAAACAAAAATTAAATGTAAAATAAAGAGAAAAAGAAAAATTCAAACTTAAAAACGTGTATTCAAAGTTTAAGGAGTGGAGTGGAGGCAGTCAAAAAAGCGGGAAAAAGCAAGAGTAAAAGGATAAACAGAGTGGCCGGTGGGGCACATGATTGTAGGTTTAGGGATAACAGAGTAATAGAAAAGAACTTATATAAAAAGATACAAAAAGTACAAAAAATTGAGGGGAAGCACTGGCCCCAACGTGGGTCCATCCTATTAACCAAGTAATTTTTTGGGAACAACTTTAACCAAATTGTTAATTAGGCACTTCCTTTATTGATATATATAATCTCTCATTGATATACGTATCACTGTATATTTAAAAAAAAAATACATATTTGTTACTTGTACTATGATAAAAACTATATTAATTAATTATCACTTTTTCATATCAAAAAATAAATCATAAATAGCGAATACACATCAAATTTCAGTAGATCCATTAGTTTCCTCCCACGCCAATTTAACCATACCCTTAAGTAAATGCATCGAAACACAAGCTGAGGGTATTAAAATAAAAAGTAAAAAAAAAATTTAAAAATGAAATTTTAATTTGTGTTAATTGCATTAGTATTTTAAAGTTTTAAAGTTATGCAAAATGAATCATGAAATTTGAAATTACAAGAATTGAACTTTAAATTTCAAGTATGTTGCAAATCAATCCAATTAGTTAATGAAATTAGTTTTACCATAAGATAATGTCAATATATTGATGTCATAATTTGTTTTTTAAGAAGATAATATATATAATTAAAAAAACAAATTAATTATTTTTTCATTTTACTTTTATGGTTTTTTATTTGAAAAATTATATCGATTCCTATTTTATTTAAAGTTAACATTAAATATTTTTGACCTAAAATTAGATCAAAAATAAAAACTTAAAATACATTTGGAATTTCTATCTAACAAAAATATTTTTATTATATCAAAAATTAAATAAAATAATTTTTTAGTCCAAAAATTAATAATAAATTTTTATTCCCAAAAAATAAAAAAGATTACTCCAAAATAAAAATAAAAAAATAACAAAAGACAAAAATAAAAATAAATTTTAATTTTATGTTTTTTTTTTAATTATTATGGTTTAAGAAGAAAAGAGCGATAGATCTATCTATACTCACTTACGAATCACTCTATTCTACAAGGCAGGAACAACCACAAAAAGATTAGAAATAGAACGAACTACTTTTGCTGAGGATCAAAAAATAGTAACAATAAATTATTAGACCAAATAAAAATAAAATTAATGATAATACATTTATTTTTTATTATTTTTATTAGACCAAAATAAAATAAAATAAAAAAGCATCAAAGTTAAAATTTATTTTTATTTTGTCTAATTTTTATAAAAAAATTATTATAAATTTTTGGTCTAATAAAAAAAAATTTTATTAGAGCAAAAATTTCAATTTTATTTTTGTTTTAATTTTTACCTAATTTTTGGGCTATTTTTTATTTTTTTTTTATTTTGGACTTTTTTTTATGTTTGGGTATAAAAAATTATTTTTAATTTTTAGCCTAATAAAATTATTTTATTTTATTTTGGTCTAATAAAAATATTTTTATTAGACCAAGGATTTCCATTTTGTTTTCATTTTTATTTTTTAGTCAAATTTTAGGTCCAAAAATATTTAACTTCTTTGTAATTTTAATTTAATAAAATAAGAATGGATACAATTTTTTAAAATAAAAAACTATAAATATAAAATGGAAAAATAAGTAAAGTATTTTTTTCATTTTTTTGGAAAACAAATTATGAGCGTAGTGTAGTATGATTTTAGCATATGTTGATGCTATCCGATGGCAAAATTAACTTTATTAGTCAATTAGATTGATTTGTAATAAATTTGAAATTTCAAAATTTAATTAGTACAATTCCAAACTTTAATATTCAATTCGTACACTGTCAGGATCTGTCCAAAATCCCTTCCTGGAACCTTGGACAAATCTTGGTTCCAGGAATACCCTACCGGACCGTCCTGTGGAAAATCCGATAGTATCTCCCCTAAAGGTAGAACATGTCCAAAATTTAACTGCACAAAAGCGCACTCCTATATGGTACCACCTTATTCCTCCCACTTTACTACCATAATTTCCACAATGGCGACACCTCGATAACAATTCATATAACACACATGTATATGCAAGAGGAACAATTCATTAAATAAACAACCAAAATATACCTTTAAACATTCATGTCCACCCACACCACCCACTTATTGTCGTACATTGCAAATATCAGGTTACAAAATATACCGATGCGTATTATAGGAAGAAAAGTAAAACAATCATCACATCAACAGTAATAATAATAGCAGTCCTTTTCATGATAAAAATAGTATTAATATCATCTATCATATCTACCCGAAGATAATCATTTGTTCAAAGGCTATCACATAATCACAGCTGTCTCAAGGGCTATCTCACCTGCCCAAAAGCTATCACTTGTCCAAGGACTATTATATTTGCCCAATAGCTATCTTTCTTTCCCGTAGGCTGTGATACTTGTCCGAATATACCATATGATAATAATAATAATAATAATAGAAATAATACTAAAAATAAATAATGGCAATAATAAAAATAATAATAGTAATAATCATAATGAAAATAATTCTAGTAAACATAATTATGATAAATAATAATTGTAATATTAATAACGAGAATAATATTAATAATAGTAATGACAATAAAAGCAAGTAAATATAATGTTAGAAAATAAGGTTATGAATAGATAGAATAGTATGAGGTCAAATAATATTTTAAATTCAAAATATATTATGAAATATACACTCGTATCCGGGGTACAAACGATACCCTCCAACATGCTGTACAATCCATGATTCTAGCTGTCGCCGGCATCCTGCTACCAATATAGTCCGGGGTGATTACCTAGATTGGCCGTCCAATCCCTAGGACTTGTAGACAACATAGTTACGAGGCTAGCTCTTCATGGACCACATCAGATCGCTGTCCCCATACGGTGTGATACATGTAAATATAATATATATATATATATATATATAATATTTGATGCACATACTATATACCAGTGATGTCCTACGGTGCCCAGCATCCCAAAGCACCGTCTGACGGGGAGGTTAGAGAGAGAAACCGACATACGATTGCGTGGTGTCCCAATGCGCTGCTGCTAATAGGCGTCCTCGCCATGGAAGGGAATGGCTGATGCTCACTGTGCATTATACCCTGCCTACCCTCGGTCTGATGGCAACCACAGGACAACCCTATAAATTAACCTGTGCACTAATCACATCCACATCCACCTATGCTCTAATCACACCCACAACTACAAAACACCGGTACATGTATGATGCATCTAAAAACTGTAAATTTTTATAGTATTATAAAAATATCAAATTTTGATAAAATAATGTCAAATTTATACACTTTTATCAATTTCATAAAATTTATGTTAAGAACTCAAATTTGAAATAAATAAGAAAAGCACCACTAAATACATTTTAAATTAAATATAATGAGTTAAATACTATATATATTTAATCCAACATAACTTTGGCATCATAACTTTTAAGTAAAATTTTATTTAAGCAATAAACACATAAATTCCCATAACACAATATATATATATATATATATTCACCCATACTTCATATACGTATGCGCATTCCTTCATTAGCTAGATAAAGGTATACACATACTCATATACCCACAAAATATATGTGCATATAGAGATATATAAATCACACTAGCATAAATTATAGGATGCATCCACACCTATACACATGCATATGTATACATGAATAAAACAACGCACATGCCACTTGATATTGGATGTCTAAAATATTACAAAAATATTACTTGGGCTTCCATAAAATCAAATGATCACACAACTAAGATTCAAAAAACCCAATTTCATGCCATGACTCAAGAATTACCAATGTTGTCCACCCAATTGAATATAATACAAAGTGAACCCGATTGGCCTAAACTCAACAATTGGAGTTTTTCAACATCTTGACAATTAGCTTAAATTACCCACTCGTTTAGTCTCTGATAAGCATTAGGAGTCTAACTATAATGACAATTTACTAAAAGCTTGTCCGATTTCTGTCCAATTTCAACATAAACACAACATAACTCCATCAATGGCATATTCCTAAATACTCAATTATAATTCACATTCTAGCTACCAATTTGAAGCTTATGATGAGAGCATCAAGAAGATACCTTCAATTGGTGCAACCGCCGCCGAAGATCGCCAGAATCCTGCCATGAAGTTGCTACGAAATAGGCTCTTATCATATCTCACGAATGAGTAAGATTTGAGCCAATCCAAGCTTGAAAACGGACTTAGGGGGCCCAAATTTATGGAAAAGGACCCATCACATGGCTGGTAGCCGCTGTAAAACCGGCCAACAGGGAGGGCACTGGTCGCCGGTGTTGGGCGCCGATCCCAAAGCATCCGTAGGCCAACCAGCTAGAGATTCAACGGCTGGGCTCTCCTAGCTGTGGGCCATCCTGTTGCCTGGCGCGTGTGGCCATCTGATGGCCGAAAAATATGCAGACAAAGAGAGTGACCGACCGGAGGGAGAGAGGAAGAGAGAAGGAAGAGGAAAGAAGAAGAAGAAAGGAAGAAGAAAGAGTCGCCCGTCAGTATTTCCCCCCACGTGGGGGAGAGGAAAAGAAAATAGAAAATAAATAAATAAATATATAAAATAATATTAAAATAATAAAATAATAAAAATAATATAATATAATATTTAATTGTCTGAAATACGACATTTTCTTGTCGTGACATATGGCACCATTTATAATGTTACACGTGGCATCGCTGTTAATGCATACTCACAAATCGATGAATAATAACAACTATCTCGGAAAAACTTCACAGGTTTGTAACTTTCCAACCACATGTCTAAATCGAGCGTGCCACTAGTCTACGAACTCATATCGATGAGTACTTCACAACCATACATAAGTTAAAGATCAATTTTACAAGAATAAAAAGTCAACTCTGGCACCCTCGGACAGTTCCGACCTCAACTTGTTTTACTCATAACTTTCAAACCGTAGTTCCGTTTTTGACGTGCTATTAATCTACGAACTCAAACCAATGCATACTTCGCAATGGTGCCTTGGTCAGCCTACAATTCTTACCAAATCAAAAAGTTAAAATTTGACCATTCTCGGTCAACGGCGATCAAATCTGATCAACCTTGGTCAACATGAGAAAATTCTGACATACTTTAGGACGGGGTGTTACACACACCCTAAAACTTCAAGTTACTAACGGGCAGTTTGCACACATCCTAATCATTTAAAAACAATTACTAATCGGATCACAGTAGTGTACTCGTTTCACTACAAGAATATTTTACCTTGAGCATTAACGGTGTAGTGTTTATGAATTAAATATGAAGAAAGATATGCTTGAGTCGATTAGTCTTGCTTTGTACAAATATTTAATGATGGCAAGTGTATTCACCTAACCGGCTAGCTATAAATCTATCAAATTAATTGTTTGTACCAAGACAAACGACATTAATTAATTATATATAGCTAGCTGAGGGCTTTTTGATGAAGACTGCATGAATGTACGTGGTTTTAATATTAATTTTACCAACAACCAAGACGTGTATACATAGATTCTTGTACTACTTACTACACTTCATATTAATTTAATCCCTAACAAAAGGCTATTACAACCGACTGGGGTCGTGCCAAAGAGAGACGATACTAGTAGTTATACTTACTCATGTGTTACAATGCTAGTATTATATGTACTCGTATCGATCTGACTAAAGACTAAAGATAGACTCTATATATATATACACCAAGAGGATTACTATTTTTGACATCCACTTTAGGGATATCTTGAAAGCTGAAAGTTTTATTAAATTAATTTAATTGATGGTATAAGACAGTATCACTTTCTTACTCAATCGATATTGTCCATAAATTAATCATCACACCTCAAACGATACGTGGTTTTTTTTTTTAATTAAACCAAAAATTTCAATTTTTTATTTTTAGTTTTTTGGTCTAATTGTAAATCCAATAATATTTAATTTCTTTGGAATTTTAATTTTAAAAAAATAGGAATGAAAATGGTTTTTCGAATAAAAAAAGCAATAAATATAAAATAGAAAGATAAGAAATTTATTTTTTTAAAATATTTTTTTATTTTTATTGAAAAGCAAATTATAACATCTGTATGATATCAGTATGTTGATGTTATTTAAAGGTAAATTTATCTCCATTAGTCAATTTGTAATAAATTTGAGATTTCATAATTCAATTCGCTCAATTTCAAACTTTAATATTTAATTCTACAATTTTGAAACTTCAGAAGATTAACATGCAATTAATCTTATGTTTAAATTATGCATAATTACTGCATACATATGACTATTGAGAATTATACCCAATGATATGATATAAGGGTTATAACTGACATGTAATACCTTCTCTAGTTGGTAGTGTACTTTGCTTCGACGCATACATATACTTCAAATTAATGCTAGCGTAGTAGTAGTCAATAGGGACTCTACTTCCTCTATTAATATCTATATATAATCTTTTTACTCTGTTGATGTTTATAGCTGCTCTAATTTTGACAAAGTCAAAGACATGTTGTATTTTTATTTATTTATTATTATTAATTTTTATTATTTTTTTTTTGCCCTTTTTGTGGGGCAACTAAGCACGGGCACCTGTTCTCTCAATAAGTAACAAAATATCTGAAAAAGTCTCTAAGGAAATCTGTCAGGACCCATCCAGAATTCCTCCCCGGAACCCTAGACAAGCCCTGATCCCAGGGAAATACCACCGAACCTTCCAACGGAAAATCCGGCAGCACCTCCCCTAAGGGTAGGACTAACCAAAAATTTCCTGCACTAAAAACACACTTCTATAAACATCCCCTTATTCCTCCCATAATACTACAATTGATTCCACAAATTTACAGCACTTCAAAATATAACAGCAACTCAGTGCATAAAGAACAACTACACGTCCAATACAGTATACAGAGCATTATACCATAAATGTGAAATTTATACAACGACAGATAAGAAGCAATACAGGATAGAGTGGAGAAAGGGAAGAAATACTTCTTGAACCTTCGGTACCGAACTGAGACGTTGGGCTCGTCCCGGACAATCAACGTCTCCAACCTGGACCTAGGGGAACGGAATTTAAGAGTGTGAGATGCTAATCATCTCAGTGAGTGACCCTATCTACTATACAATATAATATCACGGTAACAAGGCAGATAAATAATAATTAATTGGAAATAATAATTTCTCTCAAAACCCTTACAATCCTCTCGGTTAGAAAAGTTCCCCTTTTAAAATCTTTTCACAAAACCCTTTGTTCGTACTCCCCGAAAACCAAGACATCAAATAAATACCAGAAACGGTAATAATTATATTTTATTTCCAGCACAGTTTCAAAATATTTATTTTAAAATCACAGTTCTGAAAATCAGTTGATGCACCCACTATATACCAGTGGCGCCAACGGTACCCAGCGTCCCAAGGTACCGCCAGACAGGAGGTTATAGAAAGAAACCGGCATACGGTCGCGTGGCGTCCCACTGCGCCGCTGCTAACCTGGTGTCCCGGCCATGGGGGGTGGCCTACCCTCATCCGATGGCAACCACAAGACAACCTCATAATATCACCTGCACGCTACTCACACCCATCTGCGCGCTAATCACATCCGTGTGCATAATAACCATATCACATATAAACAGAACACCAGTACGTGCACGGTGCATCTAAAAATCATAAAATCCATGTATTTAATTTATATATCAAATCTCACATTTTGCATAAATAGAGCGGGTATAAACCATCCGCTTGAACCCAGAAATTCTCCAAAATTTCTTTATAATCAACACCATAAATTCCATGATTTTCAAATCCACCAACTCCCAATCCACAAATTCAAATATTCACATTTTCCCAATAGCATAAATAATTTCTTGAAATATAATAATTAAACCTCACAATATCCCATGGGCATATTTTATAAAAAATTGGAGTCACCAACATAAACTAATATTTTCCTTGAAATATTTGAAAATCAAATCATGCCCAATTAAATGTTGAAACCACAAGAATTTCAAAATTCTCAAGACCATAAAATAATTTTCACATGGCATAAATTTATAAAATGCACATTTTCTTTAATCCAATAAATTCACCAATAATTCCACAATAAATCAAATAAATATTTGGCACATAGAATTTAAATTCCAAATATTCAGATCACACATAATAATCACAATTTTAAATTCCCAAAATTTATTTGAAGGTGGGTCACTCACCTGGAGTACGCAATTAAACCATGATCCACTGTGGGATCAATTCCATGACTCACCGCTGCTCCGAATCGAAGCTCGTGGAACGAGGAGCGCATTACCGGTCTCCATTGACCCCAATTCCGCCGGAGGTGGCCGGAAAGCTTCGGTCGGTTTTAAACTTGAGGGATCTTTCAGACGGTGGGGATTTTGGGCAATCTAACCCCAGAAATGGACTCAGAGGGGTCGAAAATGGTGGGATAGAGGTATGGGTTGGGCTGGGTTGGTCGGAAACGGCGAGAATCACCGGAAAAACTGAAATCCGGCCAACCGGTCGGTCAAACAGAGAGAGGGAGAGAGTCAAAGGAGAGAGAGAGAGAGAAAAATAACTACTGGTGTTTTGATGGCTCGGGGAAGAAGAAGGGAAGAAAAAAAAGAAAAGAAAAGAAAAAGGAGGTGTTTTCCCACATGGGGAAAAGGAAAAGAAAAAGAAAAAGAAAAAGAAAAAGAAAAAGAAAAAGAAAAAGAAAAAGAAAAAGAAAAAGGAAAATAAAAAGAAATAAATTCAAATTAATTAAATAATATTAATAATAATATCATTATTTAAAATAATAATAAAATAATATGATTTTTCACATGGTTGACATGTGGCTTCTCAACACGGTGACACATGGTCACCTTCATTAAGTCACACGTGGCACATCGTTACGCGTTTAAAAATAATATTTAAATAATACGGTGTTTGAAAAATTCTACAGGTCCATAACTTTCAAATCACATGTCCAAATCGGGCGTGCCGCTAGTCTACGGACTCGTATCGGCGAACACTTCACAACCATACATGAGTCAAAGCTCAACCTTGCATGAATAAAAAGTCAACTCCGGCACCCCTTGGACAGTTTGGACCTCAACTTGTTTTGCTCATAACTTTCAAACCGTAGCTCCATTTTCAACGTGCTACTAGTCTACGAACTCGTGCCAACGTGTACTTCGTAACGGTACCTCAGTCAACCTAGAATTCCAACCGGGTCCAAAAGTCAACTTTTGACCCCTTTGGTCAACGATCAACAGTCAACCTCGGTCAACGTGCAAAAATTTCCGACATGGTTCGGGACGGGGTGTTACAAAATCTACATGCACCATGCTGATAGAATTTTAGGAAGTCTTTGGAATATTAGAATAAAATGGTTTTGGTTTAATTGGTAAATGGGAAATAATGGTTAATGGGCAAGGGGTGTTTAAGGCAAAGTGGGACACATTGAATTAGAAACGCAAGAGAAGTTAACTAACGGTAGGTAAATGTAGGTAGGTTAGGAAGAAATAGATTGAAAGTAGTAGTGGATAAATGGTATTCTGCAACTTAGGATGTCCATATAGAGGAATCAAACAGCTTTTTTATTGTAATAAAATGAAAAGGCTCTAAAAATTATTGTAACGAAGTTCATAGCTTTTAAGATTCTTGATTCATAGTTGGCCGAGACTGTGGACTTTATTGCAAGCACGGAAATGCTATTTCTGCAATGGAGACAGCTTGGTCTGCCATTTTCCTCCTTGGAGGTGAGAGACGTTCATCTAGTACTATCAGGAACCGTCCAAAATTCCTTAATCGGAACCCTAGACAAGCCCTAATCTCAGAGAAATCCTACCGGATCCTTCAATGGAAAATCCAACAGCATCTCTCCTAAGGGTTGGACTTACCACAAAATTCTCTGCACTGAAAACACACTTCTAAATACACCACCTTATTCTTCTCATCTTACTACAATTTATTTCCACAAATTTATAGCACTTCAAATAATTAATAGGGAACCAGTGTATAATTAAATAAAATAAATGTCCAAAACAGCATAAGAGTTTTCTCAAGATACAAAATTTCAATGAAACTCGTATTAAAACAATTGAGGAAATAATTAAATAATTAGAATAAATCAATTAATTGAATAATTAAATAAAGGAATAATTAAATCAATTAAACATCCATTTAAAATAAATGGCAAGAATAAAATAAAATAAAAGAAAATATAATATAATATAATTGATTTCAAATACTAAAACAATTTGAATAATAAATTCGTAACAACATTTTTATAAAAATTGTGTAAAACTTTAATTTTAAATAAATAATAAAACATTATTGAATACATTTTAATTAAAATAAAATTGTAAAATATTTTATATTTGAAATTTATGTCGTAAAAACTATTTGACGGACAAACTATATAATAGTGGCTCCAACTGTTAGGACCCGTCCAAAATTCCTCACTGGAACCTTAGACAAATTCTGATCCTAGGGAAACATCACCAAATCTCCCAACGGAAAATCTCACAGCATCTTCCCTAAGGGTAGAACTTACCACAATTTTCCTACACTGAAAACACACGTCTATATACACCACCTTATTCTTCCCACCTTACTACAAAATATTACCACAAATTTCAGCACTTCAAATAAATGACAGGAACCAGTGCACAATTAAATAAATAATTGTCCAAATAGTATACAGAGCGTTATCAACTACAATTAAATATGAAATTTAATACAATATAAGATAAAAAAAAAATAATACAAGATATAAATGAAAGGAAAAGCCTTTTGGTCTTCGACAACGAACCAAGACATCGAGCTCGCCCCCGGACGATCAACGTCGACTAACCTGGGCCTAATGGAACAGAATTTAAAAACATAAGATGCTAATCATCTTAATTGATTAATAAGAAATAAGTAAATAAATAATAGGTAGTTAAAAATAATATTTTCCTTCAAAACCCTCACGATTCACTCAGTTGGAAAAGTTCCCTTTTTAAAATATTTTCGCAAAACCCAATCTTTTATGCCCTAAAAATCAAAGAATAATTAATTTGATAAAAATTTAAATAATCAAATTACAAATAAAATATAATAAAATAAATTTAGAATACTTGCATTAAAAAAATATAACATAAAAGTGAAATTCAATACATAATTCGTAACATTTCATTTAATAAACTAAAATAAACAGTGTCAAAAATATAATTTAAATAATTACAAACAATCATGTAAAATAAGTGGTAAAATATTATAATATTCATTTTAAAATGTTCAACCAATCTATATAATATTTTTATGGCAAGATGCATTTTAAAAACATTAATTTCAAATAAGTGACATAAAATATGAATAAATACATTTTAGAAAATACTAATTGGAAATAGGTGATAAAACAAATTAAATACATTTAATTTAAATACGATTTTAAAACTTTAGGATTTGAAATTTATATCAGAAAAATAATACTTGATGCACCACACTATATACCAGTGATGCCCTACGATACCCAGCGTCCCGAGCACCATCCGGCAGGAGGTTAAAGAGAAAAACTTGCATACGGTCGCTTCGGCGTCCCGACAGCGCCGCTGCTTAAACCATCATCCCGGCCATGGAGGGGGGCGGCTTATGGCCAATATCAAACTTGCCTGCCCTCGGTCCAATGGCAACTCACGGGAGACATTATAACTTGCGCCCTCATCCACATACACAGTACAGAACACCAGTACTGTATGAGTGCGTCTGAAATAAATAACCATATTATTTTAAAAATAACAATTTTTCCAAAACTCACTGTGGGAATCATGCCATTTTTCAAATTCATCATCCCACATTTTTCTTTAATATCACCAGCATAAATCCATCGATAATATATAGTTTTTCCCATATCATAAAATCCACCATATAATATGTCAAGTGCATAAATATATATTTTGAGAGCACCATAACTTAAACCAATATTTTTCTTGAAATCTTTAAAATCAAATCATGCCAAAAATATTATTAAAACCACATGAAATTCATATATTCTTAAAATAATGTAAATGCATTTGTTATGCATTATAAAATCAACATCAAACTCAACAATAATTAATTAAAACACCATAAACCATAATTCCTTTAAAATCCCAATTACATTTTTGGCAACAACAAATATATTAAAACCATCATAAATCAGCATTGTAAACTGAAATGGAAATTTCTTCAAATATTAAGCATATATTAAAATTCACATGAAAGCATTTCTAATTACACAATATTCCAACAATAAAATTTAACATTTATTAACAAAATCCCATATCCATAAAATTCTTGAAATCAAAATATTTTTTTTTATGCACAAATAATTATAATTCATTCAATTTTGGCATCAAAATTCCAAATATAAATTTCCTAAATATTCAACACATAAAACATATTCTTCAAATAACCAATTAACACAAAATATATATATTTTAACATCCCAAAATAATTTTGAAGGTGGATCACTCACCTTGAGCACGCAATCCAACCAAGATCCTCCATAGGATCCGTTCCACGACTCACACGTGCTCCTAGGACAACAATATTATACAACTCAAATAAATTAATATTTTATTCGGATAAATAATACTCGGTACCCGGGGGTTTAACACAAACGGTGTCCAAAATTCATAAATAAGGTATTAAAGGAAAGCTAAGGGGACGAGGAATACGTTATCGATCTCCGTTGGACGCAATTTGATCGGTAGGGACCGGCAGAATGGACAGAAAGTTTTCGACCAAACTTCAACTTGTCGTATCTCCCAAATGACAAGGAATTGAGCTGAATGGACCTCAAAATCGAGCTCTGGAGGTCCAAAATAGGTGGAAAGGAGTATCAATTTGGCTGGGTGGTAGCCGGATTGCCAATAAAGCCTGATCCAGCCGCATCTGGCGATGGTTGGCCGCCATTTTTCGGCTGCTGGCCGGAATCTTCCCCCTTTTCCTCCCCATCAAGCGCGTGTGGCTTCATATGATTGAAAAAAAAAGAGAAACGGGGTGAATCCGAGAGGGAGAAGGAAGGAAGAAGGAAGAAGAAGAAAAAGAAAAGAAAAAGAAAAAGAAAAAGAAAGAAATTTTCGTGGGTGTTTTCCCCACGTGAGGAAAAAAGAAATTTTTTTTAATAATAATAATAATAAAATAATTAAAATAATAAAATAAATAAATAATATTAAGATAATATAGTATTTAATATGGTTGACATGTGGCATCTCCTCATTGTGACACATGGCATACTTTATTAAGTCACACGTGGCCCACTGTTCATATATTTAAAAATAATATTAAAATAATACTGTATTTGAAAAACTTTACAGGTCCATAACTTTCAAACCACATGTCCAAATCGGACGTACCACTACTCTATGAACTCGTATCGATGAGTACTTCACAACCATGCATGAGTCAAAGCTCAACTTTGCATGAACAAAAAGTCAACACCAGCACCTCTTGGACAGTTTGAACCTCAACTTGTTTTGCTCATAACTTTCAAACCGTAACTCCGTTTTCAGCATGCTACTAGTCTATGAACGCGTGCCAATGTGTACTTCGTAACGGTACCTTGGTCAATGTGAAATTCCATCAGGAACAAAAAGTCAACATCAGGAACCTTGGTCAAATTTGAGAAATTTCTGATGTACTTCGAGACGGGGTGTTACACCAACGGTACCAACGTCCCAAGCACCGTCAGACAAGGAGGTTAAAGAAGAAAACTGGTATATGGTCATGTGGCATCCTACCGCTCCATTGCTAATAGGCATCCTAGCCGTGGAAGGGGGCGGCTATGACCGATATCAACTTGCCTACCCTCTATCCGATGGCAACCATAGGACAATCCATAAATGACCTGCGTGCTAATCACACTCACCTGTGCATTAATCATATCCACGTGCGCACTAATCATATCACATATACAGTACAGAACACCGGTACTGTATGGTGCATCTAAAAATTATAAAATCAATATATTTCTAATCTCGAAATTTCATACATATCACCAGGTTCGTTCCATCCATTTAAACCCGTAATTTTCCACAATTCTTTTCTAAATCATCGTCACAAATCCATTGCTTAAATTCCATCAATTTGGCCATAATTAAATCAATACCGCAAAATTCAAATGCATAAACGTATATTCTTAAGCATAATTTTTTAAAACAATATCCTCAAATCCTTAAAATTCAAGATAAGCATAATTGCATTAAAATCAATTGAAAATTCACAAATGTATAAATTTATATACATACATCTTTATTAATCATTAATAAATTCACAATTAAATTCAGTAATAAATCAAATAAAATTAAATTTCCAAATTTCCTCAAAAATCAAAATATAATTAAATTCTACAATTCATCAATATATAATAAATTAAAAATAAATAATTTTAATTCAAATTCACACAATCAATCCATACCAAAAATAATACTAAGTCATATAAATTCATATATTATTGAAATCATAAAATTATGCACAATAAATCTAATAATAAACATAACAATAATTAAAAGAAATTAAAACCACAATTTCTTTAAATTCCCAAATATATTTTTGGCAACAAAACATATATTAAAAATATCATAATTGGCAATATAATTTAGATAGAAATTCTCTTAATATCAATTACATAAAACATATTTTTCTAATATTTAATTGACCAAAATTTCAACAATAAAATCTAGTAATTATTAATAAAATTCCAAATCCATAAATTTCTTAAAATCAAAATATTTCTTAATGCACAATTCATTCAATTTTGATATCAAAATTTCAAATATAAATTTACTAAATATTCAACACATAAAATATCATTTTCAAATATTCAATTAACATAAAATATTCATAATTTAACTTTCAAAAATAATTTAAAGGTGGGTCGCTCATCTCGAACATGCAATTCAATCAAGATCCTTCCTAAGAGATACCTATAGAAAGCTAACGAGACAAAGAATACATTACCAACCTCCACTGATCTCAATACCGTCGGGATTGGTCGGAAATGAATGGAAAGTTCCGGCCAAACACTCTCCTCCATGTATCTTACAAATGACTTAGAATTTAGGCAAATGGAGATCATTTTTGGAACAGGTGGGTCAAAAACTAGGGGGAAGACCGGTCTTATGGTCGGAAACAGCCCAAAAAGGGGTCAACCGGAGGACCGCCTATTGCCAGCTTTCGATGGCTGGTCCCTGCATGTCCACTGGCAAAATGGCCTGAAATGTGGCCATCAGCGTCACCTGGCCGTGGTCTCAAGTCCACCGGCAAAAGGCTGGTCAAGGGAGAGAGGGGGAGAGAGTCAAAGGGGGGGGGAGAGAGAGAGAGAGAGAGAGAGAGAGAGAGAGGTCTCTGTCGGGCTCGGGGAAGAAGAAGAGGGAGAAGAAAAAAAGAAAAAAGAAAAAGTGTTTCCCCATGTGGGGGAGAAAAAAAAAGAAAAAGAAAATAAATATATATAATATAATATAAAATAATTTAATTTTTAATTATGGCTGACATGTGGCATTTTATTATCATGACACATGACACCTTTATTGAGTTACACGTGATACACACTGTTCACACGTTTAAAAAATAATATTAAAATGATACGATATTCAAAATAACTTTGCAGATCCATAACTTGCAAACTGCATGTCCAAATCGGGTGTGCCGCTAGTTGTATCAATGAGTACTTTACAACCATGCATGAGTAAAAACTCAATTTTTCAAGAACAAAAATTCAACTCCGACATCCTTGAACAGTTTGCACCTCAGCTTGTTTTGCCTATAACTTTCAAATCGTAGCTCCACTTTCGACATGCTACTAGTCTATGGATTTGTGTCGATGCGTACTATGCAACGATATTTTGGTGAACCTAGAATTCTATCCGAATCAAAAAGTCAACATTTGAACTGTTTCGATCAACAACGGTCAAACCCGATCAACCTCGGTCAATTTTGAGAAATTTCTGATGTATTTTGTGACGGGGTGTTACAAGTACATCCTTAAGCAGAAACATCATTAGCCTGTAATGGTGATGGTAACGGAGATGATATAATGTCTCCTGGATGCTTTCCGGCCCATGATCACTTCTAATGTTACAACTTCAAAGCTGTACACGTCAATCTTCTCATTTACTTCCATTGACTAAGTAAGCTCTTCGAAGAAATATGACGGGTTAATATTTTCCATTGATCAGATACTTCATATGCCAACTGCCAAAAAGTCACGTGTATATATATATATATATTATTGAAGTCAGTTAGAGAAATGCTATAGGCTTAGTCTAAATGTGTAAATAGGGGCCTTGAATGTGTATATACAAAAGATAGTGAAAAAAGCATTCAAGCTAATCTCGCTAGTCTATATAGTAAATATGCATAAAGTACTATCATTAGATAAATGATCAGTCTTAACATGTATGAGAAAATCAGCAGGTAAAACAATAATCAACTTGATATGGTTTTAAATTATTTTGCCAGGTAAATCTATTAACTTTTTTGCCAGAAACTTCTCAATTATTGTTTTTCCAAAATAAAAAAAAGTACTATTTCTATGGTTCGAATTTATTGTTTAACGAAATGACCACAACAAGAAATTTCCTGGTTGCTAAAAGTATAGAAAAGATGCATTTTTTATTGTTAATAAAAGAGTAACTTTGAAGGAAGTGGAAGAATTACATGGGACTAAGTACCAAAGGTTCCTGCAAATGGAGTCCAATTTGATGACTCTTGATCTAAAGCTGTAGCAGAACAGAGTCAGAGATGTGAGCTTCATATTTATCATCCTACAGAATGTTCTTACTTGATATGTCTCTATGGACTATAGCTGGGCAACACTCATGGTGCATATAGGACATCCACTCTCGTAGTCCACTCAAACTCTATTACCTTTACATTATCACTCAGTATCTTTACTAAAATTATAGGAATGGATCCTATAATGATGTTTTGAAAACTAAAATTGGCAAGGGATGCAAGGTTTCCAATAGATGCATAATTGAGCCAATAAGATGGCTCTCATACAGTTGAATAGTTTTAACATATTTTAGCTGTCAATGGACACAGGTATGGAGCACTTAGATGGTTATCCCACAAATAAAGTTTCACCTGAGATTTAAGTTGTCCAATCCCCTTGGAGGATGGATCCATTTATATTGTTTTCCCAAATACTCAGCTCTGTTAAGCTACTTAAGTTTGCCACAGATGTAGAATTGAGCTAGTGAGATGGTTATCATACAAATAAAAAAAAAAGTTAGAGATTTAGGCGGTCCAATCTCATGGGTAATGGATCCAATTATTTTGTTTCGGTAAGTTCCAAATAGATTAATTTGCTCAGGTTTCCAATAGACACCGGAATTGAGCCAGTGAGCTGGTTATCAAACACACAAAGCAGACTTGGTGATTAAGCTATCCAATCTCATTGGGAATGGATCCTCCTATTATGTTTTCACTAAGTTGCAAATTGGTCAAGTTGCGCAAGTTTCCAATGGACACATGAATTGGACTTGAAAGATTGTTAGTATAAGCATAAACCATTTCAAGAGAAACCGATATGCCTTTTTGAGGTGGTACAGAGCCATTCAAATAATTGTTAGCCAAAGCAAGGAAATGTTAACTTGTCAAAAGGCATATTGAGAAGGAATGTTTTAGAGAGATGATTGAACCTCATATCTAGTAAGGTAAGTGTGGAAAGGTTCCATAAAGGGAGTTCTTATTCTTGAAAAATGGAGATAATTATTCTCGTGGATAAAAGAAATTAAAATAATTAACTTTTTTTTATTCCTCTGTTTAATTGAAGGTTTCGCATTTCTTAAAATAATTAACCCTTTTTATTCCTCTGTTTAATTGAAAGTTTGGCAGCATTTGTTCAGAAAAGCCCTACTTTTAAATAATGGATGAAATCAAATTTTTGGTTCTATTTAAAAAAAATTTAATAGTCCTTTTGAAAATCTATTATGTACAATAATTTAAGTTTTTGTTTTGGTATGGTCTTTTGTATGAATTTATTGTCCCCGAATCATGTCGTTTTCTTTTATTGCCAGGGACCAAGAAGACTATTCCAGTTTTATGAAAATGAGTTGTTATCTTAACGGTTGTTTTTCGATGGATTAAGGCGGTTTTGTGTCCATTTGATAAACATGCTACAGACTAGTAATGACCTATAAAACATGTTACACACACAGCGGGCAAATTGGGAATGACTTGAATGGTGGCAAAGCCCTTTTATTGAATTGATAAACATGTTACATACTGGCGAAGTCCTTTTGCTTGCAAGTATCACGAGGTCAATATTGACTTTAGAAGTTTCTAGAATTATCTAGAGTTTATTAAATACTTGGATAGGAAGAAAAACATTGGCAGTTGAGAAAGAAATATCTCTTCAATATAAAGAGGAGCACCGACCTTAAGGAAATGTCCAGAAGTTTAAAGGTAGTCCTAGGATTGTCAATGTGAGTATGCATGTTTGTGTATTAGTGTAAAATCATTAGTGTATTCAAAGAGTCTTGTACAAGTCATTAATATAATATAGGTGATTAATTCCCAACTGGTATCAGAGACCTATATTAGCCACAACATTCATTGCCTTTGATTAAAAGAACCTTGGGTTTAGGCAAGAAATGAGGAAGCATAATTGGCTTTGACTTGCAGTTTATGAATTTAGTTTGACTTCAATTTTTCTTTTTCTTTATTATTTTTCCCCCTATTTGGAATAATGCTGTATTTTGTACAACTATATTGTTTGACTTAGTCATGTCATGTGCAAATGGTTTTTTCTTTTTCAACTTTTGGATACGTGGCTTCGACTTAAGAAAAATGAATTGATGGGTTTTGTTTGATTTTCCTTTCGATATGGACCTCTAATTTTCTAGTCGGTTGCAATAATGAAGAGGAAGATATCGTATGCACCACTGATATATATATATATATATATATATATGTTATATAGCTCAATAGAACATTATTAGAGAGAATTCTAAATGCTACATATATAATTTCATTCATTATTGTATAAAATTGATATTTAGATAAAAATATATCATATCAAGTTACATAGTTATTCTTAAAAATTGAACAAAGCATTGAAACCATATATTTAAAAAAAAAAAAAATGCTGTTATCAACTCGTGACAATACTTTTATAAGCAACCTCTATCTGATTAGTTTTACTTAAGATTCGACTTTTTTATTATTATTATCTCTATTTAGAAGAATCACTTGAGATGGGTTTGCCTGTTTTTTCTTTTCAGATTCTAATGCAAAGCTGGCTTTTGAAGTCTTATCCATTAAAACTCACTCAAGACATTTCCCTCCAACGGAGCAATTTCAAATACACTCTAACTCTGTTTGAAACAGAGTTATCTGTCCAGCTTTATATATGAGTTATAGTTTATAACATACCAGAGAGAATTAAAACAAAACAGTACATTGCTATCATTTGGTTCAACATGAATAATATTTGGAAGCAAACCCTCTCCCTGAGCCATCCCGCTTAAGTCTTGGGGTTTGAAGCAGACAACTAATAAACTGTGATTCATGTTTTGTTATATTTTTTGGCATAAGAAAAAACTCTCTTTGTTTGAGAGATTACGACATTGCATTACATATTTTAGATGAATTTAAGGTACAAAGGTGTTTTTGCTTGTGTGCTATGTATTTTGTAGTTCTGTGCTGTTAACTTATTCAACATCAACATTCAGGTGATCTTATTCAATTCCCACATAAGGGAATGCAGCATTGGATGAAAGCAAGTATAACTTGCATTTGATTACCTTTTAGATAATGTATAATTGAAAGGCCATGTGAATTTTGAATCTGTTTTTGCAGGGCTTGCGATTATAATTGTTGTTGCTGCAGGATAAGGGCGTATGCCTGATGTACACTATGGACAAAAAACTATGTACCATAAAGAAATGGTTTTACTAAATATTATAAAACATTTGGAACGAAAACCACGGCAAATTTTACTTCGGCTCCATCTATTGGTAAATAAAAGTGTAATATGAAATTGTTTGTTCAGAAAAAAACTCGTACATGAAAACCAGATCATATTTTTTCTCCATCAATTATACTAGAAGATAGACACCAGAAAATCCCTTTGCTTAATTAATAAGACATGGCATGACCAATTCGTGGTATATCCAAGCTCTGCCTATCTTATTATAAGCATGAAAAGAAAAACATTTCTGCGACTAAAAAAGAACATTAGAAAAGCGAAAGAAAAT
Organism: Ziziphus jujuba; assembly: GCF_031755915.1. Taxonomy (NCBI): domain Eukaryota; kingdom Viridiplantae; phylum Streptophyta; class Magnoliopsida; order Rosales; family Rhamnaceae; genus Ziziphus; species Ziziphus jujuba. Next base: position 19,472,356 of record NC_083381.1, on the reverse strand, counting down.
GCAAACACTCTGAGATAATGATTTTCATATGAAAGGGCTTGGATAATGATGGTAATGGAGTTGACAACTTCTGAGATACTTGCTTCATAATTGGCCGAGACTGCATTTGGTTGCAGTCTCTGCAATGGATAACCTAAACCAATTTTCTACAAATAAACTGAGTTCTTGCTATAACACTTTAGTCATCATGGATAAAACAAACTTCCAATCAAATTTTATTTGGCCAAATTTCCATTACCATAGTGTAGTCACGAAATGCAATTTTTGTTATTTTATTTTTTTTCCTGAAATTATCCTATGCATCTTTTCCTCTGCTGCCAACCAAAAAAAAAAAAAAAAAAAACAATTTTATTTTACATATCCAATTTAAAAATTTTATTTTTAGGTATTCCCCGAACATGAGTTCTTCTAACTATCAAGTGTCATTTTCTTCAGTCTTGTCCTCAAAAGTATATCTTTCCATTAAAAAAAAAAAATAAATAAAAAATAAAAAAACTCTGAAATTAAACAGCGAGCTAATGCTAGAGAGAAAGGAAGGGAAATTATGACTACCAAATGCCATATTAATTGACTCATGACACGCTGAATGCAGGGGAAAAAATCATTGAAGGTGGGAAGATATGCTCAAGGAGAAAGAAAATGGATATGAGGACTGAAAATGGCAACAAAACATTGCTAGAAATGTTAATCGGAAAGTGAATATGAGGACACCTTCTCAAGTTACATACAGTTCTGCAAAATTGAAGGGTTTTGAGCATCTTAACTATATATACTTTCTGAAAACAGAACATATATGATCATTTTGTCTGGAAAAATAACAGTCATAGGTCATTATGATTATGGATTTTGCATTACATAAATAGATTTAGGTAACATATTGCAAAGCAAGTATTCAAAGCTTTTTATTCCTAGAATGCACATTTTCAACATCTCATAGGAGTAATATTTCTGTGCTAAAATTTGGATGTGTGCTGCTGCCATTTTAGAAGGACAGGAACTTGCATGTCTTGTGACAGAATATGAGGTATGGATATTGCACAAAATGCTAAATCTGAAAAAAGAGAATAACCGCTTGAGAACACTGCTCAGGTCTAGTATGCTTTCTAGATCATGAAGGTAGAAATTGAAATGGTTCAAAGAAGATTGCCTATGTTTTCCAAATTTGAAAGAAAATATTTTGTTCTGTTAATTAAATTTGAAAGAAAATATTTTATTCTGTTCTGCTATTTTATTGAAAGGTTTGGTTAAGAAGTCCAGCGATAATCCAAAGCATCAACTTTACGGCCTTGCATGCTGTGGTATTACTAAATATTATTAAACATTTGGAAAGAAAACGACCGCAAATGTTGCTCTGTCTCCATCTATTTGCAATTGCAATACCAGATCATTTTTTTAATCCATTAAAGACACCAGAAGCTAGACATCACACAACCAAGTCTTGGAATATATAAGGTCAGGCTAATTTATTAAGCAAGAAAACAAAAACAGCCCAGTGACTAATGAAGAATGACAGAGTGAAAGAAAATGCAAACACACACACAGATACATCTAAAACTAGGAAAAACTGCAGCAATTTAGGATGTCCATGTTGGGGAATCAAATAGCTGCTTTATTGTAATCATATGAAAAGGCTCTGATAAATGCTAATGGAGTTGACAGCCTCCTAGATACTTGACTCACGGTTGGCGTAGACTGTGGACTTTGTCGCAGGCAAACAAATGCTATTTTTGCAATGGAGACCACTTCGTCTGCTATTGGTCTTGTTGGAGGTGAGAGACTCTGGTCCTGTACTAATTTATCAAAATGCACTATATTTTATAAGCAAATTGAAAAAGAAACCCACATTTATCAATATGACCTACCTCTTAAGTCTTCCACTTATCAAGTGGTTTGAAACAAACCGAAATTAATAATTGCTTCCCAACCAGGACAACATGTTTTCTTGGTTTAGGAAAATGAATTTCGTGGTTTTTTTCTTATTTTTCCTTTTGAAAGACTTTCTGCTTCAGGTGGTTCTAGGCCAACCAATCTAAATATCAACATTCCAACCAAGACCTTAATTTCTTTTCCCCTAAAGGATATAAAGACACTAATTAGACATATTTGTCAAAATTAATGATTTTATGATTTCTTTGAATTTTCCTTAACCTCTTCTCCATGTTAAGTGTGTCTATTATGTAGAATTTGTAATTTTTGTGTATGTCTATTAACTATTGCATTTCCATATTTCTTTGAACTTTCATTCTGACTGGCTTTCATGCTTCTTAACTTTACTTATTAACTTAACTTGCTCAATTTATTTTCCATATTAGGCGTGTCAATTACTAAAGTAGATTTTATAAAAGAATGTGTTTTTTGAAGTGTCTATTTATGAAAGCAATTAAGTACTCACTTAGTAAAGAAATGTCTTATACTTAAATAGTCACTGCCATAGCAATGTAAATGCTCTGTTTTTGCCCTATTTGATAAAAGAAAAAGTCTTCGCTATATATATATGTATATATATATTTTTTTCTGAGTGATCTTTACTAGACAGTGACTTTTACCTTCTAGTATACCTTTTACTTTGAAGTCTTATCTTCTTGTTAGTAACAACCCAAAAATAAAAAATAAAAAATAAAAATAGGAGGATTAGATTAAAAATCAACAACTACTGTAACAGTCCAGATCACCCGCATGCGATATTGTCCGCTTTGGATCCAGCCCGTACGGTTTTGTCAAAACGCGTCGCAAGGGAAAGGTATCCACACCCTTTTTTAAGGCATGCTTCGTTCCCCTTTCCAACCGATATAGGATCTCACAATCCTCCCCCCTTGGAGCCTAGCATCCTCGCTGGCACACCGATCCGGGTACTGGCTCTGATACCATCTGTAAGGACCCATCCAAAATTTCTCACCGGAATCCTAGACAAGCCCTAATCCTAGGTAAACCCTACCGGACCTTCCAATGGAAAATCCGGCAGAACCTCCCCTAAGGGTTGGATTTACCACAAATTTCCTGCACTGAAAACACAATTCTATAAACACCACCTTATTCCTCCCATTTTACTACAATTTGTTTCAACAAATTTACAACACCCCAAAATACTAACAGGGAATTAATATATGAATATAATTTCCAAACACATATTCAACATAAAAATATATGAAATTTATCAACCCAAAATAGTTTTGAAGGTGGGTCACTCACCTCGAGCACACAATTAACCCAAGATCCTCCATGGGATCAATTCCACGACGCACACGTGTTTCTAGAACAACAATATTACACAACTCAAATAAATTAATATTTTATTCGGAAAAATAATACCCAGTACCCAGGGGGGTTTAACACAAACGTTAACCAAAATTTACGAGTAATATACCGAATCGAAGCTTGTGAAATGAGGATCGCATTACCGGCCTCCATTGACCCCAATTCCACCGGTGGTGGTTGGAATTTGCCCGGGAAGTACTGGCCGAACTTCACATCCTCATGACTCGCGAACCACTTCGAATTTAAACAATTGGAGACCATATTTGAACTCAGAGGGCCCAAAATAGCGGAAAAGTGGAAGATCGGATTGGATTGGCCGCAAACGGTGAGAATCGCCGGAAAACTCAACCCCATCGCCACCGACTTCACGGGCCCGATCTGGGCAGGTCCGGCGGCATTTGGCCGGGAAATTTGGAGGGTGGCATCGCCGAGGAATGGGCTCCTTCCCTGGCCAGCATGTGTGGCCGTCCGGTGGCCGGAATTTAAGAAACGGCAAGGACTCGAGAGGAGGAAAAAGGAAAGGAAAGGAAGAAGAAGAAAGAATTCCGTGGGGGGGGGGGGGGCTGGGGTGTTTCTCCCACATGGGGGAAGTAAAAAAAAAAAGAAAAAAGAAAAAAAGAAAAAGAAATAAAAAGAAAATAAAAGAAATAATTAAATAATATTAAAATAATATTATTGTATAGAATAATAATAAAATAATATGGTATTTAATCATGGTAGACATGTGGCATCTCACCGTTGTGACACATGGCACCCTTTATTAAGTCACACGTGGCACACAGTTCATATATTTAAAAATAATATTAAAATAATACTGTATTTGAAAAATTCTACATGTTCATAACTTTCAAACCACATGTCCAAATCGGACGTGCCGCTAGTTTATAAACTCGTATCGACGAGTACTTCACAACCATGCGTGAGTCAAAGCTCAACTTTGCATGAACAAAAAGTCAACTCCAGCACCCCTTGGACAGTTTGTACCTCAACTTGTTTTGCTCATAACTTTCAAACCGTAGCTCCGTTTTTGGCGTCCTACTAATCTATGAACTCGTGACAATGTGTACTTTTTGACGGGACCTCGGTCAATGTGAAATTCCATCAGGAGCAAAAAGTCAACATTTGACCCCTTTTCGGTCAAAGATAAAAATCCGATCAACCTTGGTCAAATTTGAGAAATTTTCGATGTACTTGGGAATGGGGTGTTACAATCCTTTAGGATCTCTTTTTTGAACTCAACGATATCCTACTCTTGGATTCTCAATTGGCAATACTTAAACCTTAAGTCGCTCTTGGAAAAACCAGTGCAGATTTTTAAATCATGAAGAATGCATATGGGTCAATAAGACTATTTTCTTAAGTCAAAAGTCTCGTGGTGAATTAATCTAGCCGAGAAAACGACGTGGAAGCTCGAGGTTAAGAAAATATTCTTATGCGTTTCTGTGACGTATAAAATTTCGAGGATGAAATTTTTGTAAGGGGGGAAGATTATAACACCCCGTCCTGAAGTACATCGAAAATTTCTCAAATTTGACCAAGGTTGATCGGGTTTGACCGTCGTTGACCGAGAAGGGGTCAAATGTTGACTTTTTGCTCCTGATGGAATTTCACATTGACCGAGGTCCCTTAAAAAGTACATGTTGTCACGAGTTCATAGACTAGTAGCACGTCAAAAACGGAGCTACGGTTTGAAAGTTATGAGCAAAACAAGTTGAGGTCCAAACTGTCCAAGGGGTATCGGCGTGGACTTTTTTTTTATGCAAGGTTGAGCTTTGACTCATGCATGGTTGTGAAGTACTCGTGGATACGAGTTTATAGACTAGCGGCACGCCCAATTTGGATATGTAGTTTGAAAGTTATGGACATGTAGAAATTTTCAAATACAGTATTATTTTAATATTATTTTTAAGTATGTGAACTGTGTGCCACATGTGACTTAATAAAAGGTGTCATGTGTCACAACGGTGAGATGCCACATGTCAACCATGATTAAATACCATATTATTTTATCATTATTTTATATAATAATATTATTTTACTATTATTTAATTATTTTTTTTATTTTGATATTATTTAATTATTTCTTTTATTTTCTTCTTATTTCTTTTTCTTTTTTTCTTTTTTCTTTTTTCTTTTTTTTACACTTCCCCCACGTCGGAAAAACACCCCAGGCCCCCCCCCCCCGAAATTCTTTCTTCTTCTTCCTTTCCTTTCCTTTTTCCTCCTCTCGGGTCCTTACTGTTTCTTAAATTCCGGCCACCGGATGGCCACATGCGCCGGCCAGGGAAGGAGCCATTCCTCGGCAATGCCAACCTCCAAATTTCCCTGCCAAACGCAGCCGAACGTGCCCAGATCGGGCTGGTGAAGTTGGCGGCGGGGGGTTGAGTTTTCCGGCGATTCTCGCCGTTTCTGGCCAACCCAGTCTGATCTTCCACCCCTTTCCCGCTATTTTGGGTCCTATGAGTTCAAATATGGTCTCCAATTGTTTAAATTCGAAGTGGTTCGCGAGTTATGAGGAGGTGAAGTTCGGCCGGTACTTCCCGGGCAAATTCCGACCACCACCGGCGGAATTGGGGTCAATGGAGGGCGGTAATACGATCCTTGTTTCACAAGCTTCGCTTCGGTATATTACTTGTAAATTTTGGTTAACGTTTGTGTTAAACCCCCCGGGTACCGGGTATTATTTATTCGAATAAAATATTAATTTATTTGAGTTGTGTAATCTTGTTATTCTAGGAGCATGTGTGCATTGTGGAATTGATTCCATGGAGGATCTTGGGTTAATTGTGTGCTCGAGGTGAGTGACCCACCTTCAAAACTATTTTGGGTTGATAAATTTCATATATTTTTATGTTGAATATGTGTTTAGAAATTATATTTATATATTAATTCCCTGTTAGTATTTTGGGGTGCTTTAAATTTGTGGAAACAAATTGTAGTAAGATGGGAGGAATAAGGTGGTGTTTATAGAAGTGTGTTTTCAGTGCAGAAAATTTATGGTAAGTCCAACTCCCTCCCCTATCGGATTTTCCATTGGAAGGTCCGGTAGGGTTTCCCTGGAATCAGGGCTTGTCTAGGGTTCTAGTGAGGAATTTTTAACGGGTTCTGACAACTACATTCTCCTCAAAGGAAGACATTATGTAAATTTTAAAATATAGAACTGGACTAGATTATTTTAAATTTAGTCCAAATAGATTGAACTAATATAAGTACAATTAACACAATTCAATTGGACCACATGTAAACTATGTTCTGACCTTATCTTATATGTTCCCAATAACAAAAGCAATAAAACAACTTTTTTCCTATAATTACTTGTAAATTTATGCTTAAAACAGAGATATTTGTTTAGCTTTATATATCTTCTTCATTATATAAGTTCTTTGGAGAGAATTGTAATGGTAACTTTCATTTTCATCAAGAAAGGCTTCCTTATCAGAAAATTATGGTCATGGGTAATGAAATAGCTTGTTTACCTTTCTTTTCTTTGTAAATTAATACTTGAAACAACGATACCAGTTCAACTTTATATTGATCCTATATTTGAAAATACACTTGAGGGAAATTATGATATTGAAAAAACAACTGTGATTCATGTTTTTATATGTCTAGTTTGACATACAAAGTAAAAAATAAAAAAAAACCTTTGCCTCTTTGATGGGCAAAATGTGACATCCCATTTCATATTTTAATTTGCATTTGATCACAGTTCAGATAATTGTTATTCCAGCTAGACAAAGAGCTTGTCGCTCATGATATATTATGGACGAAAAACTACCATCTATGGAAATGGTTTTAGTAGATATTATATGACATTTGGAATTTAAATGCCACCAAATTTAGCTTTGGCTCTATCTATTAGCAAATTAAAGAGACTCATGAAATTGTTTATCCAAAATCAGAGAAATACAAGAAGCGAGATAAATAAAATCTCTTTACTCATTAAGACGTTACACTGCCAAGTCTTGGAATATCCAAGCTTAGGCTAACTTAATAAGAAAGAAAAGGTAAACAACCCAGTGACAAATGGAGAAAGGCAAGACAGAGTGAAAGAAAATGCACACAGACATGTAGACAATCTAAAACAAGGAGAAATTGCAGCAATTTAGGATGTCCATGTTGGGGAACCAAACAGCTGCTTTATTGTAACCATATGGAAAGGCACTGATAATGATTGTAATGGAGTCGACAGCTTCTGAGAGACTTGCTTCATAGTTGGTTGTGACTGTGGACTTTGTTGCACGCATGCAAATGCTATTTCTGCAATGGAGACCACTTGGTCTGCTATTTGCCCCTTTGGAGGTGAGAGACGTTGGTCAAGTACATCCTTTAGCAGAACATCAACAGCATGTAATGGTGATGATAACAGGGATGATATGAGGTCTCCAGGATGCTCTCCCATGATAGATTCTAATGCAAACACTCCGAAGCTGTAGACATCAATCTTCTCCTTTACTGCCATTGTATAAGCAAGCTCTTCAAAATAATATGAATTGCAGTTAATATTTTTCCGATGACGAGATACTTTGCATATGCCAAATGCCAAAAAGTTAGTAACATTTCCTTCATGGTAGTTGGTAAAATAAATTGTATACAACTTCTTCTAAATATGTAAGTAGAGACCTTGAAAGTGCATATACAGAATATAGTCAAACCATTAGTTTAACCTCTCTATTATCTAGTAAATATACATAACTACAATTAATGTGATCTGGTTTGAAATTCTTTTGCTAAGCATGTAAACCAGCTGTCTTATGTTTTTGCTAGGAATTTCTTAGTTCTTGTTTTGACCCAAAAAAGGGGGGAAAAAAATAAAAGCTACAATATCTATTGATCAAATGATATTTTTTTGTCGTAATGAAAAAATATGACATTTCCTGGTTACCAAAAAGATCAAAAAATGAATTGTGGATTTAAATTTTGATGGAACTTTGATGGAATACCTACCTGGGGTTGACTAACCTGAGGTTCCTGCAAATGGAGTCCAATTTGATGAGTCTGGATCTAAAGTTGTTGCAGAACCAAAGTCAGAAATGTGAGCTTCACATTCATCATCCAACAGAACATTCTTACTAGATATGTCTCTGTGGACTATATCTGGAAAACATTCATGGTGCAGATAGGATATCGCGTTTGCCAAACCTTTGACAGTATTCACTCTTTTGAACCATTCCAACTCCATTGCCTTTAAATTGTCGCTCAATATCTTTACCAAACTTCCCAGTTCCACGAACTCATACACCAAAAATGAGTATCTTGTATGTGAACAAAATCCAAAAAGCTTGATGATATTGCGATGGCGCACTTTTGGCAAAATACTTGTCTCACTTTTGAAAGCTTGTTGATGGTCTATTCCATCATTCTCATGGAACCTTTTCACAGCAACAAGTTGACCAGTTGATAGTAGTGTTTTATACACACTACCATTCCCTCTAACTCCAATGCAATATTTGGAATCAAAATTCTCTGTTGCTGCAACTATTTCTTCATGAACTTTTTTCCCATCGTGGTTCCATGCAGCAAAGAAAGCTTCAATTTGTGTTTCTCTTGGGTCAACCATATTCCTCACTCTTTTTTCACAAATAAAAAGCATCCCAACAATGATAAACAATAAAAATAGAATGCCGGAGATAGATACTATGATTGCAATTACAGCTTGATTTCTATTTTTATCTTTAGGTGTGGGGCAAGGCTTCAAACTAGTGTTGTTGCCGCACAATCCTTTATTACTGTCCAAGGCTTCCATTGGAGCTTCAGTGAAAGCTTTGATGTGGGGAAGTGGACCTTCTAACTAATTGTAGGATATATCAACAGTTGTTAAGCTTAACAATTCGTTAAACATGGATGGTATTGAGCCTGGCAGATTGTTGTGTGAGAGGTTAAATGTTTCCAGCTTATCCAAATGACCAAGCTCCGAAGGCAACTCTCCTGAAAGCAAATTCTTACTTAGATCCAGATTTTCAAGGGCGAGCAGATTCCCAATTTGGAAGGGAATATTTCCACTAAATTTGTTATTCCTCAAGTTTAAATGCTGTAGTTTTGAACAGTGCTCCAAATGCATGGGAATTGGTCCACTCAATTGGTTGGCTACAAGATCAAGTGTTTCAAGGTCCGATATCAGTCCAATTTCTACAGGAACATTGCTAGAAAGGGAATTATTGTAGAGCTTGAGAATGTACAACAATTTCAGTTGTCCCAATTCCTTAGGAATTTTACCTACGAGAAGGTTGGATGAGAGGTCAAGTTCCCGTAATTGAGTTGCCTTCCTAAGTTCAGGAGGTATCCTACCTGAAATTTTATTGTTAGAGATGTTCAACATCGTGAGTTTTGCACACCGTCCCCAGTTTTCGGAAAGTTATCCAAAAAACTTATTGGTGCTCAAGTCCATATAATCCAGGTCTGGGTATATTCCGAATTCTTGAGATATATTTCCTATTAGTTGCTTTCCACCAACTGAAAGGTGGACTAATGGACTACAATTTCTAATGCTTTTTGGAATGGAACTTCTAAAGTTGTTATCACCTGCTGTAAACCATGTAAGCTTCCCACCAAGACAATATATTATTTGGAATGGACCCAACTATGTTGTTTCCACCGAGTTCCAAAGCAGTTAACCTGCTCAAGTTTCCAATGGACATAGGAACTGAGCCAATGAGTTGGTTATCAGACAAATAAAGGATAGTGAGTGATTTAAGCTGCCCTATCGCATTGTTGATGAACCCAACTATTTTGTTTCCACCAAGCCTCAATTCAATTAACTTGCTCAAGTTTCCAATGGACATAGGAATTGAGCCACTGAGTTGGTTATCATACAAATAAAGGGTAGTGATTGATTTAAGCTGTCCAATCTCATTGGGAATGGACCCAACTATTTTGTTTCCGACAAGTTCCAAATCAGTTAACTTGCTTAAGTTTCCAATGGACACAGCATTGGGCCAGTGAGTTGGTTATCATTCAAATCAAGGACTGTGAGTGATTTAAGCCGTCCGATCTCATTGGGGATGGACCCAACTATTTTGTTTCCACCAAGGCTCAATTCAGTTAACTTGCTCAAGTTTCCAATGGACATAGGAATTGAGCCACTAAGTTGGTTATCATACAAAAAAAGGGTATTGAGTAATTTAAGCTGTTCAATCTCATTGGGAATGGACCCAACTATTTTGTTTGCACTAAGTTCCAAACCAGTTAACTTCCTCAAGTTTCCAACGGACACAGGAATTAAACAAGTGAGTTGGTTATCGTACAAATAAAGGATAGTGAGTGATTTAAACTGTCCAATCTCATTGGGGATGGACCCAACTATTTTATTTCCACCAAGGCTCAAGAGACACCAACATGCCTATTTGAGGTGGTATAAAGCCATTCAAATAATTGTTAGGAAAAGCAAGGGAACGTAATCTTGTCAAAAGGCATATTTGGGAAGGAATGTTTCCAGAGAGATGATTGATCCCTATATCAAGTGAGGTGAGTGTGGAAAGGTTGCCAATGTGCATGGGGATACTTCCATAAAGGGAGTTGTTATATAGGCTAACCACGAGTAAGTTGGGAAAGGAGGAGAAGTTGAAGTTGTGAAGCGTACCTTTCAAATTACTGCTGTGAAGAGTAATATTGATGACACTTCCAAAATCGTTACACGTGACCCCAACCCAGGTACAAGGGGTATTGTTATAGAGATGATGAGAAGTTGAATGACTAGAATTGAGAAGTTGAATGAGCGGAGAAGAGAATGAGTAAATTCATATCAAGGCTGTCCTTCCATTTCACAAGGGCCTCTGCCTCTCAACTTATTGCAAAACAAGTACTAGAAGAACAAAGAAGAAATAGTAGAACGATGATAAACAACAAAAACTGATCAAGTGACCGTACAACGGGTTTAGAATGCAAGGTGCCATGGACTTGATAATTTTTGAACTTTGATTATTATGGAATTAAGAATGCCCTGGCTTCCTTTCGAATATATATAGGGTGGGAGCATTTTATTTATTTTAAAAAAATAAGGGAAAATTTCAATAACGTGCCTCCTAGTTTAAACTTTTGCAATATAGCCATTGTATTTTTGTGTTTTGTTTTATTTATTTATTTTTTAGAGAAACTTACCTACCAGTTACATTTTTATTGCAATTTATCATTTTTCATTTCAAAATGGATAATTAAAGTCAAAATTGTTTGGTCAGAAGACAAAAACACCCTTTTCCAAATTTGATCCCAGTCTGCCACCACCATCTTTATCTGCAATGCAACACTGTGCAAAGATGGGATGGGAGTAATTGCGGAAGCCCCCATAAACGCTGCAAGAATTCAAAGACGGAGTTTGATAGATTCTTCAATGCACACATGAAGCAACAAGGGCACATGTCTATAGCACCAACATTACATAGATTATGAGTCTCAAAGAAGCATTGGTATATGTGTACGAGAGAATTTTTGGTTGTTTTATTTGAGTTTTCCTAATTTTTAAATGAAATGGTTTTCTTTTTATTAACAAGGGTGTTTTTTTCTTCTTATTTTTGAATATTGAGTTTTTACAACCTATTTTAAGGTAAAAAAAATTAATAATAATAAATTGCAGGCAAAATACAACTAGAAGGTAAGTTTGTGCAAAAAATGAAAATTGAATAGTGATCCTACAATATTTTAAACTCGAAAGTATGCTGTTATAGTATTCTTGAGGTAAATAAGTATTCTTGAGGTAAAAGAAATTCAAAATAAATAATTGTTTCTATTCTTTTTTTTTATTGAAAGGTCAGCTGCATTTGTTCGGTATCTTTTTTTAGAGAAAAATATTCATATTTTAAATTGTATATAAAATATTTTAATATATTATTATTATTATTATTTTAATTTTTAATTATATATTTAATTTCTTTTTTATTTATCTATTTTTCATAATTTACCTTTTATACATAATTTTTTTTTGGGTTCTATTAGGTTTTATATTTTATTTTTATCTCCATTTACTTTAGTGTTTTAACTGGACATTTGTGGAGACACATTAATTATATATGTACTCGGTTTTTAATAATGCAAGCTATTCTGCAATGCTTGTGATGCTCTAATTGATATTCCGCTCGAGTCAATTAAATCTTTTTATACATTGTTTATATGTATATATATTAAATTAAAAGAGCAGATTTTGAATGTAACAAAAATGCCTTAAAAACAAAATAGAAATTAAAATTAATTAATATGGTTTGCTATACGTATGAATTTATAGTCTATGAATCATATGGGTTTTTTTATTTTAATTTTACTTTACCATAAAATTTATAACGTCTATCAAAACTAGCTTTATTTTATAAACAAACTGAAATGGAAACCCGCTTGGTGTTTTTTTTTTTTTTTAAATAAAAAAAAGAAAAAAAGAAAAAAGAGAAGGCAAATTATTATTTGAAGCAAGCCAATTATAAAGCATAAATGTTAAGAAACTATTACTTATAAAACAGATATCAACATGTAATTGATGTTTGTTGAAAATAAATGTAAAAGTCTAAATCATGCTGCTATCTATTATTGCCCATCGTACTCGCCAAGTCGATCTACACAAAATGATAATAAAGAGTTTCTTTGACTTTTTTTCATCATGAGTGGACTTCAGCTTCTTCTTGACATTTGAATATGCCTCACCTCTTAAGTCTTAAGTCTTCCACATATCAAGTGGTTTGAAAAAAACCAATATAAGTAATTGCTTTCCAACCAGCACACTGAATCAAATCTATGTTCTAAGCTCATCTTATATGTTTCAAGCAATAGTATACACCAGAGATAGAGAGGATGAAACAAGCTTAACAAAAGATAAAACAAATTTTCATTTAATTACTTGTGAATTAATACTTGAAATAGAGATATTTTGTTTAGCTTTATAAATCTTCTATATTATATAATACTCTAAAGAGAATTTTGATAGCCATTTTCATTTTAAGCAAGGAAGGCTTCCTTACCAGAAAATTGATAGTCAATGAAACCGTTTGTTTTACCTTTCCTTTTCCATGAAATCATTGTAATATATTATGGAGTTCTGCTTAAAATCTCTGCAAAATACCCCTTTAAGTCTTGGGGTTGGAAAAAAACCTAATAATTTTGATAGTAAAAAAGAAAAAAAAAATTTGTGTCCTTTTACTTGTCTTTGTCCTTTTTGTTCTTGGACAGTTCGTGCTGGGGTGTAATAACAGTTGCAGTAACAGAGGATCAAGGATCCAACAAAATGTTGATGATGATGATGATGGTAACTAAGAAATGAGACTAGCCTTCCTCTCCAATTGGTTTTGAGTAAAAGAAGAGTCTTTGATCATTATGATTATGGTTTTTGTATTAGCTAAATACATTTAAGTAATCTGTTTCGAAGTTTGTGTCTATCACTTTTTAGTCATGGAATGAACTATTTTGATATCTTAAAGGAGTTTGTATCTAATGCTTGTTATTTTTCGACTTTTCGACCACTTACTGGTCTTTAACATGACTTTGAACCTGTGAATTATATCTTCTAAGTAACTGCTTGACCAGGGATTGCAACATTGGACGATATAAGTAGCCAAACCTAATCTGGCCACAAATATATATACACTGTATTTTAATAATACTATCAACATTTTTATTTCTAGGCAAGGTTGGTTTGTGATTAATTATTTGCATCAGGATAAGAGTGTATACGTCATTGCAGTTATATATTCACACAAACTAGTGTCAACCATGTTAGATATCGTGGAATTGGGAGCAAATTTTGTTTTGGTTCCAACCATTGATAACAAATTAGAAAGTGCTATATGTGAAATTGTTTATTCGGAAAAAATACATATGAAGAGGCTGCTTTAGTATAATCATATAAAGATGCTGTGATAATGGTGGTGATGAAGTTGATAGCTTCTCAAAAATTTGCTTCATAGTTGGTCAAAGACTTTAAATTTGGATTGATACATGCAAATGCTAGCCTTGTGGTGGAGGCCACTTTGTCTGCTATTTGCCTTCTTGGAGGTGAGAAACGTTGATCCAATACATCCTTAAGCAGAATTTGATCATCTTGTAAAAATACTTGTTTTTTTAATGTATTTTTGGACAGAATTACTTGACATGATTTGAGTTTAGGAGTACTTTGGACGTCCTATGTTGCATTATTTCTTCACTTAGTCTTACCATGTGCAAATGATTGAATTGATGGGTATGCCTCATTCAAGTTACAAAGATAAATTACTTGTAAATCAATACTTGAAACAGAGCTACCAGTTGAAATTTATATAGATCCTCTATTTAAAAATACACTTGAGGGAAATTATGACATTAATAAAAACTATGATTCATGTTTCGTGTATATATATATATTTACATTTGAGTTTTAAAAAAAAAAAAATTTGTCTATGTGTTTGGGTAATTATGACATCCCATTTAATATTTTAATGAATAAATTTTATTTAGATCCCCTCCATTCTGACATAATTAAACTTACGATTTTTAATTATAACAAATTAATAGATAAAAATTGATAGATGAGTTCTGTAAATAATTTTTTTATAAACATAAATTTAATTGTAATTAAGATAAAATTGAAAGGATGTAAATAAAATATTCCCTATTTTTTAATTTGCATTTGATTACAGTTGAGATTATAAATAATTGCAAGGCCATGTTACATTGTTTAGATATACATATTAAATTATATATATGAGCAGACTATTAATGTAAATAAGTAAAGTAAAACTACCTCGAAAACAAATTAAGTAGAAATTCAAATATGTTTGTATGAATATAAAATTGTCTTAAAAAATAAATTAAACATGAAACATAACTTAAAATTATCTTGATTTTTAGTTTTTGTTATTATTTTTTCGTTCATTCACATTGTAGTTAATTGATATGTCTAACAAACGGCACCACAGTAACCGCTTTCCAACCAGGAAAATCATCATTTTCTGTTAATGTATTTAACATGGTTTTATGCAAGTGAATCTGTTTGTGCCTTTGATTTTTTATTTTTTTTAGTGACTTTATGCTTCTAATCGACCTGTAGGTATATTTCCCAACCTTTTCGGCTCGTCCCGGCCCACATCAAGTGGTTGTATACGAACCAATCTAAATATGATCTGCTTTCCGACCAAGGCCTTGATTTCCTTTTCTTTTTTCCTTTTATTTTTAGTTGAAGGATAATAGAAGACACAAACTAGACATATTTGTCAAAATTAATAAATTTCTCGGTTTCGCTGCATATTCTTTTTTGAATGGCTTTCGTGCTTCTTAAGTACCTCTAACTTAATTTGCTCAAGCTCTTCTCTATATCAAGTTTGTCTATTACAAATTAGAGTTTGTGTATAGAATTAAGTAAAGTACTTTCTCTAGCTACTTCCCATAATTTTCAAATCTTATTACTAGTGGAGAAATTTCTTATGCTTATCTAGTTAAATCGTCCCTGTTAGACTAGATTTGCTAGGCAGTGTAAATGCTCTGTTTTCTCCTGTTTCCACAAGAGAAAAAGTCTCCCTTTTTTTATTTTTTTCTTTTTTCTTTTTGTTTTCTTTCCTTTATAGCATTAAAACATGTTATGATAAGAGATTGATCTATTAAGTATTGACGATGAACAATAAGGTTGGTTGTCAATATTTCATTCATTGCTGAGTGGAGAGTATAATTAAGCATGTTTTTATTCCACTAGTCCACTTTGCTTTGCCACGAAATTCCTTGTTTTTCAAGCATCCACTGCAGTGGGCCCCATTCCAATGTACGTAACATTTGGTTCATTTGCTCTATATCACTGTTGGATTTGTCTTTGTGCATATTTCATCCGACCAGCAAGTAATTATTGAAAATTTTGGTAGGAAATCTTAATATTTAGCATTCAGATGTTTTCATGATATTTGAGTGACCACACACAATGACAGATTGTGTTTTTGCACCATTAGACGCACCATTTGACCCGATCAAAATTGCAGAATTCATGCCATGCCAGAATTCTTCAATCAAAATTAAACGCACTACTGGTTCAGTACTCAAGCTCTATTCCATTAAATTCTTTATCACTAATGAATAAATTAATTAATTAATAAACAACCAACTATGACTAATGAAACATGCGACAATAATAAGGGCAACACAATGATAAATTAGTTGTTGATTATTCTTCCTGAGATTTGAGTAGAAATTTCCCTGCATCTTCCCCTTGTAAAGTTTATTAAAAATGGAAAATGAGTTTGGTTCACACATAGGCATAAATTAGTTGCCTTTCAATTCCGACATTTCTTTTTCCCTTTTTTACCTGCAAAAGACTAACAACTCTAATACACTAGTCATTGTTTTTTTAACAGTTTTTTCTTCATTTTTTCTCCTTTTTTTCTTCGTTTTTCCCTTTTGACCTGCTAAGACTAGACTGACAAGTCTAATACACAAGTAATTGTTTTTGAAAATAAAATTTTCATTGGTTTTTTCTTCATTTTTTCTTTGTGATTTTTCTTCATGTTCCCTGACCTGCAAAGACTAGACTAACAAGTCTAATACACTAATCACTGTTTTTCAAAATAAATTTTCATTGGTTTTTTTCTTCGTATTTCCTTTTTGACCTGCGATGATTAACAAGTCTTTACAGACTTGTTAACCTGCAAAGACTAACAACCCTAATACATTAGTCTTAAGACCTCTCTAATGAGCTATTTTTTCCCCAGCCTCTTCAGCAAATCAAATCAAGCTTTTATACACACAAAACTGATGTCAAATATATATAGTTCACTCTGCATTTTATTTATTTTAAAAAAAAGTGAAATTAAAATTACATGCCTCCTAATTTAAAACTTTTGCAAGATCGCCATTATTATTGTTATTATTTTTCTTTTTTTCTTTTTTCTGGGAGAAACTTACCTTCTAGTTACATTTTTATTGCAATTTATCATTTTTTCGCTTCAAAATGGATAATTAAAGTCAAAATTGTCTGGTCATAATTCCCTTAGAAATAAATTGAACATTAACAAATCGAAACCTCAAAAACTTATAATCAATTACGAATCGGTTCCTAAAAAAAAAAAACTGTCGAACAAGCAAACATCATTGCAGAGTGACAGATTTTTTTTATATTTGGAAAATGGAAAATAACTATTTCATTAACTTTGAAAAAGCAAATTAATAAGTGATTAATAATTTAGCTTTGAAGTTTTAGAGAACAACAATTGATAATTTCTTAATCGAATTGAGAATATATTATTCCTATATATTTTGAACTAACAAATGTTCATTGTGAGAAAATTATTGGTTAGTTTTAAGTAAGATTGAAATAAAATTGTTGCATGCATTGGTTAAAAACTAATGCCAAAGAGAAAGTATGTTGATGAAGATAAGCACTTAATTTAAAAAAAGAAAGAAAAAAAAAACAATAATAGAGGAAAAAAAATGGGTTAAATTTTCCAAAAAGAAAAAAATATGAAAAAAAAGGTTTTTCAGTAATTTTACAATCTATGCAGTGTGAGTAGAAATTCTTACCGTGCAAAAAGATGCACTCTATTTCAATCTGTTTGGTCATTTTTATATGGGGAATTTGGCCCAATGCCCCTATAGGGATGAGCTTCACAATTACCCCTTCATTTGCTATCTTTTTTTTTTCTACCTTTTCAATTTTTAATAATCCCAAAATACCCTTATATCCAAACTAAATATTTTTACTTTTTTTTTTATTTTATGTTATTTCTTTCTTTTCTTCACCCGTCTGTTCTCTTCTCTTTCATCACGCTTCCCTAAAGCTGGCTCATCTCTTCTCATTCATCCATCAAGCTTTCTTCACCTAGTTGCCCTTTTGCCAAACAGCCCCATTTCGTCTCTCCGATCACCAAAATTCCATACAAAGAAAGAAATTGATGGTTTGGAATTCAAAATTAGGGTATTGTGAAGAAGGAGGACGTGGATTTGTATATGAAGCTCAAGGGTGGTACTGCATGGCGGAAGCAGATGCCTAAGCTTGCTGTTTCACTTGGCCTCTCTGATAAAATGCCTGGTCTGTTTGCTTCATTTTTCCTTTGACTTTTCGATTTGAGTGGTTTCAAGGGTTTATTTAAAACATTTATGGGGTGTTTTTTTTTTTTTTTTTATTGCTTTTGGGATAAGTTGGAATCAAAATTAGGATTATGTTTTTTTGTTTTTTCTATTTCTGTAATTTTTTTCCTTATGCTTTTGTAATTTTTGTTTTAGGTAGTGTTCGGTGTGTGATTTGACGGTCTGATAATGGAAATCGGCAAGGATTCAGGAATGGAGGATGGGAATTTTGTGGTGGAGACTTGCATTGCACATACTCTACCCCTAGCATTGACGCTTGAGAAGGGATTAGAGAGTATCAAAGATGCTGTGGGGAAGTTGAAGCTGAATCCTCCTTCTACCTCCAATGGGTTCTTTCGGTTTCAGGAACTGGAAAATTCTGTAAGACTTTGCTGTTTTGATACTACGTCATTTTGTTTGGTTTTCATTTCATATGTGATTCTATGAGGATTTCTAAAGGTCGTTGTGCCTTCCAATGCAAAAGCTTTGGATTGGTTTGCCTGTCAGTCAGAGTCTTGTGAGGTTTTCCCTCTGTTTTTATGTCGAAGGAAATAGAAAATTGTGATTGTATGTGAATGAAACCGTTGGAGTTTTTGGCATTGGGTCTGCTGTTCACTTTACATGGAGTTCTTCTTCTATCTCAGGAGAGAAGACAACGAGCAAAAGGTTTAGATTCTCGTATCTCTTATTTCTCACTCATCAAAAGCGTCTCCTATGATGATTTAGGGGCTGCATTTGGTTTTTGTTGTTTGTTGTCTGTTGTTCATTATATATATATATGTAAAAGTAATTTTAACTTTATTAGGACAAGAGTTCCTTTTTTCCTATTGAGCTTGATGGCTGAACTGGTTAAAGCTGGGGGTTTGTAATACGGTTCTCCAACTCCATAAAAGAAAAGATTGCCCTTTGAATAGTTAGTCTGAAAGATGGATGGTTCAAACTTTTATTTGGAGGGTTATGGACAATTTTGGAGCTATTGAGACTTACGGCTTACCCTATTCCATTGACATCAAGGTGTAGGAGGTTATGTAATCATTTTTTAAGTGGCTTTAGGCTAATGAGCGGAATATGTGTTGAATAAGAACCCAAGATTTGTTAGTTATTTTGTTGAAAGGTCTATTTGGAAAATGACAAGGCAGAAATGAAATTGAATATTAACGTGAACTCTTCATTGGCAATTATGCAAGGAATGTTTCAACATATATGCTAAAGGCTCTAAAACATTTTATGAAATTTAGAATAATTTTGTCCATTTATTGGAAATTTGTGGTTGGTATGAAAAATTGATTAAGTAATGATGGTTAGTTGCTTATGGTTATGCATATAATTATGATGCAAAATCTGTTTCCTTTAAGGTTCCTGCGTGTTTGATAATTTGCATTTGGTATTGCAAATATGATGCATACTGTAGTGGCAATTTTTTTATCTACATTTAGGTGTACGTTGTTTTGCATGGATACTTCGGTCTTTTAGATTTGTATGAATCTTTTCCTTGACAGCTATAAAAATGGTAGCTAGATGCTATTAAATTTAAGTAATGTTTGTGCTTTCTCCATAGATAGAACAAATGAGCTCTTGCAAAATAAGGGTAAAACTTCGACTGTTCATTAGTCACAGTTTTGCATGTGATAGTTATTTAATTTGTTGCTTTACGTAGTTGCATGTGATACTTATTTAATGTATGTCTTTGCTGTACTTAGTTGCCTGGTGCCATTGCTTATCTTTTTATTACCGTAGTTGTGTTGTGTAATGGTATGCTTTTTCTTATTCTTCTACTGTTTGTTATTTATTTATTTTTATTAATTTTTGGTTATTGGCATTCCAAGCATTGTTGAATGTTGATCATGTTAATGTTTTGTTTGATTTGTTGCATCTGTGATGTGTAGTTTGTTCTCTGCTACATGTTTTGTACTTGTTAGATTACTAGTGGATGAATTTGATGCTGCACTTTGGAAGGTTGGCAGAGGTTGACAAGGAAGTAGCAAAAGAATTTGATGGAAAACATTTTCACATTCTTCCTTTTTTTTGCTGTTTTGGAGACTTGGGCATCCTTTAGCAAATCAGTCTATGAGATTGGATTTTGGTTCTATACAATTCATAGAGAGCAAGGGATATTACTGGGTATGAGCTATTACCTCAATTGTTAGATTTGAACCTTTATACTTCTTTATGGATACTCTAGGTATTTAATTATTTTCTTTGAAACTTGTATGCTAAATATTGTAACTAACTGCAAATATTTCGTTTGATTTCATCCAGATATCATATCAGTCTCCGTTTTAGTGGAGGTGCCCCATATGTTTTTAATGCTGTCACTAAAGTTTGGTATTATACCAATTGTGGTGCCAATTGGTGTTCAAGATTTTGACATTGATGGGAAACATTGGGTCAATTCGGGATTGATACCAATAGAGGCTTTTGTAGGAGCTGTAATAGTCTCTAGTTTTTATTCATAAAACACTTGTACAATTTCCTCTTGCTAATTCAGATTTTGTTTTTAGTTTTTGTACATGATTCTCATGTCAATATGATGTGTAAGGACCCAATTTCATTATTAAATTCTCCATATTATTTGATATGTGGAAAAGTAATAAATAAGAAGGATGATAATTTAAATGGATGATAATTGAGTTCTCAAATATTGACTCTCTAGTTTCTGACCATTAGAACTTGTTTGAATGTTATGCATTGAAATGTAGTTAGTTTTAGATTGTAGACTATTCCCAGCTTACAAACTTCTTCCAATCACTTTTAAAATGTGGCTCCATGGTAGTATGTCCAAACGAGAGTTGTTAGGAGGTAATTAATTGTGCACTTGTGGAAACTATTTAAATAAATGGATATGAAAGTGTAAATAAATGTAACAATTTCCCATTTCTCATCTACCCTCATTTCTCATTAACTGTCAAATAAAGTGGAAAATATTAAAACAAATTTTTTTACCATCTCTCATTTCTCATCTACCCTCATTAACTTCTATCCCTCTCTCTTACTCTCCCTGCTACCACATTAAGTGAATCCTGTGTGCCTTCCTCTCTCTTTCTCTTTTGTTGGTTACGTACCTTTCAGCCTTTCTTCGCACTGACGAACCATTGCAGAAAACACAATACCACCTTCAATTCAGTTCACTCTTCCTGCATACCCCCAACCTTTAGTGATAACAACAAGACTGAAAATCTTCATTGTGGAGCCCATACACTTCAAAAGGGTGTAATTAAATTGTACATTTCTACGGATCAAAGTTAAAGATTTTTTGGTATATGTATATATATATACATATATATATATGTACAGATATGTATATATTTTTCCCTTATATTGGATTCATTGTTTGTCACGTTTTAACATGAGATATAAGTGCAAGTTCTATGTTGGTACTATTTTATGTAAAACAATCCATAAATGGTTTAGAAATTTCCATTTGAAAATTACAACCTTTGTTTGTTACATACGGTCCATCAGTAATTATGAAACACTTCCTTGTTGGAAAATTTAACGGCGGTTCCATCGGAATATTTAATTTTTCCATTTTCTAAAAGCAAACCGATTGGATAATCGAATTTGTCCACTTCTCTAATGTTATTGTAAACGAATGACATGCTAAATGTAACTATATTTATGATGTTTAACAAAATAATCCACAGAACACTACATTGTCAACATTGCATCCATTCAAGCTAACGTTATGTTATGATTTAGCACATGTGCCATAAATTTGACATCTTAATCTACTCGATCCACTATGTCTGTCAAGAGTAGCTATTCTACTAGGTGTTAATATGCAACATTTAAAATGCATTTGTACTCATTTACAGAAAATGCATTTGTATTTTATCTTTACTCATTCACTGAAAATGCATTTATATTTGTATTTAAAATGCTATTCTACTCATTTGCATTTAAAATGCTATTCCACTAGGCGTTAATAACATAATTGTTTGGCTTATTTTCTGTACTCATTTACTGAAAATGCATTTGTATTTTTTCATTACTTTTGCTTCAGGATTATAGTTAAACCTTCCAGCAAAGATTCTACGATTCCAATTATTTTTAGTCATACGACCTCACAAATTACCACAAGCTTGTGACAAGTAGATACTTAGTATGTTTTGAATTGGTAAACCCTTTGTGCTCAATGTCACAAATTTCAGTTTTACTGTTCTATGATGGAACATGAAGTGTATGTTCTGAAGGTACTTGGAGATACCAACGTCAAAGAACGAAGATTATACGTATCAAAAGGAATTGTACATAGGCAGAACTTGAAGATGTTGTCTACAACGCTCTCAACTTAGATTCTACACAACATCAATTAATCTTCAAGTTCATATACCATGTGTGTTTGTCATGTGAGCCATACGTTGTGGAAAATGATGAAGACCTACAAAGTTTTATAGAAGAGTATATTTCACACAGACCTCAAGACAGATCTCCACTTATTATTGATGTGTTATCCAGGGTTCAACAGAGTATTAATACTGTTGGATGTGTTATGAATAGGATACCTACAAGTTCAGGATTTATGACTATTGCCCCACTATCTGCAGTTCCCGAGACAGCTACTTGTACCTCTGATGCTGACATGCAGTCCCTAGCAATCGAACTTCATGTGCCGGAAACTCAACCTGGATTCTTCGAAAATCAAATTTGTGAAAACAATGTGCAATCTGTGGAACATGATCATGATAATGATTGCTTTGACATTAATGATATGAATGAATATCGTGGACATGATTATGATCAAGATGAATAATTTGAGGTTGAGGTCAACACTGATCATAGTGAAGATGGGTTACGTGACATTTGTTGGACCCAACATTCGGGACTTTCAGCTCGTGATAGTCGACATGGTGAGTCTCCTTATGGTAATAGTCCAATTGATAATGTGAATGATGATGTGCTTGCCTCTCCTTGTACCGAAAACCATTTGGACATTCAACAGGATTCTACCGCAACCATGGCTGAACTTAGGGTTAACCGTCACTTCTTATCTGTCAATGCCCATGAAATCATTCAAATCAACCAACTCTTTGCGAGTAAGAATGCGCTACAAAAGAAGATTAGTCTTTATGCACTAAGGAGAAATTTTGAATTCAAGGTCAAGAAGTCAGATAGAGTCCAATATGAGGTTGTATGTGCAAACGACAATTGCATGTGGCGAATGCATGCTACCAAACTACATGGTGATAATACAGAATCCTTCATGATTAGGGCCTTCAAGGATGAGCATATTTGCTCTTTAAATATCATTGAAAGGGATCATCATCAAGCAACAAGTTCAGTTATTGGAGACATCATCCAGCCAACTTTTGATGGGATTTCAAGGCAATACAAACCTCGATATATCATGCATGACATTCGCTCTAATTACGGAGTAAACATAAGCTACAACAAAGCATGGGCTGCTAAGGAAGTTGCACTATCAGGTTTGTGGGGCACGCCAGAAGATTCATATGCAAAACTTCCTTTATGGAGTCACGTTTTGAAGAGCAAAAATCCGGGCACATTTACTTGAATTGAAACTGACGATCAAAATAGATTTTTATATATTTTCATGGCACTTGGAGCTAGCATTAGAGGGTTTCAGCATATGCAGAGAGTCGTAGCTGTTGATGGAACTACACTGAAGAATAGATATAGAGCTTTGTTATATATTGCATCATGTTTGGATGGGAACAATCAAATTTATCCACTTGCTTATGGAATAGGCCCTCGAGAGACAGATGCAGCTTACACGTGGTTTTTTGAGAGCTTTAAAGAAGCGTTTGGGGATGATCCGAATATAGCTTTTATATTGGATAGACACAAGAGCATTGCAAAAGCAATACGTACAGTTTTCCATAATAATCACCATAGCCACTGCACATATCATCTTGGTACAAATTTACGTGATAAGAAGTTTAAAGGTAATGTCTCAACTTTTAATGATGCAGCTAAAGCATATAATGTTGAGGATTTTGATAAGGCCATGCAGCTTTTAGAAGGGGTTAGTATTGAAGTTGTACAATATCTCAAGGATGCAAGTCCTTCAAAATGGGCTGGATCACATTTTCCGGGCAATAGATACAACATAATGACAACTAACATCGCAGAGAGCATGAACTTTGTACTTATTGATGCGAGGGATAAACCTGTTTTGCCATTACTAGATCACATTCGTGATGTCTTGCAAAGGTGGTGGTATGAATGTCGAACTAACGCAGCTGCAATGCAAACTCCTGTTACTAATTGTTTGGAAAAAATCATGCAAGAGCACTCAAATAATGGCAGAGGTTTACGTGTTATGCCAATGAACTTATATGAGTTTCAAGTCATTGGCCATGGCATGTTCGTTGGAGTTGTTAACTTAGAAAATAAGACGTGCTCATGCAAGGAATTTGACATTGATGGATTTCCTTGTGTCCATGCAATTGCAGCATGTAAGCATCGACATATTTCTCCATATTTCCTTTTCTCGACTCATTACTCAGTTGACTCACTCTGTGATGCATATTCGGAAACCATATATCCACTTGGGGATAAATTTCAGTGGCATGCTCCAGATGATGTCATAAACCAGGTTGTACTTCCACCTCAAATTGGCAAACAGTCAGGAAAACCGAGAAAAAAGGGGATTCAATCTCAAGGAGAGGAGCATCATCAATATAGATGCGGGAGGTGCAAACAGATTGGTCACAGCAGCCGATCATGCTCCGCTGCCGTACCTCTTGATAGCACTACCAACCAACAGCACCATTGAACCGAAGGCCCATCAATCGCGCGATGCTATATTCAGACAATGGGGCCATGTTATGCTGTATGCGTGTGTTTGCAATGTAGTCAGGAGCGCAATTAGTTACTCATCCGCGTAACATGTGTTTTGGCATAATAGATGTTGGTTTTATGTGTTCTTTTGTTGTCAAATTCATCTGTCGTATTGTTTTGATAACATATCATTCTATGTTCAGTTTTTGGTTCAGTTGTTTGTATGTTTCTTACTATTGCACGGATGATATTACTACCCAATGGTAATGACCGATGCATCGTCGGTAATTGACATTTGTACACCGTCGTAAAAGAATCACCACATTTCCATCCGACAACTTCAATCATGTGTGTTCCAACCAATAACATGCTAAATGTAGCATTATTAATGATAAATTCTAACAAAGTAAGAGATCAAACGGCATTAAAAAATGAAACCATTCAATTTGTTTTTGCTTCAAACATTATTGTAGGTTTAATCGATAATTACCGAAACCCCAGTGGTAATCACATTTTACCAATGTTATGCCCCCCCCCCCCAGTCCCCTAATGTGTGTTAAATGCAAGAACATGGAAAATATGGATGGTTACATGATCGTAAAGAGAGAAAACCCAAATATCTCAGACAAAGTTCTTAAATTGGAAAACAAATACAATAATTGTAGACCTTTGGTAATTATCGAAGCCCCTATGGTAATCACATTTTACCAATTTTTTGGGCCCCACAAGTCCCCTTACATGTGTTAAATGCAAAAGCATGCAAAATATGGATTATCAAATGATCCTAATGAGAGAAAATCCCAAAATTGCTTAAAAAGTTCCCAAATTGACCAAAAAACTACGATGACTGTAGACCTTCGGTAATTATCGGTGAAACCTTCGGTAACCAACATATACTCTCTGGAAAAATTACCATAGGTTTCATCGGTAATTACCGAAACCCCTATGGTAATCACATTTTACCAATTTTTTGGGCCCCACAGGTCCCTTTACATGTGTTAAATGTAAAAACATGCAAAATATGGATTATCAAATGATCCTAATGAGAGCAAATCCCAAAATTGCTTAAAAAGTTCTCAAATTGGCCAAAACAACACGATGACTATAGACCTTCGGTAATTACCGATGAAACCTTTGGTAACCAACATATACTCTCTGGAAAAATTATCGTAGGTTTTATCGGTAATTACCGAAACCCCTATGGTAATCACATTTTACCAATATTTTAGGCCCCACAAGTCCCCTTACATGTGTTAAATGCAAACACATGCAAACTATGGATTCTCAAATTATCCTAAGGATGGAAAATCCCAAAATCTCTGAAAATGTTCTCAAATTGGCCAAAAAAATACGATGACTGTAGACATTCGGTAATTACCGATGAAACCTACGGTAATTTTTCCAAAGGGTATATGTGTGGTTACCGAAGGTTTCATCGGTAATTACCAAAGGTCTACAGTCATCGTATTTTTT
Organism: Ziziphus jujuba; assembly: GCF_031755915.1. Classification (NCBI taxonomy): domain Eukaryota; kingdom Viridiplantae; phylum Streptophyta; class Magnoliopsida; order Rosales; family Rhamnaceae; genus Ziziphus; species Ziziphus jujuba. The sequence continues at coordinate 19,445,890 of NC_083381.1, read as the reverse complement.
TGGCCAATTTAAGAACGTTTTCAGAGATTTTGGGGTTTTCCCTCCTTAGGATAATTTTAGAATCCATATTTTCCATGTTTTTTCATTTAACACACGTAAGGGCACTTGTGGGGCCCAAAAAATTGGTAAAATGTGATTACCATAGTGGTTTCGGTAATTACCGATGAAACCTACGGTAATTTTTCCAGATAGTATATGTTGGTTACTGAAGGTTTCATCGGTAATTACCGAAGGTCTACAGTCATCGTATTTTTTTTGCCAATTTGAGAACTTTTTAAGCAATTTGGGATTTTCTCTTATTAGGATCATTTGATAATCCATATTTTGCATGTTTTTGCATTTACCACATGTAAGGGCACTTGTGGGGCCCAAAAAATTGGTAAAATGTGATTACCATAGGGGTTTCGATAATTACCGATGAAACCTATGGTAATTGTTTTTGAGAGTATATGTTGGTTACTGAAGGTTTCATCGGTAATTACCGAAGGTCTACAGTCATCGTATTTTTTTGGCCAATTTGAGAACTTTTTAAGCAATTTTGTGATTTTCTCTCATTAGGATCATTTGATAATCCATATTTTGCATGCTTTTGCATGACAACACACGTAAGGGGACTTATGGGGCCCAAAAAATTGGTATAATGTGATTACCATAGGGGTTTCGGTAATTACCGATGAAACCTACGATAATTTTTCCAGAGGATATATGTTGGTTACCGAAGGTTTCATCAGTAATTACCGAAGGTCTACAGTCATCGTATTTTTTTGGCCAATTTGAGAACTTTTTAAGTAATTTTGGGATTTTCTCTCATTAGGATCATTTGATAATCCATATTTTGTATGTTTTTGCATTTAACACACATAAGGGGACTTGTGGGGCCCAAAAAATTGGTAAAATGTGATTATCATAGGGGTTTTGGTAATTACCGATGAAACCTATGATAATTTTTCCACAGAGTATATGTTGGTTACCGAAGGTTTCATCGGTAATTACCGAAGGTCTACAGTCATTGTATTTTTTTGGCCAATTTAAGAACTTTTTAAGCAATTTTGTGATTTTCTCTCATTAGGATAATTTGAGAATCCATATTTTTCATGTGTTTGCATTTAACACACATTATGGGACTTGTGGGGGCCATAACATTGGTAAAATGTGATTACCACTGGGGTTTCGGTAATTACCGATGAAACCTATGGTAATTAAATATTTTTGCCAATTGGAGAACGTTTTCGAAACATTTGGGGTTTTGCTGTTTGGGGGCATTGATGAATGTATAATTTGCATGTTGTTGCCGGAAACACCCATTAGCCGAGTATTTGGAGAAAAAAAAAATGTTAATTGATATCACCGAAAGCGTATCGGTAATTACCGATGGTGAATCGGGAATTATCGATGCACCATCGGTAATCATCTTTGCTTTAATTTTTATCACAACCGAGGGTCTTCTTTTCTCTTTTTTTTTTTTTTTTCAACGGTTATCATTACTAAAGATAGGTTCAGCATATTAAGATAACATTAGTATAGAGTGTCATAACATTAAACATACGATCTACATTGAAAGTTTATTAAAGTACAAATCAACAACATATTTTTTTCTAAAAAACATAATGTCTTGCGGGCCAAATGAAGGATTCTCCTCACTACTCTTGTATTCAATAAATGTCAAAGCATAGACGCCACAATCACCCCTGTAGAATAGCATTAATGAAAACCAACCATGTGTATTTCCACACGTAACCACAATAAAACAGCAGCAATAGAAGTTGTTTGAAATGACAACACATTCATACCCATTATCTTGGCGGGGTGCATCTTTGATCATGGTCATCGTGAATGGCTCTAAAGTGGGAGGCACGTCCGGATTCTTCTCGTAATATCCCCCATCCCTCAATAGGTAAGGCAGCATATACGTAAGGCATTCCACATTGTTCAACTCTTTATTTTGGACATATTTATTTCCCATATTTGGATCGTATAAATCAATATGTCGGGCCTTCAAGTCCACACATGCTGCCAACCAATGCGCACCTCCATTGTTGATAGGGATGTACACCTGCAAATTAGAACATAACCTCATTATCCACAAAATGGGAAAATTAGTGAGAATTTTTTTAAATATATGTAGGGACTTACATAATCACATCTCCAACACGGCAAGCCAGGTTTGGGTGACTTCCCACTCACATAGCTACAAAGGGTCGCATCACATAAATATGTGCTACGAGATGCCCTCCATATAGGATAACGCCCTATGATGGATGACTGCCAAATAATGAAATATATACAATATAAAATATCATCAATATAACATTAAGCAACGCAGTAACATCCCATCATCTTACCCAAAATAACACGTCTAATATGGCACAGGTGTGGGTGAACATCTTCTCACTCTCAAACCGCCTCTTTCGTATGAAATACAAAATAGTGTCAATATGCTACAAAACCACATTAAAGGAAATAAATAACAAGTGCGAGGTGATAAATAAAACATCATTCCAAACATAGGAACACAATGATTTACATGAACATAAAGCATGTAACTTACATCGGAAGTCAACCACCTTTCAGAGGTAAGTAGCTCAGCAAAAAATTTCTTCCCCACCGTCATATAAGATGTACACATGGTTGCTTCCTTCAGTGCCACCCTATACCACTCATCGAATGCCCTCTCCTTCGATGCATCAATATGTCGATTAAGATTAAATTTGACCTTCTTTTTACACGAGTCGGTGTAAGGAGAGATGATGTGATGTGACTGGTGGTAAACTCTACCGAATCGGCTTGTATCACCAACGTTATGCGTCCAATCTTCCATCTCAATCTCAGTTGATTGGTCATGATGTGGACTGTCAGCTGAAGCACCGATATCCCACCCCAAATGCAAAGGTCGATATGGCACCAAAGCCCAGGATTCCTCCACATAGGGTCCTCCAGGTACGATAGGCTCAAACGGTGTAGTACAATCATCGTCCTCCTTCCTACCATTGGAACCGTCTATGGGTGCATCAAATTCTTCGGCTTGCTCTCCAAATGACGGTGCCACAGGGGATGATGGTTGTACTGAAGATGACGGTGAATGGCTATGCATTTGATGTTCGGCCTACAAAATGCAATGGTTATTTTACAGTTCCCAAACCCTAACAACAAATAATTGCTTAATTACAATATATAATTTAATAATGCTGAAACACTAAAGTATACTAAGTTGTCTAAATGATACATGATGCTTTTGTTGGTCAATAACAGAACTAAGCATCTTCCTTAACGATGCCATCTCTTTATTTAATTCATCAAATTTTGCCTCCAAGCAAGCAAGCTAATCAATATCAATATCCAAAACATAAGTCAACATATATTAGTACAACATATGAAATACAAATTTGTGTGCAAGTAATAATTGCATACCCTGAAATTAGCATCTGGAGGGCCACTAGAATGCTCCTCAGCTTTTGACGCATCTTTAGCACCAACAGTGGCTATTGGTGCTATAAGTGGTGGTGCCGTATAGCGAACTTCATGTATGTTCACTGCTATTGTTCGCCAGTAATCCATAGTCTTCTCCTCATCGGTAGCATCTAACCTCCAGTGCACAACATACTACATGAAATGAAGAAAGGAAAAAAAAGTAAATTTGGAAACTGACTTTGGTAATGTAACTTGTATGTAGTTGTACCATGTAGTCTAAAAAAAATTTGCCTTACATTGCTATTTAAGGTGAACCAATTATGGATAGTAAAATGGTTCGGTTGACTTGTAGCATGCCATCCAAGGATCCTCGGACAACAGGTTTCCCACCGCTTGCCAAATTGGTTACCAAAATCAGGGATTGCTTCAAACCCCCACAACTACAAAATATAAATTATAGGTTATTAAATATAATTTTTAATACATGATTTATTCTTTACTGCACGTCCTCTATGCTGGAATGCATTGTGGAATGAGTTGATCGTCTCCTTGTAGTTCAGAATGCCCCAAGGATAGGAATTAAATACCTCGATATCAGCAACCACATCAATGTGTAACACCCCATCCCAAATCGCACCGGAATCCGTGCACGTTGACCGAGGTTGACCGTTGACCGAGCGGGTCAAAAGTTGACTTTTTGTCCCAGTTGGAATTTCTAGTTGACCAGGGTACCGTGGCGAAGTGCATGATGCCTCGAGTTCATAGACTAGTAGCACATCGAAAACGGAGCTACGGTTTGAATGTTATGGGCAAAACAAGTTGAGGTGCAAACAGTCCAAAAGGTGCCGGGAGTTGACTTTTTCTTGTGGTGTAATTTTGTTTTGACTCTTGTATGGTTGTAAAGTACTCGTCGATATGAGTTCATAGACTAGCGGCACGCTTAAATCGGACATTTGGTTAAAAAGTTATGGACGTTTGAAATTCGCCGGATACCGTAATATTTTATTATATCTGGATTAAGTGCACAGTGACGCCACGTGTCATCACCTGATTGGTCCACGTGGAATGAACAGTGTCACACGGTGGCTTTTATTTGAAAAAAATCTCGGGGAAGAGAGAGAAAGAGAGAGAGGAGAGATAGAGAGAGAGAGAGACTGACCGGTCGTCGGAGTTTTTAAATTTTCCGGCCGATTCACCTTACACGAGCCGGCCAGATGGAATCCTCTCCCCATTTCCGGCAAAACCCCAAAATTTCACTGCCGTTGGCCGCCGGACGCGCCCCGATCGAGGCGGCAAAGATCGGCGGTGATTTTTCCCTCCACCGCCGATTGACCCCTCACCACCTCCTCAAGTCCGGCCTACCCACCAAATTTCACGGCCACTGGACCTCCGACACGCTGGGATCGGAGCTTTTTCCGGCGAGGGGCCGAAATTCTTCAAACCCCGATTTCTCCGCCGTCCGGCCTCCATTTGCCTCACCGCCGGTCCCGTTGGATTTCTCTCCCCTCAAGCTACAAATCTACAAAAAAATCTCAGTCAATGGCCACCGCACGCGCCGCCGCCGACGACGGTTGCCGGTGACCGTGGCGGCTCGTCGGAAGTTACTGTTCCGGTGAGTACCCAGTCGAACCGCCGGTCCTTGTCCACTGTGTTCGACCTCCTGAACCTGAATCCGGCATCCTTTTCCTCCAATTCGCGATGGTTTGGGAGAATTGAGGAGTCGAAACCTGAAAGCTTTCCGGCGAGATTCCGGCCACCTCGGGTTCGATCACCGGAAAGTAAGACCGAATCCGTGATCCTCATCACTCGAGCTTCGATTCGGTATATAACTCGTAACTTTTAGTTGTCGTTGTGTTCGCTCCCCGGGTACCCATTTGGGAATTACTCGAATAAAATATTAATATATTTGGTTGGTATACTGTGGATGTTTTAGGTGCGCGTACGAGTAGTGGAATTGATCCTGCGAAGGATCTTAGCTGATTTACGCGCTTAAGGTGAGTGACCCACCTTTAAAAAAATATTTTGGGCAATTAATTATGTTTAATTGTTATTTAAATTATGCTCATGTGGTACAATTTAATTATGGTTTTATTGTGATTTAATTTATTTATTGTGCATGAGCAAAGTATATTTCGGTAATAATCGTACGAGGTTTTAAGTATTATTTTCGGGCATAATTGGGTTAATTATTTTATGAAAATATTTGTTTAAATTGTATAAATTATGCCCGTGGTATTTTAATTGTTGAACCTCATGTTACGAGAAAATTATGGTTTATTTGTTATCAATATTTCCGTACCGTTTGTTAAATAAAAATATATGGGATGGTAATTGAGAAATTTTGGTATATTTCCCACGGTGATTTTGGAAAACGGTACAGTTGGTTTAATAATTATTTTAGACGCATTCATACAGTATTGGTGTTCTGGTATATGTATATGTGGTTCAGTGCGCAAGTATTATTATTTCACTCGTGAGTTGCCATTGAACCGTGGGCAGGCAAGTTTGTTATTGGCCACAGCCGCCCCCCTCCTTGGCCGGGATGATGGTTCAGTAGTGGTACTGTCGGGAAGCCGAAGTGCCGTTTGCAAGTTTCTCTCTTTAATATCCCTGCCAGTCGGTGTTCAGGACGCTGGGTATCGGAGGGCATCACTGGTATATGGTGTGATGCGTCAAGTGTAATTTTTAAATAAAGTTTCAAACCCAAAAGGTGTTCAAAAATTATTTATTATAATTTATTGCATTTTAATTATATATTGGGGTATTTATTTATTTACTGTTTCTCGAATGGTTTGATCCCTTGGTTTTCGGGAAGTACGACCATTGGGTTTTGTGAAATTGTTTTAAAAAGGGAACATTTCCAACGGAGTGATTAGTGAGATTTTTGAGGGAAAAATTATCATTTCCAACTGTTATTATTTAATTATTAATTGTTGGTATTAATTCAATTCCCTTATTTTATTATTATTATTATTATTATGATCATTAAAAGTGTTTAGTAGTTAGGGTCACTCATTGAGATGATTAGCATCTCACGTTTTTAAGTTCCGTTCCCTTAGGTGCAAGAGGTGGTAGATGTTCTTCCGGAGCGAACCAATTTTCCGCTGCTATCGTGTTTCGAGAAGTACCTTTGTACTCATTCATTTCAGTGTATTATTTCTTTCATCTTTGTTATATTTCTGTTGACTAGCACTTCATAAAGCTCTGTATACTATTTGGACACTTATGTTTTATTTATGCACTGGGCTGCTGTTATTGTTGTGAAGTGCTGTAATTTGTGGAACAACTTGTAGTTTTGCGGGAGGAATAAAGGGGTAATTATAGAAGTGTGTTTTCAGTGCAAGTAATTTTTGGTAAGTCCTACCCTTAGGGGAGGTGCTGCCGGATTTTCCGTTGGAAGGTTCGGTGGTATTTCCCTGGGATCAGGGCTTGTCTAGGGTTCCGGGGGAGGAATTCTAGACGGGTCCTGACAAATGAATTTTCTACTTATTTGAACCCTCGGATCCATTCCGAGTACACCATGAACTAAGAAATATATTAACGCAATTCTTCCAGCATCCTAATCATCCACAAAATGTGTACCCTTTAATATTCGTTCCAGTTCGGGCAGTTTCAAGTCAGTCCTGTCATCTAGCAACCTTGTGAGCAGCTCCTTTCCTTTAGAAATTTGCATATCATACATGGAAGGGTACCTACAAAACCTTAAGCCACTAATGAGTGTGAATTCCCACTTCATAAATCGCACTCCAAATCCGCCGAAGTTAAACTCTAGTACTTCTGGATTGTTGGACACAACTCGTCTGCAAAGCAAGTGATGCACTACCTGACCAGAGAACCGGAGGTTCTTCATGTCAAGTAAGTGTCCAAAACATGTTTGTCTATACTTTTCTAGCTGCTCACTTGTGAGGACACTTGTAATTACTTTGTTCACTTCTATTGGATTCCCGAATGAATGTGCCCTAACTTTAAATATATCGGCATCCTGAAAGATCCGTTCCTTTGGAGCATCGATGGGCTGCAAAATGAATTACCTAAATGGAACTGACGTCAACGATTTAATCATACCCTATTTTCCACCCTAACTTGATAATAATAATTTCCAACTAAATCTTAAGACATATGGGTTCACATTTTTGCACAAGTGGTAATTACCGATGTAACCATCGGTAATCAACCTACAATGAACTAAAAAAAATCCTGATGGCCTATCGGCAATTACCGATGGCCATCGGGTGAAGCTTTTCTTGAGTTTTCACATTCATGAATAAATACTGATAGATGTCTTATCATTTACCGCACAAAACAACATAAATGAATATAAAACTTACCATATCAGATGGGGGAGAGGAAAGTGGAACGTGCCCTCGAAGTTTGGCACTTTCCGTCTCAGCTTTGGATTTCTGCCTAGTAGTTCATCAACGCTTAGAGTCGGGTGCTGCTGTGCTACCACCGCGTCTCTTACTTTCCACCTTCTTACCTCCCTTCTTTAGTTGATGTTGCAAGTTCCTCTTTGGTGCCATTATAAAGTACAACCTACAAATGTACATTGACAACATTAATAAATTTTTATCTACCTTTAACCACATTGTCAATTATGTATACATATATAAATATCCACAATCCTCAATTTCATACGCTCTCTTCCTAAGGATATTGTGTATGCCATCTACAAAACATTTACTGTATAGCAGTATGTTTACTTCTAAATCTTTCTATTTTCTTCTTCTTCTTTAATTTTTTTTTTCTTTTTTGGGGATAAAGTGTTTGCGTGTTTGCTTCTAGCTAACCATGTACCTAAAATTTTATGCACCGATCTTCTCTCTCTCTCTCTCTCTCTCTCTCGATATATATATATATATATCTATACCTTTAGAAAGTACTAACTCTGGAATTCTCAACTTCAATTCTAATTAATTATAAAGTATTTTTCTCTTATCTCCAAGTACTGATTTTTAGTAATAAATTACCCTAGCAAAAAGGAAGAAGAAAAAACTTAAAAGAAAAAAGAAGGTCTGAAAAGCAACTAAGATTTCTAATGCAACTATAGTCTAAGGTGGGGTTTTAATAGAGCAACCCACAATTGTGGCCAATTATGATGCTACATGCAGAAGCAGATAAAGTGAAATATTGAAATGACTGGAGAGGAAGTAGTCAATTCACCCAAAATAGAAAAACAAGAAAGTGAAGTATAGAGGTGGAAGACTACATAGAAGCTACGCAACAGATAGATTGTTATAAGCCAATCAAAAGCAGCCCTTAGACTGTATATATACATATCATATTCATGTTATATTTAATTATTTCTTACCGTACAATATATGTCTAAAAAATATGCACAGAAAGTTGCAGATTATAATCTTAACATATAGGTTAAGCTGGACTATAACATGTCCACCATTTCTATATGAGTATGTCAACTAATGTAGCTACATCTCTTCCCCATACTGCTTGTGTTGAACCTAATTTGGTTATAAAAGCTCAGACCTACCAACACCTATATATGCTATACAAATCATTCACTTTATATTTATTTTATCTGTATAATTAGTTTAGGGTCAAGGATTTATCTGTATACAAATCCAAAAAGAAATATAATTAGTTTCCTAAGGGTCAAGTACGTTTTTAAAAAAATTCTTCTTTTCAACCCATAAAAGTAGTTTTCTAGACAGAGTTTGAGTATCATGCACTAGTGAGATAACACCTTTAGCTTTAGGATTTAAACTTCGATCAGGGTAAAAATCCTTATATCCCTAAGTTGTAACAAATATATATATACATATATTATGTTTTTTTATTACAAACTAACATTATTCTTCATCAAATTCATTGCTTTCCCTACCTTCATCCTTTATTTATTTGCCATGCTCAGGGATGTCGATGGAACCCAAAAAAAAAAAAAAAAAAATTTTAAATTTTATAAAAAATTTAAAAAAATTAAAAACAACGTATCGTCTGGGTATCGTTCATCCCAGACGACATGTCGTTCGATCCATCTTCAACCTTTGTTTGGGTTGACCCGAACCCGCCTGAACAGTCCCGATCCGATTCTTGACCCGATTGTTTCTCTCACCTCCGGCCACCGTTCAAGGCCAAACCGGTCCCATCTTTTTCCTCTCTTCATTTCCTACTAATACCCAATATCAATCTATCCTAAAACCTAGGTTATTATCACTTCCATACAAAAACCTAAATCTTCAAAAATTTCACATTTTTAACTGGTTCTAAACACAAATCACAAGTTTCAATGTCTCACATTGTACTAAATTTGTAAGTATTTAACGATAAGGCAACAAATAAACACAAAAAAAAAAAACCCACACGGGTCCACGGTAAGGCAACAAATAAACACAAAAACAAATCCACACCGATCACGGCAAGGCTAAAAATCCATACAAAAACAACCACACCGGTCCATGGCAACAAATAAACAAAAATATTAAAACAATTACCTCGGAGAGTGCTGAGATGAGATGAAGTTTTGTTTTTTTTGTTTTTTCTTTGTATTTTTTTTAGGTGGTGAGATGAAGCTTTCTTTGGCTTTTCCATGGCAAGTTTTGGTTTTTTGTATTTTTGTGTATTCGTGTAAAAACAAGTTTGTTTTCTTTTTCTAAAAAGTAGATTTTTTTTCTTTGCTTAAAATATATAAGGATATCTAAGTCATTTTTTATTGTTTTAAGGTTAAAATAGATATTGAAGGGTAGAAAAAAAAAGATAGCAAATGAAGTGGTAAAAATCGTGAAGCTCATCCCTATGAGGGAATTGGGCCAAATTTCCCTTTTTATATTTAACTGATGGGCCGCATAGGCCCAAATGAAATAGGTCCACTTGACTTAGGGGGTATTTGGCCCTTTACCCTCTTTGGCAGGGCGTTAACAAAATATACCCCTCCTCTTTCATTTTTTTTTCTTTTACCCTTTAATATCAATTATAACCTTAAAACAATTTCAAAAGCCATCCATATCCTATTACATTAAATTTCAATCTATTTCCGCAAAAAACCTTTATTTCACCCCCATCCCACACCATGAAAAACCCTTTTCAACTTTTCAACTAAAAAACAAAAATCCACTTTTTTTCTATTTTTTCATCCACTTATAAGCATCATCAGGTAATTCTTTTTTTTTTTTTGTTTATTGCCGTGTGTATGTATATATATTGTGGATTTCATATTTACATCAAATACTTGGAATTTTAAAAATATATAACATTTCTTGAGTACAATGTGATATGTTTAGGAGTGTGAATCACTTTATTGATGTTTAAAACCGGTTAAAAATTTGAAATTTATGTTAGATTAAGATTTTTATATGGAAGTTATTAAAATCTAAGTTTTAGGATAGATTGACACTGGGTATCAGTAGGAAATGAAGAGACGAAAAAAATGGGATCGGTTTGGCCTGAAACGATGGCCGGAGGTGGGAGAAAATTTCGGGTCGGAATTCGGGTACGAGACCTGGTTCGGGTAGACCGGCTGGAGGTTGAAGGAGAAGCGAACAACGTGTCATATGTTACGAACGACATGTCATTCGGTCGGCCAGCCAGACAACACGTCGTCCTATGAAGATGACACGTCCTTAATTAGAAATGACGTGTCATTTTTGTGCATGTGTAACGGACCACTTGCCGTTTTGCTGACATCATCAATGACGTCAGGCCTTTTTTTTTTGTTTTTTTTAAAGAGTTTTTGGGTTCAAAAGAAGAAAAAAATATGGAGTTGATTAAGGTTTATAGTTTGGCACAAGCTTAAAAATTAAAACTGATATAAATTAATTTTGGAAGTGATAAAAAATGTGAAATTGGTTGGATAAATAAATTTGTTTGATCAAATTTTATGTTATTTTAAGTTGTTTATACGTAGTTATATATATATACACATATATATGCACTTTAAATGTAGATAAAAATGAGCAGCATTGGCAATTTAAATTAAAATGGTTATTTTGTATTGTTTAGAATTATATAAATTCTGTATTCGTAATTTAGGATTATGGTTATTTATATATGCATACATAGTTGACTATGTAGCTAAAGGTAGTTAAAAAGTTATTGATGTTGTCAAGTTACATTTATAGGTTGTATTTTATAATGGCACCAAAAAGGAATTTGCGTTCTCAATCGAAGAAGGTAGTTAAGAAGGTGCAAACTAAGAGACACGGTGGCAGCAAATCAGCACCTGACTCTAAGCGTTGACGAACTACTAGGCAGCAATTCAAAGCTGAGAAAGAAACCACCAAACATCCAGGGCACGTTCCAGTCTCCTCTTTCTCATCCGAGATGGTAAGTTTTTTATTCATTTATGTAGTTTGGTGCGGTAAGTGATAATACATCGGTCGGTATTTATTCATGAATGTGAATACTTGAGAAAAACTTGACCTGATGGCCATCGGGATTTTTTTTAGTTCATTGTAGGTTGATTATCGACGGTTTCATCGGTAATTACCACTAGTGCAAAAATGTGAACCCATATGTCTTAACATTTGGTTGAAAATTATTATTATCAAGGTAGCGTGGAAAAATAAGGTATGATTAAATGGCTGACTTCTGTTCCATTTATGTAATTCATTTTGCAGGCCATGACACTCCAAAGGAATGGATCTTTTAGAATGCTGATATATTTAAAGTTAGGGCACATTCATTCGGGAATCCAAGAGAAGCGAACGAAGTAATTACAAGTGTCCTCACAAGTGAGCAGCTGAAAAAGTATAGACAAACATGTTTTGGACACTTACTTGACATGAAGAATCTCAAGTTCTCTAGTCATCTAGTGCATCACCTGCTTTGCAGACGAGTTATGTCCAACGATCCAAAAGTACTGGAGTTTAACTTCGGTGGATCTGGAGTGCGGTTTATGAAGTGGGAATTTGCACTAATTAGTGGCTTAAAGTTTTGTAGGTGCCCTTCCATATATGATATGCTAAATCCAAAAGGAAATGAGCTGCGCACGAGGTTGCTAGAAGACAGGACTGACTTGAAACCTCCCAAACTGGCTCGAATATTCAAGGGTACACATTTTGTGGATTATTGGGATGCTGTGAGAATTGCATTACTATTTCTTAGTTCATGGCGTACTCAGAATGGATCCGAGGGTTCAAATAAATTGAAAATTCGTTGATTTGGTTGCTGATATCGAGGTATTTAATTCCTAGCCTTAGGGCTTTTTGAGCTACAAGGAGACGATTGACTCATTGCACAATGCATTCCACCATAAAGGACGTGCAGTAAAGAATAAATAACAGTCGTATTACCTAAAAGGTTTTCCATTGGCGTTTCAGGTACGGTAATATATTTAATACATGTAATGTTTACTTAAAAATTATATTTAACAACCTATAATTTATATTTTGTAGGTGTGGGGGTTTGAAGCAATACCTAATTCCGGTAACCATTTTGGCGCGCAGCGGGAAACTCGTTGTCCGAGGATCCTTGGATGGCATGCTACAAGTCAACCGAGCCATTTTGCTGTCCATTATTGGTTCACCTCAAATAGCAAGGTGAGGCAAATTTATTTAGACTACATGGTACGACTACATTCAAGTTACATTACCAATGTCCAGTTTCCAAATTTACTTTTTTTTTCCTTTCTTCATTTCATGTAGTATGTTGTGCACCGGAAGTTAGACACTACCGATGAGGAGAAAACTATGGATTACTGGCGAACAATAGCAGTGAACATACATAAAGTTCGCTATACGACAACACCACTTGTAGCACTAATAACCACCGTTGGTGCTAAAGATGCGTCCAGAGCTAAGGAGCATTCTAGTGCCCCTCCAGATGCTAATTGCAGGGTATGCAATTGTTACTTGCATGCAAATTTTCATTTCATATGTTGTACTAATATATATTGACTTATGTTTTGGATATTGATATTGATTAGCTTGCTTGCTTGAAGGCAAAATTTGATGAATTAAAGAAATTTATCGATGATTTTCATCACGAAGTGAAGCAAGAGATGGCATCGTTAAGGAAGATGCTTAGTTCTATTATTGACTAACTAAAGCATCAGGTATCATTTAGACAACATAGTATACTTTAGGGTTTTAGCATTATTAAATTATATATTGTAATTCAATAATTACTTGTTGTTAGTTTTTGGGAACTGCAAAATAACCATTGTGTTTTGTAGGCCGAACATCATATGCACGCCCATTCACCATCATCTTTGGTGTGACCATCATCCCCTCTGGCATCGTCATTTGGAAAGCAAGCCGAAGAATTTTATGCACCCATAGACGGTTCCAATGGTAGGAAGGAGGATGAGGATTGTACAACACCATTCGAGCCTATCGTACCTGGAGGAGCCTATGTGGAGGATTCCTGGGCTTTAGTGCCATATCGGCCTTTGCATTTGGGGTGGGATATCAGTGTTTCAGCTGAAAGTCCACATCATGACCAATCAGCTGAGAGTGAGGTGGTGGCTTGGATGCATAAAGTTGGTGATAAAAGCCGATTCGGTAGAGTTTACCACCAGTCACATCATGTCATCTCTTCTTACACCGACCCGTGTAAGAAGAAGGTCAAATTTAATCTTAATCGACATATTGATGCATCAAAGGAGAGGGCGTTCAATGAGTGGTAGAGGGTGGCACCGAACGGAGCAACCGTGTGTACATCTTATATGACGGTGGGGAAGAAATTTTTTGCTGAGCTTGTAACAGCCCAGCCCAGACCACCCGCATGCAAATATTGTCCTCTTTGGGCCTGGGGAATCCTCTTACAACCCAGCCCTCAAGGTTTTGAAAGACCTCTTAAAGGAAAGGCATGCTTCGTTCCCTTTTCCAACCGATGTGGGATCTCACAATCCACCCCCCTTGGGGCACAGCGTCCTCGTTGGCACACCGATCCGGGTTAGGCTCTGATACCATCTATAACAGCCTAGCCCAAACCACCCGCATGCAGATATTGTCCTATTTGGGCCTGGGGAATCCTCTTACAACCCAACCCTTAAGGTTTTAAAAGGTCTCTTAAGGGAAAGGTATCCACACCCTCTCATAAGGCATGCTTCATTCCCCTTTCCACCCGATGTGGGATCTCACAAAGCTACTTACCCCTACAGGATGGTTGAGTTCTGATGTAAGTTATATACTTTACTTCCATGTAAATTCATTGTGTTTGTACGTTTGGAATGATGTTTTATTTATCACCTCCCACTTATTTTTTATTTCCTTTAATGTTTTTTGCAGCATATTGACACTATTTTGTATTTCATACGAAAATGGCAGTTTAAGAATGAGAAGATGTTCACCCACAACTGTGCCATATTAGACATGTTAGTTTGGGTAAGAAGATGGGATGTTACTACATTGCTTAATGCTATATTGATGACATTTTATATTGTATCTATTTAATTATTTGGCAGTCATCCATCAAAGGCCGTTATCCCATATGGGATGTAACAGCCCAATCCACCCGCATGCAATATTGTCGGCTTTGGGCCCAGCCCGTACGGTTTTGTCAAAATGCATCGCAAGGAAAAGGCATTCACACCCTCTTTTAAGTCATGCTTTTCTCTCCTTCCCAACCGATGTGGGATATCACAATCCTCCCCCCCTGGGGCCCAGCGTCTTTGCTGGCACACCGATCCGGGTACTGGCTCTGATACCAACTGTAACAGCCCAGTCCACCCGCATGCAATGTTGTCTGTTTTGGGCCCAGCACGTACGGTTTTTAGGTGAGCTTCAAGCTAGGGTGGCTTTTATTTTGGCCAAAGCACGTGAGCCGGGGAAGGAGAGAGAAAGAGGGGAGGAGAGAGAGAGAAACCCAACTGGTCAACCGCCGTTCACCCATTTTCGACCACCAGAATAGTACACGCGCCACCCTAGCTTCAAGCCCACCTAAAAACCTTCTGTTGGAAAGGGGAACAAAGCATGCCTTAAAAAAGGGTGTGGATACCTTTCCCTTGCGACACGTTTTGACAAAACCGTGCGGGCTGGGCCCAAAGCGGACAATATTGCATACGGGTGCTCTGGGTTGTTACATGGAAGGCATCTCAAAGCACATATTCATGTGATTCGACACTTTGTAGCTATGTGCGTGGGAAGTCACCTAAACTTAGCGTGCCATGGTGGAGATGTGATTATGTAAGTCTATACACATATTTAAAAAAATTCTGACTAAGTTTCCCAATTTATGGATAATGAGGTTACGTTCTAATTTTCAGGTGTACATCCCTGTGAACAATGGAGATGCCCATTGGTTAGCAGCATGTGTGGACTTGAAGGCTCAACATATTGATTTATATGATCCAAATATGGGAAATAAATATGTCCAGAATAAAGAGTTGGACAATGCAAAATGCCTTAAGTATATGCTGCCTTACCTATTGAGGGATGGGGGATATTACGAGAAGAATCCGAATGTGCTTCCCACTTTTAGAGCCATTCACGATGACCATGATCAAAGATGCACCCTGCCAAGATAATGGGTATGAATGTGTTGTCATTTCCAACCACTTCTATTGCTGCTGTTTAATTGTGCTTACGTGTGGAAATTCACGTGGCTGGTTTTCATTAATGCTTTTTTGCAGGGGTGATTGTGGCATCTTCGCTTTGAAATTTATTGCATACAAGAGCAGTGAGGAGAACCTTTTATTTGGCCCGGAAGACATTAGCTTGTTTAGAAAAAAATATGCTGTTGACTTGTACTTTAATAAATTTTCAATGTAGATCGTATGTTTAATGTTATGACACCCTATATTAATGATATCTTAATATGCAGAATTTAGCTTTAGTAATGATAACCGTTGATAAAATAAGAGAAAAGAAGACCCTTGGTAGTGATAAAAATTCAAACAAAGATGATTACCGATACGCTTTTGGTAACATCAATTCACATATTTTTCGACTCCAAAGAGTCCACTAATGCGTGTTTCCGGCAACAACATGAAAAGTATACATTCATCATTAACCCTAAACAGAAAAAACCCCAAAAGTTTGGAAAAAGTTCTCAAATTGGCAAAAAAATTTGATTACCATAGGTTTCATTGGTAATTACCGAAACCCCAGTGGTAATCACATTTTATCAATTTTTTGGCCCCCACAAGTCCCCTAATGAGTGTCAAATGCACCAACATACAAAATATACATTTTTCAATGATTCTAAGGATAAAAAATACCAAACGTTAGGAAAAAGTTCTCAAATTCGCAAAAAATACTTGATTACCATAGGGCCTTCCGTAATTACGGATGAAACCTACGGTAATCCGTTTAAACTTGCTAGAAAATTTACCGAAGATTTCATCGGTAATTACTGAAGGCTCTACGGTAATCACATTTGACAACTTTTTTGGCCCCCACAAGTCCCCTAATGTGTGTTAAATGCAAAAACATGCCAAATATGCATTCTTGAATGATTTTAAGGAGAAAAAACCCCAAATGTTAGGAAAACATTTTCAAATTGGCAAAAACCTTGACTACTGTAGGGCCTTCGGTAATTACCGATGAAACCTACGGTAATCAGTTTACACTTACTGGAAAAATTACCGAAGATTTCATTGGTAATTACCAAAGGCCCTACAGTAATCACATTTGACAACTTTTTTAGCCCCCATAAGTCCCCTAATGTGTGTTAAATCCAACAACATGTAAAAGATACTTTCTTCAATGATCCTAAGGAGAAAAAACCCCAAACGTTAGAAAAAAGTTCTCAAATTGGCCCAAAAAACTTGATTACCATAGGGCCTTCGGTAATTACCGATGGAACCTACTGTAATCAGTTTAAACTTGTTGGAAAAATTATCGAAGATTTCATCAGTAATTACCGAAGACCCTACGGTAACCATATTTGACAATCTTTTTGGCCCCCACAAGTCCCCTAATGTGTGTTAAATGCAACAACATGCAAAATATACTTTTTTCAATGATCCTAAGGCGAAAAAAACCCCAAAAGTTCTCAAAAAGTTCTCAAATTGGCAAAAAAACTTGATTGCCGTAGGGCATTCGGTAATTACCGATGACACCTATAGTAATTAATTTAAACTTGCTAGAAAAATTACCGAAAAGTTCATCGGTAATTACCGAAGACCCGACGGTAATCACATTTGACAATCTTTTTGGCCCGCACAAGTCCCCTAATGTATGTTAAATGCAATAACAAGCAAAAAAATTACTTTCTTCAATGATCCTAAGGAGAAAAAACCTCAAAATTTCTGAAAAAATTCTTATATTGGCACAAAAATTTGATTATCGTAGGGCCTTCAGTAATTACCGATGAAACCATCAATAATATTTCCAGCAAGTATAAATCTATTACCGTAGGTTTAATCGATAATTACTGAAGGCCCTATGGTAATCAAGTTTTTTTGCCAATTTAAGAACTTTTTCGTAATGTTTGGGGTTTTTTCTCCTTGGTATCATTGGAAAATATATATTTTGCATGTTGTTGCATTTAACACACATTAGGGGACTTGTGGGGGCCAAAAAAGTTGTCAAATGTGATTACCGTAGGGCCTTCGGTAATTACCGATGAAACCTTTGGTCATTTTTCCAGCAAGTTTAAAATGATTACCATAGGTTTCATCGATAATTATCGAAGGCCCTACGGCAATCAAGTTTTTTGCCAATTTGAGAACTTTTTCAGAATTTTTATGGGTTTTTCTCCTTAGGATCATTGAAAAATGTATATTTTGCATGTTGTTGCATTTAACACACATTAGGGGACTTGTATGGGCCAAAAAGGCTGTCAAATGTGATTACCGTAGGGCCTTTGGTAATTACTGATGAAACCTTCAATAATTTTTCCAGCAAGTTTAAACTAATTACAATAGGTTTCATCGGTAATTACCGAAGGCCCTACGGTAATCAAGTTTTTTTGGCTAATTTGAGAACTTTTTCCTAACGTTTGGGTTTTTTCTCCTTAGAATTGTTGAAGAATGTATATTTTTCACGTTGTTGCATTTAACACACATTAAGGGACTTGTGGGGGCCAAAAATTTGGTAAAATGTGATTACCATAGGAATTTCGGTAATTACCGATGAAACCTACGGTAATGTTTCAAGCAATTACAAATTGAATGTTTTCACTTATTAATGTCATTTTTTCTCTTACTTTGTCAACATTTATCATCAATAAAGCTAGATTTAGCATGTTCTTAGTGGAAACACACACGATTGAATTTGTGGGATGGAATTGTGGTGATTCTCTTACAACGGTGGACAAATGTCAATTACCGATAGTGCATCGATAATTACCATTGGCTAGTAATAGCATCCGTGAAACAGTAAGAAATCTACAAAAAACTGAACACAAAATGATATTTTAGAAACACAATACAACAGATGACTTTGCCAATAAAACAACACATAAAACCAACGTCTATTATACGAAAACACATGTTACGCAGTTGAGCTACTACTTGCATTCCTTACTACATTACATAACACACGCATACCGCATAACACACCCCCATTGTCTTAATATAGTGTAGAGCGATTTATGGTCCTTCAGTTGAATGGTGTTATTGGTTGGTAGTGCTATCAAGAGGTACGGCGGCCGAGCATGATCAGCTGCTATGACCAATCTGTTTGGGGCACTTTCTTTCTTGGTGCAAGTTGTACACTTTGATAATTCTAATCCATATCAAATCCGTTTGATAATTCCAATTTATTAAACCTCGCTTAATAGCCAACAAAAGACAAAGTTGACACCTAATAGGATTGGCCAGGTCCTGTTCCAAATCTGGTGCAAAGGCTGTGATAAGTTTATGAAACTTGTAGGAGCCATGGATCATCTTCTAGGATCTCGCGCCCCTGCAATTTCATAAACAAAAAAAAGTTCAGAAAATTTGTCAAAAAAGATGGAAAATTGGAAAAGAAAAAGAAATTGAGTCACGTGGATGGGTATATATATATACATATATTATATACTTTAAATTAAAGTGAAACAATAAACGTCTCTAGCGAAGCAAAAGACTAACTTTTAAGCCATTGTAATATGCTTCCACAGCAGGAAGTGAAGAAGTAATCTTCCGAGCTTGCGTCAAGTCCCAAATATAGTTAGCAGTAGTATATCCACCAGTCTGCAAATATCAAAAGGAGTTCTTGAATGAGAATATTTCCTCAAACGCAGAAACATAAAATTATCCATGAGGAACCACAAAAGACAAAGTACAATCACCCTTCTCATCCCTAAGCTAAAAAGTCCCTCTCAGTCATTTTTACCTATGGTGGAGAATGAAATCACGTTAGACTAAGTCCTTGATTTATTTTTTAACTCATATAAGAAACTGCAATTACTCAACCTACTAGTGTATCTTGTGCAAGTTGCATTCCCTTGGGGGTATGCCCAATCATGGCTCCCTCTATAAGTGTCTGGAGACATATATTATACAAAATTAACATCCAACTATTAGAATAATCCTTCAAACATTTCAGAGAGAACAACACAAATAATATACTTTCTTGAGTCTTAAATGGAAAATGTGGCAAACATGAAGGTGTATAATATAATAGAATAAATAGCAACATTTATATTACTATGCAACACACAGCTAGCCAACCATAAATGCTATGGAAGGACTTTATGCATGGCAAAAGGAAAAAGAAAATATTAGTTTTTCTGGTAAAAAAAATCATAACATATCAAATGTCTGGATGGACCATGTGGATACCCATGAAAGGGAAAGTATTGTTGTATTTCCTGAATATGTGTAGAGTTCAAAGAAGGCAAACTATTGCACACGTAATCTGACATCAAGTACTGTCCAAAAATGATTTGGCTGATCAGAAATCCAATCATCCAAAAATCAGGTTCAATGTAAATTCTTACTAATTTCAAAAGGAAGCAGAAACTATGAAATAGCATTCAAATATAGAGAACGAAGATGCTTTGACATAATGCCAAAGATTTTTTGCCACCAAACTTACTACATATAGTTCTGGCGCTGCAGGGTTTTTTGCATTCATGTGGGCTTCGAAAGTTTTAAGAGCATTATCAATGTCCCTTGCACGTAGATAGCACCTTAATCAAAGCCCAGTGACAGAGACCAGTTTCTTACGATGAGCTAATCAACTAACAAGTTATTTTACCAGGAAAATTAACAGAATAAATAGGACATAACAGAAAAAAGCATCTTCTAGGGAATAGAACATAGCAAGTGAAACAGAACCAATTTAGAATCTCCAAAAGAATTTTTTCCCATCCAATGAAGATAATATTATTAAAAAAATCACTTACCTCATAATTTACATTACAATGAAGATATCTGGATATTTCTCATCCTTTGAGTTTCCATCAACTGACATAATAAACAGAGATTAAATAAACAAAGCTAAAATAGCATTAAATTATTCATAGAACATATATAAGCCACAGGTATACTAATATAAAGGTATATTACTAATATCAAGAAATAACAGACAACAGAAAAACATAAAGTCGATAACAAATAACAATAGAATAACAGACCC
This sequence comes from Ziziphus jujuba, assembly GCF_031755915.1. NCBI lineage: Eukaryota > Viridiplantae > Streptophyta > Magnoliopsida > Rosales > Rhamnaceae > Ziziphus > Ziziphus jujuba. The sequence continues at coordinate 19,425,077 of NC_083381.1, read as the reverse complement.
ACAATTGCCTATACACAAAGAAGATAATAGAGATGTTGAGTGATGTTAAGCCGAAATATTAGAGATGCAAAGAAGTACCTCTACATTTCCCAAGTCTGCACAAGCATGAAATGTAACATGATATACAGTTAGTTGCCTGTTCAAAAATCCACCATGCTTATGAACATATTCAGTAGTGGGAAGATTATATAATTCCTCCTCAGCGACACCCATCATCAGATTTTCAACTGAGGCACTGGATGCTTCAACCGATGTACACTCTATTGACCGCTCAATGAACTTAATGATCTTTCAGCGAAGGGAATATCACAGAAAACATTAAAAGCTAATGATATGAAAGCCTAATTTAAGAATAGAGATCCTATAGTAATTGCTTTAGTGGCAAAATCTTCTGGAACAGGCGATTTGTTCTTAAGTGCAGCAATAAGCCCTGCATAGCAGAACTTGTTCAACCTAAGACCAGCTGTAGTCATATCACAAATGATCGCATATCTGTAGATTAGAATGAAAGTTTAGTTTGTTATATGCCAAAATTAACCAAAAGTAGATCATAAAGCATATAGGACAACTTATAAATTAATTTGCAGAGCAGGCATTTAAATGTAAAATTTTGGAATGAATTCATGTAAAATCATCCACTAAGGTAAAATAAAGCCAATTTAATCACTGGTATAGCTGACTATCAAATTTCTAGGCTAAGGTTTATGACCTTAATTATTGCAATTTGCAACTAGGTAAAACAGGACAACTAAAAGGGTGGCATACGCTCGATCTATACGGCCAGCAGTAGCACATGCATTGAGTAGACACACATAGGTTTGCACCATCGGCTTCACTTCATATTTCTTCATCTCATCCAAAATCTTCAATCATGTTGAAAGTAAACAGATCTAAATTTACTCCAAAATCCGACATAAGTTTATGGATTCTAAAAAAAATCTGAAGACTTACAAAACATCTAAGAAACATACCTGAATTGCCTGGTCAGAGTACTTGCATTTCCCACACAATGAAACTAAAATGTTGTATAAAGTAACCTATAACACAAAGCAATACATTGTAATAGCTAGGGAAAAAAAAAAGAAAAAAAAAACACAAAGTAACTTTATACAAAATTTCCAATCTTGAAAGAATCTAATAGTCAGTAGATAAGAATTAATGCAGATCCATGTGAAAGAAAACAAAAATGAAAAAAAAAAAAGCATATATATACAAATACATACATCAAGGACCAAATCCATGGATTTCATTTGGTCAGAAAAGTAGAAAGCGTCCTGCAAGCAAGAGCCTTTCATGGTTCCAAGGATGAGAGAATGGAATCTATCCCTAGTTGGCTATACTCCATCCAGCATCATATCATCATACACATCTCTCAGCAAGAAATGCCTACCACCACCATTATTAAAAAAAAAAAAAAAAAAAAAAAGAACACAACTTTCACAATTTCTCCCAAAAAAAAAAAATCCAAAACTACAAAAAGAAAATCAAAACTAGAATCTACCTTCTCTGCCCGGTGAGAGAACCGATAACAGTGTTATACTCAGAGACATTGCTTGCGTAGTTCCTCCTTGCGTATTCCTCTGTTGAAGCTGCAGTGAAGTATTGCCGTCCCACCTCTCGCAGCAGTGAATTACGCTGCCCTGTATTATAACAATCTAAAATATATTATTTATTTAAAAAAAAAAACTATTTCATTATTAGCGAAAGAGTAAGAAAATGTCTGGGGAAAAGCTTAAGACTTTGAAAATGGAGAGGAGAAGATTACCAGTGATTGATCGAATGAGCCTCATGCTTTCCTACTTCGCTGTTGCCTGCCTGTTGCTTCTGCTCTTAGGGCTCTCTAAAACCCTGTAGTTTTCTCTTTTAGTCGCCTTTTCACCATTTCCTTCAAAATGCACAGTCTCCAAGCTTACAATCTGACCGATGCGAAAGGAAACTGAGGGCTCCTAATGGGCTGGATATTGATTATAAGGAGAAGAGAAAAGTCGGGTGAAGAAAAGAAAGAAAAAACAGAAAAAAAAAAAGAAAAGTAAAAATATTTAATTTGGATATAAGGATATTTTGGGATTATCAAAAATTAAAAGGGTAGAAAAAAAAAGATACCAAATGAAGGGGGTAAAAATCGTTAACCCCATCCCTGCAAGGGTATTGGGCCAAATTCCCCCTTGACTTATGTATATTTGACACAATATATTGCAATAAATGGCCCACATACATTAAAAATGAAAGTTTCACATAATAGCAATTGGGTGAAGTTATTCTAATTGAAATTTAAAATATAAAAAATTAGTTAAAAAATTAATTCCTATCTTTGGATATAAAATATGACATTTTTGTGGAAATTTTGTGAATGGTCTGCTGTAAAGCAATCTGTTATTTCTATGCATATATGTCCACAAGCATAACAATAGATAATATAAAATTTCTTATAATTACTTGTAAATTAATATTTTTTTAAAGGAAACATGTAAATTAATACTTGGAACATGAAGAGATATCTCTTTTGATTTATTTATTTGTTATATTATATAGTACTCTGGAGAGAATTCTGATAGCCACTTTCAGTTTGAGCAAAGAAGGGCTTCCTTAAAAAAATAATAAAAAAATAAAAAAAAATTAAGAAGCACATTGTTTACCTTTCTTTGACCATAAAATCAACATTTTATGTCTATCTAGTTTTATAGTTTTACTTAAAAATGGAATCAACTGGTTAAACAAGAATTCCATCAGCTCCTCTCTAAATTATGTCTTTTAAGTCTGGGGTTGAAAGGAGATAACTAATATACTGTAATTCATGTGTTGATATATATTTTGACTTGAAAATAGTCTTTTTTTTTTTTTTTTTTTGTTGGGAAATTATGACATTTAGTTTACATGAATCTGCCATGTATTTAAAGCTCTATGAAGTTATCTTATTCACCATCAACATTCAAGTGGTCTTTAAGTTTCTGAACCATCATTTTTTTTTGTTATTATTTGAGAGATATTTAATAGCTACTTATGGTCTTAAGCTCTTTTTAGAAAGACCTCAGTTCTTAGGAAAACCAGGAAATCCAAAATCATGAATGCAGCATTGCAGAAAGGCTAGGTGAAAATTTTGATGCAATGCATTTGATTATTTTGGTGAAAATTTGATTTGTTTTTGCGGAGTCGGGGGTTATAATTGATGTTGCAGCAAGATAAGAGTGTGTACCTCATGGTAGAAATTATGGTCCAAAAACTATGTCACATATGGAAATGGTTCTAGTAAACATTACATGAACGTAAATTTGCTTCAGTTCCATCACAAATGCAAGACCATGTTTTTTCTCCATTAAGGACACTAGAAGCTAGATGCCACAACAATCAGTTCTCATATTAAGTACATGCCATATCCAAGTCCAAGTATATCCAAGCTCTGGCTATCTTATTACACAAGAAAAGAAAAACAATCTGAGACTAACAAAGAATGACAGAGCAAAAGAAAATGCACACAAACAGATGATATCGAACAAGGGGAAATTGAAGCAGTTTAGGATGCCCATGTTGGAGAATCAAACAGCTGCTTTATTGTAATCATATGAAAAAGCTCTGACAATGATGGTAAAGGAGTTGATAGCTTCTGAAATACTTGCTTCATAGTTGGCCGAGATTGTGGACTTTGCTATAGGCATGCAAATGCTGTTTCTGTAATGGAGACCACTTGATTTGCTATTTGCCTCCTTGGAGATGAGAGACGTTGATCTAGTATATCTTTGAGTATCACATCAAAAGCCGGTAATGGTGATGGAACAGAGATGATATGAGGTCTCCTGGATGCTTTCCAGCAATCACTTCCAATGTTATGACTCCGAAGCTGTAAATGTCAATCTTCTCTTTTATTTCCATTGTATAAGCAAGCTCTTCAAAGAATTATGACTTTGAGTTAGTATTTCCAAACCATCAAATACATTATATATGCCAATTGCAAATAAGTCAAGTATATGTTTTTTTCATCAGAATCAGTAAATTAAATTGCATACATCTTCTTAAATTTACGTATTTAAAGGCCTTAGTAGTGCAATAACAGAAGATAGTCAAATCATTCAAATTAATCCCTCTTAATCATTCAAATTAATATGTAATACCCCATCCCAAAGTACATCGAAAATTTCTCAAGTTGACTGGGTTTGATCATCGTCGACCAAGAAGGGTTTAACTTTGACTTTTTGACTCTATAAGAATTCTAGGTTAACTGAGGCACCGTTACAAAGTATGCATCGACCCGAGTTCATAGACTAGTAGCAAGATGAAAACGGACCTACAGTTTGAAAGTTATAGGTAAAACAAGTTGAGGTCCGTGTCCAAGGGTGCCCAAGTTGACTTTTATTTTTGTAAAATTGAGCTTTGAATCATGTATGGTTATGAAGTACTCATCAATACGAGTTCATAGACTAGCGGCACGCTTAATTTGAACATTTCTTTGAAAAGTTATGGACCTGCAAAATTTTTCTAACACTATAATATTTTATATTTTTTATGCTTGTGTAAAACGTGTGCACAGTACATGCCACATGTCAAAATCTCAGCCACTCCTTTGAGTGCACAGTGGCACCCACGGGATGGTTTCTTATTGGCTCAAACCCGTGTGTGAGCAGTGTGAGAAAAGAGAGAGAGCCACCACCAACCGGCCACCGCCGTTTCTTCCATTCTAGCCACCATTTCCATACACGGGCCACCCCACCACCCCCGTCTCCTCATTTTCAACTAGCCCACCAAATCCCACGACCAGCCGACCACCGACGCTTTCGGATTGAGGCTTTTTTGGCCAGCGGCGCCGATTGCTTCAAACCCATATTTCTCCCTATCTCAGAATCCATTTGTCTCACCACCTGTCCCGTTGAGTCACCTGTCCCCTGATCTACCTTTCCACCAAAACTCACAGCCAATGGCCACCAGACATGCCACCGGCGGTGATGGTTTCCAATGACCACAATGGCTCATCAGAAAACTTGATTCCAGCGAGTTCCCGATCACACCGCCCATCTTTCCCACTAATCCAAACCCTCTGAACCCAAATCCGAGGTCAGTTTCCTCCAATTTACGGCAGTTTGTGAGATTCGAGGACCTAAAGATCGAAACCTTCCCTGCGGGATTCCGGCAACCTCAGATCCGATCTCCGGAAGGTAAGGGTCAATCCTTAATCCTCGTATTGTAAGCTTCGTTACGATATATTATTCGTGAATTTTAGTTACCGTTTGTGTTAGCTCCCCCGGGTACCGTGTGTTGTTTATCCGAATAAAATATTAATATATTTGATCTTATGTAATGTTGATATTTTAGGAGCACGTGTGGGTCGTGAGACTGATCCTCTGGAGGATCTTGATTACATGTGCTCGAGGTGAGTGACCCACCTTCGAAATTATTTTCGGGTGTTAAATTAATTATATTTTTGGATATTTTAATATTTGAATATTTTTATTCTATGTTGATTATTAGATAAATTGTGAATTAAATTTTTATGCCAATATTTGAATAATTTGAAGTATATATTTTTGACAAATTATGGAAATTTGATATTTAAAGGAATTGTGAATTTAATATTATTTTATTTAGTTGTGGAATTTATTTGTGATTTTATTTTGCTTAATAAAAATACGTTTATATGATTTTATGAATATTTGAACTTTCATGCGATTTATTGGAATTCCATTTATCTTGGACCTTGAGGATTAAATTATTGTTTTAAAATTATGTTGAAGAAAATATTTACGCGTTGAATATTATGGGAATGATTTATTTATGGTGGAATTGATGGAATTTATGTGATGGATTTATGATGAGGATTTAAGAGAATGTGCTCGGGACCCTGGGTATCGTAGGGCATCACTAGTATATAGTGTGGTGCGTCAAGTATTTTTTTTTCAGATATAAATTTCAAATCCCAAAGTTTTAAAGTCGTATTTAAATTAAGTGTATTTAATTTGTTTTATCACCTATTTCCAATTAGTATTTTCTAAAATGTGTTTATTCATATTTTATGTCAATTATTTTAAATTAATGTCTCTAAAATGCATTTTACCTTGATTTTTACTATTTAAATGGATTCGGTGTTTTAAAATAAATTCTTTTATATTTTTACCATTTACTTCAAATAGATGATTAAATTGATTTAAGTATTTCCATTATTAATTAAATGATTTATTCTGCTTATTTTAGATTGATTGTTTAAATGTACTTTACCATGTTTTTATTATTTGTTTTAATTCGAAATTTTAACATAAATTTTATTATATTTCATACTCTATTTCAAGTTGAAGTTTAAAATTAATTAAAAGTTTTCTTTGATTATTCCATGGATTTAACTATAAATTTTGTAATTTATATTTTGAGTTTATTTGTTTTTTTAATGCCAGATTCCTTCAATCCAAGTTTATTTATGATTTTATTTATTTTATCTAATGATATCTTATTCTAAATTTAATAATTGGATTTTTTTTAAATGTTTTCAATGTATATATTGCGTTCTAAATTAATATTTATATTTTATGTGCATTCTAAATTATTGTATTCCATTTAATTTAATATTTCCTTGATTATTTTTAATGTAAATTTATTATGATTTTGCTTATTTTATTTATGACATTTTGTGTACAATTTAATAATTGTTATTAAAATTATTCTTATTTCTTATTATACATTCAAGATCTTTAATTTAATTATTTTATTTATAATTTTTTAATTAATTACTCCTTAATTTTTGGGGTACAATTATTGGGTTTTGTGAAAATGTTTCAAAAATGAAACTTTTCCAACTTAGTGAACTATGAGAGTTTTGAGCGAAAACGATATTGCAACTACTTATTATTTATTTGATTATTTATTATTAATTAATAAAGTTAATAAAGTTCATCTTATCGTTATATTATTATTATTATTATTATTATTATTATTTTGTGTCGTAGTTAGGATCACTCACTGAGATGATTAGCATCTCATGTTTTTAAATTTTGTTCCCCTAGGCCCAAGTAAGTCGATGTTGATCGTCCGGGGACGAGCTCGACATCTTGGTTCGTTGCCGAAAGTCCAAGAAGCTTTTCCTTCCTTTCCTTTCTATCCTATATTATTTCTTTTTATCTTTTATTGTATTAAATTTTATATTCAATTGTATTTGATAACACTCTGTATACTATTTGAACAATTATTTATTTAATTGTGCACTGGTTTCCTGTTAATTATTGAAGTGCTGAAATTTGTGGTGATACATTGTAGTAAAGTGGAAGGAATAAGATAGTGTATATAGAAGTGTGTTTTCAGTACAGGAAATTTATGGTAAGTCCAACCCTTAGGGGAGGTTCTGATAGATTTTCCATTGGAGGGTCAGGTAGGATTTCACTGGGATCAGGATTTGTCTAGCGTTCTGATGAGGGATCTTGGACGAGTCCTGACAAATATGTATATAGTAAATATGCATGAATTACTTGGCTCTCATATCTGGTCTAGAAATCAATCTTTGAAGCTATTTGAAAAAACACAAACGTTTGTAAAAATGCGTATGATGAATATGATTTGGTCTTGAATCCTTTTGCTAGGTAAGTTTCTTATGATTCTGCTAGGAACTTCTCAATTCTTGTTCTGCCAAAATTAAAAGTACCAGTTGTATTTTTAAAATGATTCTTTTTTTCTTTTCTTTTTTTTGTTTTTCCCCTGGAGAAATGAGCAGAACATGAGATTTCTTGGTAACTAAAAAGAACCAATAGATATGTTATGGATTTAACATAAAGAAGTCACTTTGATGGAACATTTACCTGGGACTGAACAGCCAAAGGTTCCTGCAAATGGAGCCCAATTTGATGACTTTGTGTCTAAAGTTGTAGCAGAACCAAAGTCAGAGATGTGAGCTTCATATTCATCATCCAACAAAACATTCTTACTTGATACGTCTCTGTGGACTATAGCTGGGCAACATTCATGGTGCATATAGGATATGGCATTTGCTAAACCTTTGACAATATTCACTCTCTTCATCCACTCCAACTCCATTGCGTTTACATTATCACTCAAAATTTTAACTAAACTTCCCTGTTCCATGAACTTATAGACCAAATATGAGTATCTTGTATGTGAACAAAATCCAAAAAGATCAATGATATTTCGATGGTGCATTTTTATCAAAATACTTCCCACTTTTGAAAGCTTCTTGATGTGCTGTTCCATCATTCACATGGAATTTTTTCTCTGAAACAACTTGACCAGTTGGTAGTAGTGTTTTATAAACACTTCCACTCCCTCCAACACCACTGCAATATTTAGAGTCAAATTCATTGACTCATGACATGCTAAATGCAGAACAAATAGTACACGCACACGGAAAGACCACTGCAAGTTAGTAATTTTTAGGAAGTCCAAAAGGCTACATACATGGAGGGTTTGAGGAGGATTGCATTGGAGTTGATAGCTTGTGAGAAATTTGCTTCAAATGCTAGCTTGGTCATGGAGACTACTTCCTCTGCTAAATACATTCTTTTGGAGGTGAGAGTTGCTGATCCAATACATCCTTGAGAAGAATTTGATGGAAACTTTCTGGTAATGAATAATGAATAGTCTGATGTTAACTGGCACGAGATTAGATCTTCCAATGTTACAATTTTAAAGCAATACACATCGTATTTCTCGTTTACTTGCAGAGTGTAAGAATGTTCAATTACAAAAATAAGCCCTGCCAACTAGTTACACTAGTTTCTTTATTAACTGGAAGTTATGTTGAGAACTAAATTACTGTTAAGTCTAAAAATGAGTTGTGTGTATGTCAATCTATTGTGATCTTGTATAGGAGCTCAAGAAATTTTTTTATTAGTTATTTTAAAAGAAAACTAAAAAGGAGAGGCTCCAACTAGGGGGGTCAAACTGTTGCTAAGTAGAACAGTCAGTGGTAAAATTATGATTATGATTTTTGTATTGGCTACAAAGTTGTCAAGTGGTCAATGGCTTTTAGTCCTGGAATGAACCTTTTTTGAGTATCTCAAAGGAGTTTTATTTTGTGCTAAAATTTAGTAGATGCAGCTTCTGAATATTGTTCAGGCCTAGCATGGTGACGAAATCAGAAAGATATAACTTGAAGTGTTTCAAAGAAGATTATTTTGTTCTGTTTTGTTCGGCTGAAAGTCTTCATCGTTCAGCAAAGATATCTTCCATTAAATTCTTTATAAAGGAATGCCAGTTAAAGTTTTTCCTCCATTAAAAAAACAAGTAGCTGAATGACAGGCAGCCAAATCCTTTGACTCATTCATGAAATTGTTTCTTGAAGTCTTCTTGTTGCACCATGAAAAAATAAAAATCATTTGTGAAACTAAAATAAGAGGAAAATAAAAAAAATATTCCTCAATATATTCATTCATGCTCTAATATTCCCTTTTAAAATATTCCTATTGAAGTTTTGATATATATATATATATATATACAGACATATATTTTGAAGATATTTCCCCTGAAGTATAGCATTATGTTAGATTAGTACAATTCTAAAATTTTATATTAGAGTTTGTAGATCATAATTTTCAAATAAAATAAAATAAAGCAATGTTTTTGTGGTATTGTCGTTCAACTTTAATTAATTTTGATCCAAAAAGAGTCATAATTTGAATACGTAACCAATTTAAGCATTCGTTAGATAAATTAGCCAAATTCAAATAAACAAAATATAAAAAATGAGGAAATTTGACATAATGCAATATTTCAAAATAAAATTTAGAGGCAAATCGAAATTCGTGTAAAACTAATGGGTTATCTTGTAATTTCATCTAAAATAGAATCAGAAAAAATTTACACAAACCGAGAAAATTAAAAGAAACAAAAGTTTAAAAGTTTTGACTTTTCTCCAAATATAGTTTATGACTTTTCTCGGTTTAGAGATAATGGCTTTGAGAAGAAAAATTATTAAAAATAAATTGTCTGATTTCCAAATCCAAAAGGGAAAGAGATTTCCGACGGATTTCACACAATGCATATGTATTCCCATATATTTAAGAAGTAATAACCCACTTTTCTATTCTAAACCAAAAAAATAATAGTAATAATAATTTCTTATTTCTTTCTTGGGTCTCCAAGTTTCAAGTGTTTCACTCTGTTTCTTCAAGAAACATCAATGGCATTTCACAGAGGACAAGAGGTCGAAGTTTGCAGCAGAGAGGATGGCTTTCTGGGATCATACTACACAGCTTACGGCAGTGGCTCATCTCGAAAACATGAACAGGTACGCTGTGCAGTACAAAGAGCTGTTGAAGAACGATGAATCTGGACCGTTAATGGAGACAGTGTTGAAGAAGGCGGTGAGGCCAGTACCACCGGAGATGGTGGCCAGCGGTTTTGAATACCTTGACAATGACGGTTGGCGGGTGGGAAAGATCACAGGGAAGGAAGGGTCAAACCACTACAATGTCTACTTTGAAACCACAAGGGATGAGATTGATTACCCAGTTTCTCGTTGGAAGTTTCATCTTGATTGGCGTTTGGAAAGTGTGTTTCTTCCAAGAAATCTCTACTCCCATCATCTGCTAATTCCACTTGCTGATTCTTGATCTTTCACTTGTTTTCTACTCCGTTTTATTTCGGTGTTGGACGGCACGGTGGACTTTGTTGCAGGCACGCAAATGCCATCTCTGCAATGTAGATCACTTGGTCTGCCATTTGCCCCCTTGGAGGTGAGAGACGTTGATCCAGTACATCCTTAAGACAGCCAGTAATGGTGATAGTAACAGAGATGATATGAGGTCTCCCGGATGCTTTCCCATGGTCACTTCTAACGTTACAACTCCGAAGCTTTACACGTCAATCTTCTCATTTACTTCCATTGTATAAGCAAGCTGTTCAAAGTAATATGACTTTGAGTTAATATTTCATGATGATCAGAAACTAGAAAGCATTTTACCCCCTTGGAGGTAACATGCTTTCTAGATTATGAAGGTAGAAATTGAAATGGTTCAAAGAAGATTACCTATGTTCTCCAAATTTGAAAGAAAATATTTTGTTCTGTTTTGCTATTTTATTGAAACGTTTGATATAACTAAGCGTCACCTTTACGGCCTTGCATGCCGTGGTTTTACTAAATATTATTAAACATTTGAAAAGAAAATGACCGCATATTTTGCTCTGTCCCCATCTATTAGCAATTTAAATACCAGATCATGTTCTTAATCTATTAAAGACACCAGAAGCTAGACATCACACAACCAAGTCTTGGAATATCTAAGCTCAGGCTAAGTTATTAAGCAAGAAAACAAAAACAACCCAGTGACTAATGAAGAATGACAGAGTGAAAGAAAATGCAAACACACACACACACACACACATAGACAACCAAAAACTAGGAAAAACTGCAGCAATTTAGCATGTCCACGTTGGGGAATCAAACAGCTGATTTACTGTAACTGTGGACTTTGTTGCCAGCAAACAAATGCTATTTCTGCAATGGAGACCACCTGGTCTGCTATTCGCCTTGTTGGAGATGACAGACGCTGGTCCAGTACTCATTTATCAAAATACTAAGCAAATTGATATAAGCCCAGATTTATCAATATGCCCTACCTCTTAAGTTTTCCACGTATCAAGTGGTTTAAAACAAACCAAAATTACAATTCCTTTCCAACCAGGACAATTCGTTTTCTTGGTTTGTGAAAATGAATTTCTTGGTTTTTTCTTATGTTTCCTTTTGAAAGACTCTCCGTTTCCAGTTGACCCCTTTTTTTACACAAGTGGTTCTAGGCCAACCAATCTAAATATCTACATTCCGACCAAGACCTTAATTTCTTTTCCCTTTTTTTTTCCCCATCGATATAAAGACACTAGTTAGATATATTTGTCAAAATTAATGATTTCATGGTTTCTTTGAATTTTCCTTAACCTCTTCTCCATGTTAAGTGTGTCTATTAAGTAGAGTTTGTAACTTTTGTGTATGTCTATTAACTAATGAATTTCCATATTTCTTTGAACTTTCATTCTAACTAGCTTTCTTGTTTCTTAACTTAACTGATTAACTTAATTTGCTCAATCTAGTTTCTATATTAGGCGTGTCAATTACTAAAGTAGATTTTATAAAAGAATGTGTTTTTTGAAGTGTCTATTTGTGAAAGCAATTAAGTACTCACTCAGTAGAGAATTGTCCTATACTAAAGGTAGTTAAATAGTCACTGCCATATTTGACTGCTATGCAACGTAATCGCTCTGTTTTTGCCCTGTTTGATAAGAGAAAAAGTTTTAATTTTTATTTTTGTTTCCTCAGTGATCTTTACTAGACAGTGACTTTTACTTCTAGTATACCTCTTACTTTGAAGTCTTATCTTCTTGTTAGTAACAACCCAAACCCAAAAATATATATATATATATATATATATATAGGGAGGATCGGATTAAAAGTCAACAAATACATTCTCCTCAAAGAAAAAGATTATGTATACTCTCTGGGTAAATTTTGAAATATAGAACTGGACTTAGATTATTTTAAATTTAGTCTAATATAAGTACAATTAACACAATTCAATTGGACCACATCTGAGCAATGTTCTAACCTCATCTTATATGTTCCCAATAACAAAAGCAATAAAATAAATTTTTCCTATAATTACTTGTAAATTTATGCTTAAAACAGAGATATTTGTTTAGCTTTATATATCTTCTTCATTATATAAGTTCTTTAGAGAGAATTCTAATGGCAACTTTCATTTTCATCAAGGAAGGCTTTCTTATCAGAAAATTATAGTCACGGGAAATGAAACAGCTTGTTTACCTTTCTTTTCCTTGTAAATTAATACTTGAAACTACAATACCAGTTCAAATTTATATCGATCCTATATTTGAAAATACACTTGAGGGAAATTATGATATTGAAAAAAATCTGTGATTCATGAAATTTCATATTTTAATTTGCATTTGATCACAGTTCAGATAAGTAACTGCAAGGCCAGGTGAATCTTGAGCCTGCTTTTGCAAGGTTTGTGATCAAAATTGTTGTTGCAGCTAGACAAAGAGCTTGTCGCTCATGATATATTATGGACAAAAAAATGGCCCTCTATGGAAATGGTTTTAGTAAATATTATATGACATTTGGAATTTAAATGACAGCAAATTTAGCTTTGGCTCTATCTATTAGCAAATAAAAGAGACTCGTGAAATTGTTTATCCAAAATCAAAGAAATGCAAGAAGCCAGATAAATAAAGTCTCTTTACTCATTAAGACGTTACACTGCCAAGTCTTGGAATATCCAAGCTTAGGCTAACTTAAATATCAAGTAAAGGAAAACAACTCAGTGACGAAATGAAGAAAGACAGAGTGAAAGAAAATGCACACAGACATGTAGACAATCAAAAACAAGGAGAAACTGCAGCAATTTAGGATGTCCATGTTGGGGAATCAAACAGCTGCTTTATTGTAACCATATGAAAAGGCACTGATAATGATTGTAATGGAGTCGACAGCTTCTGAGATACTTGCTTCATAGTTGGTCGTGACTGTGGACTTTGTCGCACGCAAGCAAATGCTATTTCTGCAATGGAGACCACTTGGTCTGCTATTTGCCGCTTTGGAGGTGAGAGACGTTGGTCAAGTACATCCTTAAGCAGAGCATCAACAGCATGTAATGGTGATGATAACAGAGATGATATGAGGTCTCCGGGATGCTCTCCCATGATAGATTCTAATGCAACAACTCCGAAGCTGTAGACATCAATCTTCTCATTTACTTCCATTGTATAAGCAAGCTCTTCAAAGAAATATGAATTGCAGTTAATATTTTCCAATGATAAGATACTTTGCATGTGCGAAATGAAAAAATGTTTGTAACATTTTGGTCATGGTAGTCCGTAAAATAAATTGTATACAACTTCTTCTAAACATGCAAGTAGAGACCTAGAAAGTGCATATACAGAATATAGTCAAACCATTAGTTTAACCTCTCTATTATCTAGTAATATACATAAAGGACTATTTGTAGTAAATCTGTTTTTGAAGTTGTATGAAAAAGAAAAATAGGTAAAAACTACAATTAATGTGATCTAGTTTGAAATCCTTTTGCTAAGCATGTAAACCAGCTGTCTTATGTTTTTGCTAGGAACTTCTCAGTTCTTGTTTTGACCCAAAAAGAGGGGGGGGGGGGGGGGGGAAGCTAGAATATCTATTGATCAAATGATATTTTTTTGTCGAAATGAAAAAACATGACATTTCCTGGTTACCAAAAAGATAAAAATGAATTGTGGATTTAAATTTTGATGGAACTTTAATGGAATACCTAGCTGGGCTGAGTAACCTAAGGTTCCTGCAAATGGAGTCCAATTTGATGAGTCTGGATCTAAAGTTGTAGCAGAACCAAAGTCAGAAATGTGAGCTTCACATTCATTGTCCAACAGAACATTCTTACTAGATATGTCTCTGTGGACTATAGCTGGAAAACATTCATGGTGCAGATAGGATATCGCGTTTGCCAAACCTTTGACAATATTCACTCTCTTGAACCATTCCAACTCCATTGCCTTTTCATTGTCACTCAATATCTTTACCAAACTTCCCAGTTTCATGAACTCATACACCAAAAATGAGTATCTTGTATGCACACAAAATCCAAAAAGCTTGATGATGTTTCGATGGCGCACTTTTGGCAAAATACTTGTCTCACTTTTGAAAGCTTGTTGATGGTCTATTCCATCATTCTCATGGAACTTTTTCATAGCAACAATTTGACCAGTTGATAGTAGGGTTTTATATACACTTCCATTCCCTCCAACTCCAATGCAATATTTGGAATCAAAATTCTCTGTTGCTTCTACTATTTCTTCATGAACTTTTTTCCCATCGTGATTCCATGCTGCAAAGAAAGCTTCAGTTTTGGTTTCTCTTGGTTCATCCGTATTCCTCACTCTTTTTTGGCAAACAAAAAGAATCCCACCAATGATAAACAATAAAAATAGAATGCTGGAGATAGATACTATCACTGCAATTACAGCTTGATTTCTATTTTCATCTTTAGATGTGGGGCAAGGCTTCAAACTAGGGTTATTGCCGCACAATCCTTTATTACCTTCCAAGGCTTCGATTGGAGCTTCAGTGAAAGCTTTGATGTGGGGCAGAGGACCTTCTAACTGATTGTAGGATATATCAACAGTTGTCAAGCTTAACAATTCATTAGACATGAATGGTATTAAGCCTGATAGATTGTTGTGTGAGAGGTTAAATGTTTCTAGCTTATCCAAATGACCAAGCTCCGAAGGCAACTCTCCTAAAAGCAAATTCTTACTTAGATCAAGATCTTCAAGGGAGAGCAGATTCCCAATTTGGAAGGGAATAATTCCACTAAATTTGTTATTCCTCAAGTTTAAATGCAGTAGTTTTGAACATTGTTCCAAATGCATGGGAATTGGTCCAATCAATTGGTTGGCTGCAAGGTCAAGTGTTTCAAGGTCTGACATCATTCCAATTTCCACAGGAACATTGCTAGAAAGGGAATTATTGTTGAGCTTGAGTATGTACAACATTTTCAGCTGTCCCAATTCCTTAGGAATTTTACCTACAAGAAGGTTGGAAGAGAGGTCAAGTTTTCACAATCGAGTAGCCTTCCCAAGTTCAGGGGGTAGCCTACTGAAAATTTTATTGTTAGAGATGTTCAACATCGTGAGTTTTGGACACTGTCCCCAGTTTTCGGAAAGTTCTCCAAAAAACTTATTGGTGCTCAAGTCCATATAACCCAGGTTTGGGTATCTTCCGAATTATGTAGATATATTTCCTCTCAGTTGATTTCCTGCAACTGAAAGGACGACTAATGAACTGCAGTTTCTTATGCTTTTTGGAATGGAACCACTAAATTTGTTATCACCCGCTGTAAACCATGTAAGCTTTCCACCAAGACAAATATTATTTGGAATGGACCCAACTAATTTGTTTCCACCAAGTTCCAAAGAAGATAACCTACTTAAGTTTCCAATGGACACAGGAATTGAGCCAGTTAGTTGGTTATCAAACAAATAAAGGCCAATGAGTGATTTAAGCAGTCCAATCTCATTGGGGATGGACCCAACTATTTTGTTCTCATCAAAATCTAAATCAGTTAACTTGCTCAAGTTTCCAATGGACACAGGAATTGAACCTGTGAGTTGGTTAGCATCCAAATAAAGGGTAGTGAGTGATTTAAGCTGCCCAATCTCATTGCGGATGGACCCAACTACTTTATTTTCACTAAGTTCCAAAACAGTTAACTTGCTCAGGTTTCCAATGGACACAGGAATTGAACCTGAAAGATTGTTACTATAAGCATACATCACTTCAAGAGACACCAACATGCCTATTTGAGGTGGTATAGAGCCATTCAAATAATTTTCAGCCAAAGCAAGGAAGCGTAAACTTGTCAAAAGGCATATTTGGGAAGGAATGTTTCCAGAGAGATGATTGGACCCCATATCAAGGAAGGTAAGTGTGTAAAGGTTGCCAATGTGCATGGGGATACTTCCATAGAGGGAGTTGTTATAAAAGTCAAGAGTAAGTAAGCTGGGAAAGGAGGAGAAGTTGAAGTTGTGAAGTGTACCTTTCAAATTACTGCTTTCGAGGGTAATATTGATGACACTTCCAAATAGACCTGGCAATTTGGATCATGACACGGCGACACGACTCGAAAACGACACGGAATAAATGGGTTTGGGTTTATTATAAATGGGTTCAGGTCATAATCGGGTCAACCCGTTTAACACGATTATTAATCGTGTCATTTTCGGGTTGACCTGTTTAACTCGAAATTGACCCGTTACGACCCATTTATTAAACGTGTCAGTTTCAGCCCGACACGATTATATACCTATTACAACCCATTTAAATTTAATTTTAAATTAATATTTTATCACTAATATAATATTTAATAACTAAAAAATATTATAAAAATAATTTTCTATTACTAATTTTTTAAAAACAAAAAATACATCTTTAATAAAACAAAAACATAAAAAAAAATAAATAAAAAAAAATTTCGGGTTAATAGGTTAATTTTCGGGTTAACGGGTTAATAGGTTAGTTTTCGGGTTAATAGGTCAATTTCAGGTTAACGGGTTAATAGGTCAACACGACCCGTTAAAATAATCGTGTTAAACGGGTCGTGTCGTGTTGACCTGTTTATAAACAGGTCGGGTTAGTGTTTTAGGTACCTGACACGATTAATAAATGGGTCGTGTTCGGGTTAGGCATTTTTGACACGATTATTAAACGGGTTGACACGAACATGACCCACCAACCCGAATTGCCAGGTATACTTCCAAAGTCATTACAAGTGATCCCAACCCAAGTACAGGGGATATTATTATAGAGATGATGAGAAGTTGAATGAGTAGAATTGAAATTCCAAGAGCGGAGAAGAGAATGAGTAGTTGGATTCATATCAAGGCTGTCCTTCCATTTCACAAGAGCCACTGCCCCTCCACTTGTTGCTAAACAAGTACTAGAAGAACAAAGAAACAGTAGAATGATGATAAACAACAAAAATTGATCAAGTGACCGTACAACAAGGTTTGGACGCCAGGGTGCCATGGATTCAATAATTTTTTAACTTTGATAATCTAATTAAGCAAGGCTTAGATGCCTTGACTTTCTTTCCAATATATATAGGGAGAGAGTATTTTATTTATTTAAAGGAAAAAAAGAAGAAGAAGGTAAAATTACAATAACATGCTCCCAGTTTAAAACTTTTGCAATATTGCCATTGTATTTTTGTGTTTTTTTTTTTTTTTTCTTTCTTTCTTTCTTTCTTCCTTTCTCCCTTTCTTTTTTTTGGTGGTGAAACTTACCTTTAGTTGCATTTTTATTGCAATTAATCTTTTTTTCATTTCAAAATGGATAATTAAAGTAAAAACTGTCTGGTAAGAAGACAAAAACACCCTCTTAAGTGAAACTCACAATTCCACATTAACAAATAATATTAACATATTGAAACAAAAAACTTATAATAAAAAAACAAATAAATTAAATATTAGCAAATTGAAACCAATAAACTTATAATCAATTGCCGAACAGACTCCTAACAAAAAAACTGTCGAATAGGCAAACACCATTGCAGAGTGATGGATTTTTTTATTTTTATTTTTGGAAGATGGAAAATAACTATTTCATTAACTTTAAAAACAAATTAATCCGTGATTAATAATTTAGCTCTGAAGTTTTAGAGAACAACAATTGTTAAGAGCAAATTTGATCCCAGTCCGCCACCACCATCTTCTATCTGCTATGCAACACAGTGCAAAGATGTGATGAGATGGAATGGGAGTAGTTGCAGAAGCCCCAGTAAACACTGCGAGAATTCAAAGTCGAAGTGCACACATGTGGCAACAAGTGCACATGTGCATACGAATATGTCTGAAAGAAGTATGAGTGAAAGAATTCAAAGTCGTTACATGTGGCAAAAATTCAAAGTTGGAGTTTGATAGATTCTTCAGTGCACCAAAAATTCAAAGTTGTTACATGTGGCAACAAGGGCACATGTGCATACCAACATTACATAGATTATGAGTCTGAAAGAAGCATTGGTAAATGCGTACAAGAGAATTTTTGGTTGTTTTATTTGGGTTTTCCTAATTTTTAAATGAATGATTTTCTTTTATTAACAAGGGTGTTTTTGTCTTCTTATTTTTGAATTTTGAGTTTTTACAACCTATTTTAAGGTTTAAAAAAAAAAAAAGGGAAAAAGATAAATTGCAAGCAAGTTTGTGCAAAAAAATGAAAAATGAATGCACAAAATGAAGATTGAATAGTGATCCTAAAAAAGTTTTAAACTATATGGTACATTGTTATAGTTATCCTTTTAATAATTGTTTCTATTTCTTTTTTTAATTCAAAGGTTAGCTGCATTTGTTCGGTATTTTTTTTTTAAAAGAAAGTATTTATATTTTAAACTATATATAAAATATTTTAATATTTTGTTATTTTTATTTAAATTTTTCATTATATATTTAACTTTTTAAAAATTTTTTTATTTGTTCACATTTTACCTTTTATACATTTTTTTTGGGGGTTATATTAGGTTTTTTATTTTTTATATCTCCATTTACTTTATTGTTTTAACTGGACATTTGTGGAGACACATTAATTTTATATGTACTCAGTTTTTAATAATGCTAGCTATTCTTCAATGCTTGTAATTGATATTCCGCTCGAGTCAATTAACCCTTTTTATACATTGAGATGTATATATTAAATTATAAGAGCATATTTTGAATGTAATAAAAATGCCTTAAAAACAAAGTAGAAATTAAAATTAATTAATATGGTTTTGTAATACCTATGAATTTATGGTCTATGAATCAAGTGTTTTTCTTTTCTTTTTTTAATTTTATTTTACTGTAAAAGTTATAACGTCTATCAAAATTAGCTTTATTTTATAAACAAACTGAAATAGAAACCCGCTTGGTGCTTTTTTCTTTTCTTTTTATTTAGT
This sequence comes from Ziziphus jujuba, assembly GCF_031755915.1. NCBI lineage: Eukaryota > Viridiplantae > Streptophyta > Magnoliopsida > Rosales > Rhamnaceae > Ziziphus > Ziziphus jujuba. The sequence goes on along the minus strand of NC_083381.1, from coordinate 19,405,668 downwards.
TTGAAAAAAAAATGAGAAGCCTAATTATTGTTTGAAGCAAGCCAATTATAAATCATAAATGTGAAGAAACTATACTGATAAAACCAGTGTCTACATTTATTCGATGTTTGCTGAATATAAAGGTAAAAGTCTATATCATGTTGCTATCTATTTTTGCCCATCGTATTCGCCAAGTCAATTAACACAAAATGATAATAAAGAGTTTCTTTGACTTTTTTTTCATTTTGAGTGGACTTCAGTTTCATCTTGACCTCTGAATATGCCCTACATCTTAAGTCTTCTACATTTGAATATGCACAATTCGTTTTCTCTTAACGTATTCAACATGGTTTATAAAAAATGAATTTATTGGTTTATTTGATTCTTCCTTTTGAGTGACTTTCTGCTTCCAGATTACCTCTTTTTTTAGCCCAAGTAGTTCTTGACCAACCAAGCTAAATATCTCCTTTCCGACCAAGAACTTAATTTCTTTTTTGGTTTTTCATTTATTATTCAAGGATATAAAGACATTAATTAGACATATTTCTCAAAATTAAGTTTTATGATTTCTTTGAATTTTCCTCAACCTCTTCTCCATATTCGGTGTGTCTGCCAAGTAGAGTTTGTAATTTTGTGTGTGTACATTAACTAATGAATTTCATGATTTCTTTGAATTTACCTTCTGAATGGCTTTCATTTTTCCAAACTTAAAGACCTCTAACTTAATTACTAATCTCTTAAAGACCTCTAACTTAATTACTAATCTCTTTTCCATATTAAGTGTGCCTATTAGTAAAGTAAAGTTTGTAAATGACAAAAAGAATGTGTTTTTATTGTGCGTCTGTGTATAGAAGAAAACTAGTAGAGAAATTATGAGATCCCACATTGGTTGAAAAGGGGAATGAACCATGCCTTAAAAGAGGGTATGGATACCTTTCCCTTGCGATGCGTTTTGACAAAACCGTGCGGGTTGGGCCCAAAACAGACAATATCGCATGCGGATGGACTAGGCTGTTACAGATGGTATCAGAGCCAGTACCCGGATAGGTGTGCCAGCGAGGACGCTGGGCCCTAAGGGGGGAGGATTGTGAGATCCCACATTGGTTGGAAAGGGGAACGAAGCATGCCTTAAAAGAGGGTGTGGATAACTTTCCCTTGCGACGTGTTTTGACAAAACCTTGCGGGCTGGACCCAAAACGGACAATATCGCATGCGGGTGGACTAGGTTATTACAGAAATGCTCCACTTTTTTTTTTTTTTCCCCTGTTTTTGTGTGTATCAGTGTTAGAATTGACTACCATGTAAGCCAAATGCTTTGTTTTTACCCTGTTTTGACAAAAGAAAAAGACTCTGCTTTATTTTTTTTCCTTTTTTTTTTTTTACTATTATTTGTACATTAATACATGAATCAAAAGATTGGGAAGTCCTTTTAACTCCATTGATAAACATGTTACAATAAGAGAGTGATCTATTAAGTACTATAATGACCTGCTTTACTACACCATGACTTTGCTTCTAATGTACCTCTTATTTTGAAGTCTTTTCTTTTTTTCAGTAACATTCCTAAATAAGAAAATAAAATAAAATGAAGGATTAGATTAAAAGTTAAAAAATACATTCATCTCCAAGGAAGAAATTTTGTGTACATTGTGGGTAAATTTTAAAATATAGAACCAAACTAGATTATTTTAAATTTAGTCCAAATATATTGAACTAATATAAGTTTAATTAACACAATACAATTGGACTAAATCAAATCTATGTTCTAAGTTCATCTTATGTGTTTCAAGCAATAGTATACATAAGAGATAGAGAGGATGAAACATGCTTAACAAAAGAGAAAACAAATTTTCTTTTATTTACTTGTGAATTTGTCAGGACCTGATGAAGATTTCTCACTGGAACTCTAGACAAGCCCTCATTCTAGAGAAACCCTACCGGACCCTCCAATGGAAAATCTGGTAACTTCTGTCCCAAGGGTTGGACTTACTACAAACTTTTCTGCACTGAAAATACACTTCTATATACACGACTTTATTCCTTCCACCTTACTACAATTTATTTCTACAAGGTTCAGCACTTCAAAATTTAATAGGGAACCAGTGCTGTAACAGCCCAGACTATCCGCATGCGATATTGTCCTCTTTGGGCCTGGGAAATCCCCTTACAACCCAGCCCTCAAGATTTTAAAAGACCTCATAAGAGAAATGTATTAACACCCATTTATAATGTCAGGACCCAGTCCACCCGCATCAAGATATTGTCCGCTTTGGGCCCAGCCCGCACGGTTTTGCTCTGCGACCCCGTTACACTCTGGGTCCATAAAACGCGTCTTGAAGGGAGAGGTATCCACAGCCTTATAAAGACCGCTTCGTGCCCCTCTCCAATCGATGTGGGATGTTACAATCCTCCCCCCTTAGGGCCCAGCGTCCTCGCTGGCACACCGATCCGGGTCTGGCTCTGATACCATTGTCAGGACCCAGTCCACCCGCATCAAGATATTGTCCGCTTTGGGCCCAACCCGTACGGTTTTGCTCTGCGACCCCGTTATATTGTGGGTCCACAAAATGCATCTTGAAGGGAGAGGTATCCACAGCCTTATAAAGACCGCTTCGTGCCCCTTTCCAACCGATGTGGGATGTTACATATAAGGAGTGTTTCGTTTCCCTTTCCAACCGATGTGAGACTTCACAATCCTCCCCCCTGGGGGCCCAACATCTTCGCTGGTACACCAATCCGGGTACTGGCTCTGATACCATTTGTAACAGCCCAGGCCACTCGCATGCGATATTGTCCTCTTTGGGCTTGGGGAATCCTCTTACAACCCAGTCCTCAAGGTTTTAAAAGGCCTCACAAGGGAAAGGTATCCACACCCACTTATAAGGAGTGTTTCGTTCCTCTTTCCAATCGATGTGGGACTTCACAAGTGCACTATTATATAAATGCATTCAACATAGTATACAGAGCATCAAAGGTTTACAAATAATTATGGAATTTAATACAACAAAATATAAGAAGAAATAGTACAAGGTAGGAAGGAAAGGAAGAAAGGAGTCCTTGGAATTCAGCAGCAACTAAAACGTCGAGCTCACTTCGGTCGATCACATCTACTAACTTGGGTCTAGAGGAACGAATTTAAAAACATGAGATGCTAATCATCTCAATGAGTAACTCAATCTACTATACAATAATAATAATAATAAGATTAATATAACGATAAAATAAACCTGATCAATTAATAATAAATAGATAAATAAATAATAATTAGCTGGAAAATAATGCCTCACTCAAAACCCTCACCATTACACTCAATTGGAAAAGTTCACATTTTTAGAACAATTTTACAAAACCCAATAATTGTATACCCAAAAAACCAATAAAGTAATTAAACAATAAAACAAATAAAATACAATTAATTTTAGAATCTAAAATTAACAGTTCGAGATTAATAATAACAAATAATTTAGCCAAGCCAACATTTAATTCAACATATGATAACGATATTTATTAATCAAGCCAAGGGAATAATCAAGGAATATTAGTAAATAAAATGCAAATAATATACAACAAATCAATTTAGTAATAAAGGGGTTTAACGTAAAACAAAATTGATTTCAATAAATAATTTATAAAAATTTTGCTCAATGATTTAATAAAATAATACGAGATGCCATAGAAAATATTTTTGATAAATCTTAAATTTATGTAAGCCTTGAAAGCATGGTAAAATTATATTTTTGGACACAATTTAAATAAATAATAAATAACAAAATCACAATTAAATACTTTTAGTTTCAAAAATAATTTTGAAAACATTTAATTTTGATAATTGGGTCGAGAAAATAACTTGACGCACACATTATATACCAGTGATGCTCGAAGGTGGACAGCATCCCAAAGCACCGTTTGACGGAAAAGTTATAGAGAGAAACCTGCATTCAGGTTGCCCTAGCATCCTAGCAGCGCCAATGCTACAAACCTCAATCCCAGCTATGGAGGGGGACAGCTATGACTAATATTAAACTTGCCTGCCCTCGGTCAGATGGCAACCATAGGAGAGTGTAAACCTGGGCACTTATCACACTCCATCCATGCACTAATCACATCCACAACTACAAAATACTGGTACTGCGTAATACGTCTTAAAAACCAAATATTTATATATATATATATACACCATTTTCAAATACCAAATCTTATCATTACCACTGAATTTTTATTTATCTCCACATCCATAAATTCACGTTAAAATCTATTATAATTTCGTTGATGCAAATACACCAAAATCCCGGTGGCATAAAATCAATCCATAATCATAAATCCAACGGTATATATATATTTATATCCAACATTTTCCAATACCATAAAATAATTTTCCCATCATTGTTCCAATGCGTAATAAATTTAAATTAATATTTTCTTCAAATCCTCCAAATTAAATACAATTGAAATCGCATTGAAATTCGTATAAAAATCCACATTTGCATAAATTCATATAAATATATTTTATCAAACATAAATAATCCGCAATTAATTCCAACCATAATTTAATAAAAATTAATTTCACAATGTTTTAAAATCAAAAATATGATCTCCAAGCACATATATTTATATTATCCCAAATTTGGCAATTATAATTCCAAATAGGCATTTATCAAATACTAAGCACATAAACATAAAGTTTCCACATATTCAACCAACACCAAATATATATATATATATATATATTTTATATATATATTTATATATATATATATATTTATATATATGTGTGTATATATATATATATATTTTCACAACTCGAAATACAATTTGGCAGCAATATATCTCAATTCATCATAAAATTGGCACTATAAATTTGAATAGAAATTCTTTTAAATAGCAAACATCAATAATGTATTTTTCAAAAATTCAATTATCACAAAATATATTTAATTTAATGCCCAAAAATAAATTTAAAAGTGAGTCACTTACCTCTAGCACGCAATTCAATCAAGATCCTCCACAGGATCGATTTTACAATTCATACGTGCTCTTAAAATATCAATATTATACAAGATCAAATTAACTAATATTTTATTCGGATAAATAATACATGTTAACTGGAGTAGCTAACACAAACGGTATAAAAAATTTGCAAATAATATATCAAAATGAAGCTTACAACACGAGGATTAAGAATCTAGTCTTACCTTTCGGAGATCGGACCCATGGTGGCTGAAATCTCACCAAAAAGCTCTCAGAATTCAAGTCCTTGAATCTCATAAACCATCTAGAGTTGAAGGAAACCGACCTTAGATTTAGATTCAGGGAGGTCGAATTAGTGGGAAAATGTGGGTGGTGTGACCTGAAACTCGCCGAAATCACAATTGCCAGCGAGCTGCCATACCTACTGGCAACCACCACCGCCAGCGGCGCATCTGGTGGCCACTGGCCATGATTTTTGGTGAGGAGGTAGATCGGAGGATGGATGTTCTAATGGGACCGACGATGACAAAAATGGGTGGCTGGTTTGGGAGAAATCACCGGAAAACGTGATTGGTGCTGTCGACAAAAAAACCTTGATCCCAACGCGTGGGCAGTGGATTTTGGATGGCTGGCCGGAAACAGAATTTGCTACAAGGTGGTTAGGCATGTGTGGCTTAGAAATGACTGGATGACAGTTAACGGTGGTGGCCGGTAGTGGTAGTTTGTCTCACCTCTCTCTCTCTTCTCTCTCTCCCTGCTCACACACTCATCCACCTAATAAGAAGCCCACCCATGGGTGCCATTGTGTACTCATGGGATTGGCTAACAAATTGATATGTGGTACATACTGTTCACATATTTAAAAATAATATTAAAATAATACAGTATTTGGAAAAATTTATATGTCTATAACTTTTCAACGAAATGTCCAAATTAGTCATGCCACTAGTCTATAAACTCATATGGACCAGTACTTCACAACCATGCTTGAGTCAAAGGTAAATTTTACAAGAATAAAAAGTCAACTCTGGCACCCTAAAACAATTCGGACCTCAACTTGTTTTGCTCATAACTTTCAAACCATAGCTCCGTTTTTTACGTGCTACTAGTCTATGGATTCGTTTCGATGCATACTTTGAAATGGTGCCTTGGTCAACCTAGAATTCTTGCCGAGTTAAAAAGTTAAAGTTTGACACCTCTTGGTCAATGACGGTCAAACCTGATCAATTTCAACCAACTTGAAAAAATTCCGATGTACTTTGGGACAGGGTGTTATAGAATTAATACTTGAGACAGAGACATTTTGTTTAGCTTTATGTATCTTCTATATTAGATAATATTCTAAAGAGAATTCTGAGAGCCATTTTCATTTTAAGCAAGGAAGGCTTCATTACCAGAAAATTGACAGTCAATGAAACAATTTGTTTTAGCTTTCCTTTTCTAGAAAATCATTGTAATATATTTTAGAGTTCTACTTAAAAGGGTTGGAAAAGAAACTAATAATTTTGATATTAAAAAAAAAAAAAAGATTCTCTGTCCTTTTACATGTCCTTGTCCTTCTTGTTCTTGGACAGTTCGCCCTTGGTTGTAATAACACTTGCAGTGACAGAGGAAGAAGGATCCAACAAAATGTTGATGATGATAATGATGATGATGGTAACTAAGAAAATGAGACTAGCCTTCCAATTCAATTGGTTTTGAGTAAAAGAACAGTCTTTGATTATTATGATTATGGTTTTTGTATTAGGTAGACACATTTAAGTACTCTGTTACAAAGTTTGTATCTATCACTTTTTAGTCATGGAATGAATTATTTTGACGTCTTTAAGGAGTTTGTATATAATGCTTGTTATTTTTCGACCACTTATTGATCTTTAACATGCGTTTGAACTTGTGAATTACATATTCTAAGGAACTGCTTGACCAGGGATTGCAACATTGGACGATATAAGTAGTTAAACCTAACCTAGCCGCAAATATATACACTGTTTTTGAATAATGCTATCAACATTTTTATTTCTAGGCAAGGTTTGAGCAAGGTTTATGATTAATTATTTGCAATAGGATAAGAGTGTATACATCATTGCAGCGTATATTCACACAAACTAGTGTCAACCATGTTAGATATCGTGGAATTGGCTGCAAATTTTGTTTTGGTTCCAATTATTGATGACAAATTAGAGAGTGTTATATTGAAATTGTTTAATCGGAAAGGACACATATGAAGAGGCTGCTTTAGTGTAATCATATGAAGATGCTGTGATAATGGTGGCGATGAAGTTGATAGCTTCTCAATAACTTGCTTCATAGCTGGTCAAAGACTTTGGATTTGGATTGATACATGCAAATGCTAGCCTTGCAGTAGAGACCACTCGGTATGCTATTTGCCTTCTTGGAGGTGAAAGACGTTGATCTAATACATCCACAAGCAGAATTTGATCATCCTTGTAAAAAAGGTACTTTTTAATGTATCTTTGGATAGAATTATTTGACTTGATTTGACATTAGGAGTATTTTGTATGTTGATGTTGCATTATTCTTCACTTAGTCATACCATGTCCAAATGATTGAATTGATGGGTTTGCCTCATTTAAGTTACAAAGATAAATTACTTGTAAATTAATGCTTAAAACATAGCTACCAGTTGAAATTTGTATAGATCCTATTTTTAAAAATACACTTGAGGGAAATTATGACATTAATAAAAACTATGATTCATGTTTAGTAGAAATATACTTTTACATTTGAATAAAAAAAAAAAAAAAAAACCTTGTCTCTTTGTTTGGGAAATTATGACATCCCATTTCATATTTTAATGGATAAATTTTATTTAGATCCCCTCCATTCTTCCATAATTAAACTTATGATTTTTAATTATAAAAAATTAATAGATAAAAATTGATAGATGAGTTATGAGTATAATTTTTTTATAAACATGAATTTAATTCTAATTAAGACAAAACTGAAAGGATGTAATAAAATATTCCCTATTTTTTAATTTGCATTTGATTACAGTTGAGATTATAAATAATTGCAAGGCCATCGTACATTGTTTAGATATACATATTAAATTGTATATATGAGCAGACAATATGTAAAACTACCCCAAAAACAAATTAAGTAGAAATTCAAATATGTTTGTATGAATTTATTGTCTTTGAGTCATGTCGTTTTCTTATTTTGCTAATGACCAAGACACCTATATATTGTTTATGGAAATGAATTTACAAATTCTGTTTTTTTCTTTTGACAATTGACTAATGGCTTTCTATTTGTGCACTTCCCCATATCAAAGTCGTCATAATAATTGCTTTCGTTTTTTTCTCTGTCTTTTAATTCATTGCCAAGGACCACGACTTTAGAGATATACGTAGGTGATGAAAATAAATGTCTCTGTCATTTTAGAGAAAATCAATAATATTGATTAAGATGTTCCCCTCGTGACAATCCAGTAGAGAAATATCCACTATTTCTTAGAAAGCCTAAATTTGAATCCTCGGATCATAAACACTGTTATTAACATCCGTTATAAACAAATTGCTTTGCAACCATAAAATACATTAATTAAAAAAATTAATAATAAAATAATTAAGTCATATACTATGATACCTTTCTCCTCTAGTACTAACAGGCAGGACATATCCAGAGGACATGGTTTTGTGAAGAATTTAATAAGTTCAAGGACATGTTTTTTAAGTCCGAAAGTCTTCCACGTATGGACCTCTGAATATGCCCTACATCTTAAGTCTTTAAGTCTTCCACATATATATCAAAGTTTTTCTTAAGTCTTTAATCTTCCACAAATCAAGTGGTTTTAAAAAAAATAATAATAAATAAGGTGTTTTTGTTAACGTGTTTAGATTCTATTTTTTTTCTCCTCATTGTACGTAGCTTGTTTACTTCAATGGTTTATGAATGTTGATTGATGATAGTTAGATATCATATTAACTATAAATACAAGGAAAAAATAAATAAATAAAACATGAAACATAACTTAAAATGGTCTTGATTTTTGGTTTTTATTTTTATTTTTTTTGTTCATTCACATTGTAGTTAATTAATATATCTAACAAACAGGACCCAAGTAACCGCTTTCCAACCGAGACAATGATCATTTCCGTTAATGTATTTAACATGGTTTTATGAAAGTGAATCTGTATGTGCCTTTGATTTTTTTTTTTTTTTTTTTTTTTGTGACTTTATGCCTCTAATCGACCTGTAGGTATATTTCCCAACCTTTTCGGCTCATCCCGGCCCATATCAAGTGTTCTATACGAATCAATCAAAATATGATCTGCTTTCCGACCAAGGCCTTGATTTCCTTTTCTTTTTTCCTTTTATTTTTAGTTGAAGGATAATAGAAGACACAAATTAGACATATTTGTCAAAATTAATAAATTTCTCAATTCCGCTGTATATTCTTTTCTGAATGGCTTTTGTGCTTCTTAAGTACCTCTAACTTAATTTGCTCAAGCTCTTCTCTATATAAAGTTTGTCTATTACAATTTAGAGTTTGTAATACACTAAAAGAATGTGTTTTTGTTTGTCTATAGAATTAAATAAAGCACTTTTTCTAGCTACTTTTCATAATTTTCAAATCTTAGTACTAGTGGAGAAATTTCTTATGCTTATCTAGTTAAATCGTCCCTGTTAGATTAGATTTGCTAGGCAGTGTAAATGCTCTGTTTTGTCCTGTTTTCACAAAAGAAAAAGTCTCCCCCCTTTTTAAACCCCCACCCCTCTTTCTTTTCTTTATAATATTAAAACATGTTACGATAAGAGATTGATCTATTAAGTATTGACAATGAACAATAAGGTTGATTGTCAATATTTCATTCATTGCCGAGTGGAGAGTATAAGCATGTTTTTATTCCCCTTTCTTCACGCATGGCAGTTTTTCCAAAATGATAGTGGTCTTCCACTAGTCCACTTTGCTTTGCCACGAAATTCCTTGTTTCTCTAGCATCCACTGCAGTGGGCCCCATTCAAATGTACGTAACATTTGGTTCATTTGCTTTGTCTTTGTGCATTCTTCGTCCTGTCAGCAAGTAATTATTGAAAATTTTGGTAGGAAATCTTAATGTTTAGCATTCAGATGTTTTCATGATATTTGAGTGACCACACGCAATGGCAGATTGTGTTTTTGCACCATTAGATGCACTATTTGACCCGATCAAAATTGCAGTATTCATGCCATGCCAGAATTCTTCAATCAAAATTCAACGCACTATTGGTTCAGTACTCAAGCTCTATTCCATTAAATTCTTTATCACTAATGAATAAATTAATTAATTAATAAACAACCAGCTATGACTAATGAAACATGAGACACTAATAAAGGCAACACCATGATAAAGTAGTTGTTGATTATTCTTCCTCAGATTTGAGAAGAAATTTCCTTGCATCTTCCCCTTGTAAAGTTTATTCAAAATGGGAAAAGAGTTTGCTTCGCACATAGGCACAAATTAGTTGCCTTTCAATACCGACATGTCTTTTCCCTTTTTGACCTGCAAAGACTAACAAGTCTAATACACTAGTCATTGTTTTTGACAATAAAATTTTCATTGGTTTTTTCTTCATTTTTTCTTCTTTTTTTCTTCGTTTTCCCTTTTTGACCTGCAAATACTAGACTAACAAGTCTAATACACTAATCATTGTTTTTTAAAATAAAATTTTTGCTGGTTTTTTTTCTTCGTTTTTCGTTTTTCCTTTTTGACATTAACAAGTCTTTGCAGACTTGTTCACCTGCAAAGACTAACAACTCTAATACACTAGTCTTGAGACCTCTCTAATGAGCTATCTCTTTCCCAACTTCTTAATTCCACTTAGAAATAAATTAAACATTAACAAATCGAAACCTCAAAAACTTATAATCAATTGCCGAATAGGATCCTAACAAAAAAAACTGCCGAGCAGCCAAACACCACTGCAGAGTGACGGATTTTTCTTATTTTTGGATGATGGAAAACAACTATTTCATTAACTTTAAAAAAACAAATTAATACCTGATTAATAAGTCAGCTTTGAAGTTTTAGAGAACAACAATTGATAATTTCTTAATTAAATTGAGAATATATTATTCCTGTATATTTTGAACTAACAAATGTTCATTGTGAGAAAATTATTGGTTAGTTTTAAGTAAGATTGAAATAAAAATTGTTAAATGCACTGGTTAAAATCCTTAACAAGTTTACTTACTTTCACTTGTTTTAATAAAATTGCTCCGATCGACCGACTTATATATATTTGACACAATATATTGCAATAAATGGCCGACATACGTCAAGAAATGAAAGTTTCACATAATAGGAATTAGATGAATATGAAAATTATTTAAAAAATTAATTGCTATGTTTAGATACAAATATGTGGTTATATTAGACAAATATGATATTTTCATAGAAATTTTGTCAATGGTCTGCTGTAAAGCAATTGGTTATTTCTACGTATATATAAATATATGTCCACAAGCATAACAATAGATAATATAAATTTTCTTATAATTACTTGTAAATTAATACTTGAAACAGAGATATTTATATATCCATTATATTATTTATTACTCTGCAAAGAATTCTGATAGTTCCACAAAATCAATATGTTTATATTTATCTAGTTTTGTAGTTCTGGTTAACAATGGAATCAACTGGTTAAACAAGAATTCCATCAATCCCTCTCTGAGCTATGGCCTTCAAGTATGGGGTTGGAGGGAGATAATAAAAATATTGTGGTTCATGTGTTGATATATATTTTGACTTAAAAATATCTTATCTATTTTTATGGGAAATTATGACATTTATATTCGATGAATTTATAATTTGTAGCTCTATAAATTTTTCTTACTGTAGAAGGTTAACATTTAGATGGTCTATTAGTTTCTGAACTGCCATTCGTTTCGTTATATAGTAGTCAAATAGTTTGGTTGGTTTGAGTATTATGTTCCAACTTTTATTTGAGAAGTATTGAATGACTGAAATGGTCTTAAGCTCTTTGTAAAAAGATCTTGGTTCCCAGAAAAACCAAGCAATCCAAAATCGTGAATGTAACATTGCAGGGTACAAAATTTGATTTGAATTTAGACCATATTTTTGTCCATATTCTTTGGAGATGGTAATGCACCATTGAAGGGCACAAAAAAAGGTAATTTTGCTGCAATTCATTTGATCATTCTGGGATTATATATAATTGCAAGGCCAGGTGAGACTTGGATCTGTTTTTTCAGGACTTGGGAGTATAATTGATGTTGCAGCAGGATAAGAGTGTGTGCCTCATGCTAGAAATTATTGTCCAAAAACAATGTCACATATAGAAATGGTTTAAGTAAATATTACATGACTGCAAATTTTGCTTCAGTTCCATCTATTAGTAAATTAAAGAGTGTTATGAAATTATTTTGTTCAGAAAAAACTCGCAGAGAAATACCAGATCATGTTTGAATTTTCTCCATTAGAGACAACAAAATCAGTTTCCTCATTAAGAACAAGACATGACAAAGTCCTGGTATATCCACGCACGGGCTATCTTGTTACACAAGAAAAGAAAAATAATCTAGGACTAATACGGAAGGAAAATGAACACATATTGATGATATCAAACAAGGAGAAATTCCAGCAGTTTAGGATGTCCATGTTGGGAATCAAACCGCTGCTTTATTATAATAATATGAAATGGCTCTGATCGTGATTATAATGGAGGTGACAGCTTCTTAGATACTTGCTTCATAGTTGGACGGAACTGTGGACTTTGTTGCAGGCACGCAAATGCTATCTCTGCAATGAAGATCACTTGGTCTGCTATTTGTCCCCTTGGAGGTGAGAGACGTTGATCCAGTACATCCTTAAGCAAAACGTCAACAGCCAGTAATGGTGATAGTAACAGAGATGATATGAGGTCTCCCGGATGCTTTCCCATGATAACTTCTAATGTTACAACTCTGAAGCTGTACACGTCAATCTTCTCATTTACTTCCATTGTATAAGCAAGCTCTTCAAAGTAATATGACTTTGAGTTAATATTTTATGATGATCAGAAACTAGAAAGCATTTTACCCCCTTGGAGGTAATATGCTTTCTAGATTATGAAGGTAGAAATTGAAATGGTTCAAAGAAGATTACCTATGTTCTCCAAATTTGCAAGAAAATATTTTGTTCTGTTTTGCTATTTTATTGAAACGTTTGGTTAAGAAGTCCAGCAGTGATATAACTAAGCGTCACCTTTACGGCCTTGCATGCTGTGGTTTTACTAAATATTATTAAACATTTGAAAAGAAAATGACCGCAAATTTTGCTCTGTCTCCATCCATTAGGAATTTAAATACCAGATCATGTTTTTAATCCATCAGACACTAGAAGCTAGACATCATACAACCAAGTCTTGGAATATCTAAGCTCAGGCTAAGTGATTAACCAAGAAAACGAAAACAACCCAGTGACTAATGAAGAATGACAGAGTGAAACAAAATGCAAACACACACACACACACACAGAGAGACAATCTAAAACTAGGAAAAACTGCAGCAATTTAGCATGTCCATGTTCGGGAATCAAACAGCTGCTTTATTGTAACTGTGGACTTTGTTGCCGGCAAACAAATGCTATTTCTGCAATGGAGACCACCTGGTCTGCTATTCGCCTCGTTGGAGGTGAGAGACGCTGGTCCAGTACTCATTTATCAAAATAGGCTGTATTTTATAAGCAAATTAGTAATTGCTTTCCAAGCAGGACAATTCGTTTTCTTGGTTTAGGAAAATGAATTTCTTGGTTTCTTCTTATGTTTCCTTTTGAAAGACTCTCTGTTTCCAGTTGACCCCTTTTTTACCCAAGTGGTTCTACGCCAACAAATCTAAATATCTACATTCCGACCAAGACCTTAACCACTTCCGCATGTTAAGTGTGTCTAATAAGTAGAGTTTGTAATTTTTGTGTATGTCTATTAACTAATGAATCTCCATATTTCTTTGAACATTCATTCTGACTAGCTTTCATGCTTCTTCACTTAACTTATTAACTTAATTTGCTCAATCTAGTTTCCATATTAGGCGTGTCAATTACTAAAGTAGATTTTATAAAAGAATGTGTTTTTTGAAGTGTCTATTTATAAAAGCAATAAAGTACTCATTTAGTAGAGAAATGTCTTATACTTAAGGTAGTTAAATAGTCACTGCCATATTTGACTGCTATGCAAGGTAAACGCTCTGTTTTTGCCCTGTTTGATAAAAGAAAAAATCACTGCTATATTTTTTTACTTTCCTTTTTTTTTTTTTTTTTTTTTCCCTGACTGATCTTTACTACACAGTGACTTTTACCTTCTAGTATACCTCTTACTTTGAAGTCTTATCTTCTTGTTAGTAACAACCCAAAAAAAAAAAAAAAAAAAAAAAAGAGGATCAGATTAAAAGTCAACAAATACGTTCTCCTACTCTCTGGGTAAATTTTAAAATATAGAACTGGACTAGATTATTTTAAATTTAATCCAAATAGATTGAACTAATATAAGTATAATTAACAACATTCAATTGGACCACATCTAAGCTATGTTCTAACCTCATCTTATATGTTCCCAATAACAAAAGCAATAAAACAAATTTTTCCTATAATTACTCGTAAATTTATGCTTAAAACAGAGATATTTGTTTAGCTGTATACATCTTCTTCATTATATAAGTTCTCTAGAGAGAATTCTAGTGGCAACTTTCATTTTCATCAAGGAAGGCTTCCTTATAGGAAAATTATAGTCACAGGTAAGGTAAGGAAACAGCTTGTTTACCTTTCTTTTCCTTGTAAATTAATACTTGAAACTAAGATACCAGTTCAAATTTATATCGATCCTATATTTGAAAATACACTTGAGGGAAATTATGATATTGAAAAAAATCTGTGATTCATGTTTTTATATGTATAGTTTTACATACAATGTAAAAAATAAAAAAACCTTTGCCTCTTTGATGGGCAAATCTGACATCCCATTTCATATTATAATATGCATTTTATCACAGTTCAGATAAGTAACTGCAAGGCCAGGTGACTCTTGAGCCTGCGTTGCAAGGTGTCACGGTCCCACCGCTCTAAGCGTACAACGGGGCCGTGCGGTGCTTACTCGCCCCTCGCGGGTAGTAAGCCAACCGTTAATGTCCCTCGCAAGCAAATAACCCACACGATATTAGTATTGTGCATGCACCAAGCAAGCAATAAAATAAAGCATGTAATCACACAATCGTTAGAAAATAGGGTCAGTAAACAAGGCAACAATACGATGAACTAGAAATGCGTTCGTTTTATTCGGTCTCGATGGAGAGAACAGCAGAGAGGTTTACAAGCACGCTATTACAAGTTCTCACCTATGCTAGTGGTCTAGCCCAACAACTCGCCGACTAGCCACCCCCCTCCAAAGAGCTTATCGGGCCATTTTCATTCCGACAGGAATACATATCAAAATATGCGAGGAATCATAATGGCACTATTTCGAATAACAAAAGCTAGAGATCCAAGCAAGTGACCATGGGCTTGACTCATGACCCTGGATGAACTTGGCTTGGTATTTACAATCAAAATGCGAAGGAGTGTATGACTCTTACATCCTCCCCCACTCATTCCATCGACGCCCTCGACGACTCCGCTGCCTTGAACTCCTCGATCTGCTGCTTGTAGGCTGCCAAGTTGCCTTCCTTCTCCCAGCTGGTTTCTTCTTCTCCTAGTCCCTTCCACTTGATGAGGTATTCTCGTACTGGCTGACGATGCACGCTTCTGGTTCGTTCTGCAAGGATCTCCTCCACTTCCTTGGTTGTCTTCGGCAGCTTGGTCTTGACTTCGGCTCTTGCTGGAGTGTTGCGCGCTGGATCCTCCTCGTCGGCGTAGTATGGCTTGAGGTTGCTGACGTGGAATACCGGGTGCACTCTCATCCATCCTGGGGTAACCACCTTATACGAGGCCCTCCCTACTTTGGCAATGATCGGCATTGGTCCCTCATATTTTCTCATCAACCTGGGGTCTCTGTCCCTTAGCCAGCGAAATTGCTCTCGAGTTAGCTTCACCATCACCATATCCCCCGCATTGAACTCTAGGGGTCGTCGGTCTTTGTCTGCCCATTTCTTCATCCGATTTGCTGCCTTCTCCAAGTAGGCCCTGGCTATTTCCATGTTGTTCTTCCACTCTTTGGTGAAATTGAAAGCCCTTGGATTCTTTCCTTGGTACTCATCGACTGTGTGTGGAAGTAAGGGCTTCTGGCCGTTAACTATTTCAAAGGGGCACTTACTTGTGGGAGATCCCTTCTGTGCGTTGAAGCAAAATTGAGCTACATCAAGTAGTTGCGCCCAATTCTTCTGGTTGGCACTCACAAAGTGGCGTAGGTACTCCTCCAACATGCCATTGAATCTTTCTGTCTGCCCGTCCGTTTGTGGGTGATAACTGGAGGAAATATTGAGCTGGGACCCAAGAAGCTTGAATAGTTCTGTCCAAAAAGATCCCGTGAACTTGGCATCTCTATCGCTTACAATGTGGCGCGGCACACCCCAATATTTCACCACATACTTGAAGAATAAGCGGGCAGTTTCCTCGGCCGTACAGAACTTTGAGGCAGGGATGAATGTTGCATACTTCGAGAATCGATCCACAATAACCAAAATACTTGAAAGATCCCCGATCTTTGGAAGGTTGGTGATGAAATCGATTGACACACTCTCCCATGGGCATGACGGGACGAATAGAGGTTCCAACAGCCCTGGTGTTTTCTGCCTCTCAACTTTGTCCTGTTGGCACACAAGACAGGTTCGGATGTAGTCCATAATATCGTCACGCATCTGTGGCCAATAATAACCCTGTTTGATTAATGCATACGTCCTTTGCCACCCCGGATGTCCAGCCCACAAAGTGTCGTGGCATTCTCTCATTAACATCTTTCTTAGGTCTCCAGCCTTCGGGACAAATAACCTATTTCCTTTTGTCCACAGCAGGTCATCTTCCTCCCAAAATTGACGAGTTTTTCCCTCCTTGCACAACTTGAGGATATTCTGAGCACACTGATCTCCCCCTAAATGCTGCTTTATCAGCTCTCGCATTGAATTCGCGATAGTACTCGCAGCCATGTTAGCCACCACCCTTAGTGCCGCAAGCTCCGTCTTGCAACTTAGGGCATCCGCCGCCTGGTTCTTGGTCCCCGCTTTGTGCTCAAATTGAAGGTCAAACTCCGCAATGAATTCCTGCCAACGAGCTTGTTTTGGGGTCAGTTTAGGTTGTGTAAGGAAGTGACTAACGGCTGAGTTGTCAGTCTTTACTACAAAGCTTGACCCCAATAAGTAGTGCCTCCAGGTTCTTAAGCAATGAATTACGGCAAGCATCTCCTTTTCTTGAGCCGTATAGTTTCTTTCTGCCGCTGATAGCTTCCTGCTTTCGTAGGCGACAGGATGACCATCTTGGAGTAGGACTCCACCTAAAGCGAAGTCAGATGCATCGGTTTGGACTTCGAAGGGTCTGGTGATGTCCGGCAGGGCCAACACTGGGTCTTTCATCATAGCTTCCTTTAGATCCTGGAATGCGCCCTCACATTCCTTGCTCCACTCCCAAGGCACCTCCTTCTTTAGCAATTCCGTTAGGGGAGTTGCTTTCTTCGAGTATCCTTTTACGAAGCGGCGGTAGTAATTTGCCAATCCCAAAAATGATCTAAGTTCTTTCCCATTAGCGGGAGTTTTCCACTCTTGGATGGCTTTAACCTTCTCCATGTCCATACGGATCTTCCCCTCCTCGATGATGTGTCCCAGAAACTTGATTTGTCTTCTGCCAAAAGCACATTTTTCCTTCTTCACAAATAATTGATTTTCTCGGAGTCTCTGGAGTACCATTCGAATGTGTTCGACATGTTCTTCCAAGGTAGGGCTGAAGATTACAATGTCGTCAAGATACACCACCACAAATTTGTCAAGGAAGTCTCGAAATACCTGGTTCATGAGGGTGCAAAATGTTGCTGGTGCATTCGTCAACCCAAAAGGCATCACCAGGAATTCGAAGGCTCCGTATCGTGTGACGCAGGTGGTTTTCTCTTCGTCCCCTTCAGCAATTCTCACTTGGTAGTATCCTGATCTCAAATCCAATTTAGTGAAAAATTTGGCTCCGCTTAGCTGGTCGAACAAGTCAGCAATCAAAGGGATCGGGTACTTGTTTCGCACCGTGACCTTGTTCAGGGCTCGATAATCTACGCACAGGCGCAAAGTTCCATCTTTCTTCTTTTGGAATAATACGGGAGCGCCGTAAGGTGCCTTCGAGGGTCTCAGAAACCCTGCTTCCAAAAGTTCCCCGAGTTGCTTCCGTAGCTCTGCCAGCTCAGGAGGGGCCATCCGATAAGGTGCCTTTGCTGGAGGTTTTGCTCCTGGTATCAATTCGATGTTGTGGTCAATATCTCGTCGAGGAGGTAGGTTCCTTGGTAAGTTGTCCGGCATCACATCATTGAATGATTTTAAGGCATCCAGCACCATAGGAGGGGTAGTTTCATCATCTTCACCCTCCCTCGCTACCACTAATGCTATGTAAGAGGGTTCTTTGCGTCTTACCCCCTTCTTAAATTGGAGGGCCGATAGAAGTTTGGGGTTGTTCAGTTGCTTCCTCTGTACGGGAATTACTCCTGTTTGTTCCCCCATCATCAACAGGCTGTTAGCGGCGGGAATAGGGATTGCCTTCTTCTTCACTAGAAAGTCCATTCCCAAGATTACATCAAAATCATCCATTGGTACTACAATCAAATCCACCCGGTCCTCCCAAGTTCCCAACTTGAGAGGCACTTGTTTCGCCAGGCCCACCGTAGGTAAGGCTTTGGAATTTACTGCTTTCATTTGCCCCGCATCCTTTTGTAAGCGTAGGCCCAGCCTTCGAGCTTCAATCTCTGAACAAAAGTTGTGGGTGGCACCTGTGTCCACCATCACACTCTTTGCGGCCTTTCCATTTATCGCCGCATCCACGAACATAAGACCTTTCTCATTGGTCTTCCTGGCCTGAACGACCTGTCCATTAAGGGCATTCAAGAATCTCAGCGCTCCCACTTGTGCGCCGTCTTCTCCTTCTTCTACTACCTCCTCTCGCCCTCCCTCGTGCTCTTGGGAGCGAATAGATGCTTGTAGAGCACTAAGAGCGGTCTTATGGGGGCATTCGCCCACTCTGTGGGGACCATTACATAGGAAACATGTAAGAGGCCGGGGTCTAAATCCGAATGCATTGGGGTTCCGCGGTGGAGGCTCTCTCGTGTTCGGAGGTTTCCTACTGTCGCTTCCCCCAGGTCTTGGGAGATTGGCAGGCCTGAAGGGTCTACTGCTATTGGCATTCGAAGGAGACGGTTGGGGCCTTCTATTGATGGGGCTCTCTGTTGAGTAGTCCATTAGGCGCTCCGCTGCCCCTAGTGCTGAGGCTAGGTCTTGTACTCTCTGTCGTTGAAGTTCTGTCCTGGCCCAAGGTTTTAGCCCTTCCAGGAAGTAGAAGAGCTTATCCTTCTCAGACATGTCGCGTATATCGAGCATGAGGGCCGAGAAGGCTTTCACGTAGTCCCTTACATTACCCGTCTGTCTCAATTCTCTCAAATGTCGTCGGGCAATGTAGTCCACATTCTCGGGAAGGAATTGGTTCTTGAGTTCCTTCTGTAGCTGGTCCCATGTGTCAATGATGCACCTATTGTTCTTGATATCTTCGTATTTGGATCGCCACCACAATTTTGCATCATTGGTTAGGTACATTGTAGCCATCGTCACTTTTGTTTCCTCCGAATCCGGTTTTATTGCTCGAAAATATTGTTCCATATCAAACAAAAAGTTTTCGAGCTCCTTCGCGTCTCGTGCCCCTCCATACGCTCGGGGTTCAGGCACTTTCATCCGTCCATAGTCCCCGCCCACTGGGACAGCAGGTCGATTTTCTACCGCTCGCATGGTGATGGCGAGCTTGGTATTTATTTGCCCCATTTCAATCTTTAGGGCTTCCACGGTGGCTCGAAAGTCCTCCGTCAATTCGTTGACCGTAGACATCAATCTCTCTATGGCCTCTTCCATTGCTCCATCTCTCTCGCCCGCAGTGGAGCTCGAAGGGCCGGCATTGCCCCATGTGGTTTGATTCCTCTCGAGTGCGCTCACTCGACTGGCTATGTCATCGAGTGTCTCCATCTTTTCGAAGGCCTCCTGCCAGTTGTGGCCTCTAATATGTGCATTTACAACGCCAGCAAGCTCCCCGAGCTGCTGGTCGATGTTATCGAACCGCATTTCGTTTGTCAGCTTCGGCATCTTGTGCGAGTGACTCCCAACCTTGCTCTGATACCAACTGTCACGGTCCCACCGCTCTAAGCGTACAACAGGGCCGTGCGGTGCTTACTCGCCCCTCGCGGGTAGTAAGCCAACCGTTAATGTCCCTCGCAAGCAAATAACCCACACGATATTAGTATTGTGCATGCACCAAGCAAGCAATAAAATAAAGCATGTAATCACACAATCGTTAGAAAATAGGGTCAGTAAACAAGGCAACAATACGATGAACTAGAAATGCGTTCGTTTTATTCGGTCTCGATGGAGAGAACAGCAGAGAGGTTTACAAGCACGCTATTACAAGTTCTCACCTATGCTAGTGGTCTAGCCCAACAACTCGCCGACTAGCCACCCCCCTCCAAAGAGCTTATCGGGCCATTTTCATTCCGACAGGAATACATATCAAAATATGCGAGGAATCATAATGGCACTATTTCGAATAACAAAAGCTAGAGATCCAAGCAAGTGACCATGGGCTTGACTCATGACCCTGGATGAACTTGGCTTGGTATTTACAATCAAAATGCGAAGGAGTGTATGACTCTTACACAAGGCTTGTGATCATAATTGTTGTTGCAGCTAGACAAAGAGCTTGTCGCTCATGATATATTATGGACAAAAAAACTGCCTTCTATGGAAATGGTTTTGGTAAATATTATATGACATTTGGAATTTAAATGACAGAAAATTTAGTTTTGGCACTATCTGTTAGCAAATTAAAGAGACTCATGAAATTGTTTATCCAAAATCAGAGAAATACAAGAAGCCAGATAAATAAAGTCTCTTTACTCATTAAGACGTTACACTGCCAAGTCTTGGAATATCCAAGCTTAGGCTAATTTAATAAGCAAGAAAAGGAAAACAACTCACTGACGAAATGAAGAAAGACAGAGTGAAAGCAAATGCACACAGACATGTAGGCAATCAAAAAGAAGGAGAAACTGCAGCAATTTAGGATGTCCATGTTGGGGAATCAAACAGCTGCTTTATTGTAACCATATGAAAAGGCACTGATAATGATTGTAATGGAGTCAACAGCTTCTGAGATACTTGCTTCATAGTTGGTCGTGACTGTGGACTTTGTCGCACGCATGCAAATGCTATTTCTGCAATGGAGACCACTTGGTCTGCTATTTGCTGCTTTGGAGGTGAGAGACGTTGGTCAAGTACATCCTTAAGCAGAACATCAACAGCATGTAGTGGTGATGATAACAGAGATGATATGAGGTCTCCAGGATGCTCTCCCATGATAGATTCTAATGCAACAACTCCGAAGCTGTAGACATCAATCTTCTCATTTACTTCCATTGTATAAGCAAGCTCTTCAAAGAAATATGAATTGCAGTTAATATTTTCCAACAATAAGATACTTCGCATATGCCAAATGGCAAGAAGTTAGTAACATTTCCTTCATGGTGGTCGGTAAAATAAATTGTATACAACTTCTTCTAAAAATGCAAGTAAAGACCTTGAAAGTGCATATACAGAATATAGCCAAACCATTAGTTCAACCTCTCTATTATCTAGTAAATATACATAAAGGACTATTTGTAGGTAAATCTGTTTTCGAAGTTGTTTGAAAAAGGAAAATAGGTAGAAACTACAATTAATGTGATCTGGTTTGAAATCCTTTTTCTAAGCATGTAAACCAACTGTCTTATGTTTTTGCTAGGGACTTCTCAGTTCTTGTTTTGACCAAAAAAAAGGGGGAAAGAAAAAAAGCTACAATGTCTATTGATCAAATGATATTTTTTTGTCGAAATGAAAAGCATGACATTTCCTGGTTACCAAAGAGATCAAAAAATGAATTGGTGGATTTAAATTTTGATGGAACTTTGATGGAATACCTACCTGGGGCTGAGTAACCTAAGGTTCCTGCAAATGGAGTCCAATTTGATGAGACTGGATCTAAAGTTGTAGCAGAGCCGAAGTCAGAAATGTGAGCTTCACATTCATCATCCAACAGAACATTCTTACTAGATATGTCTCTGTGGACTATAGCTGGAAAACATTCATGGTGCAGATAGGATGTCGCCTTTGCCAAACCTTTGACAATATTCACTCTCTTGAACCATTCCAACTCTGTTGCCTTTTCATTGTCGCTCAATATCTTTACCAAACTTCCCAGTTCCATGAACTCATACACCAAAAATGAGTATCTTGTATGCGAACAAAATCCAAAAAGCTTGATGATATTTCGATGGCGCACTTTTGGCAAAATACTTGTCTCGCTTTTGAAAGCTTGTTGATGGTCTATTCCATCATTCTCATGGAACTTTTTCACAGCAACAAGTTGACCAGTTGATAGCAGTGTTTTATACACACTTCCATTCCCTCCAACTCCAATGCAATATTTGGAATCAAAATTCTCTGTCGCTTCAACTATTTCTTCATGAACTTTTTTCCCATCATGGTTCCATGCTGCAAAGAAAGCTTCAGTTTGTATTTCTCTTGGTTCATCCATATTCCTCACTCTTCTTTTGTAAATAAAAACAATCCCAACAATGATAAACAATAAAAATAGAATGCTGGAGATGGATACTACGATTGCAATTACAGCTTGATTTCTATTTTTATCTTTAGGTGTGGGGCAAGGCTTCAAACTAGTGTTGTTACCACACAACCCTTTATTATCTTCCAAGGCTTCCAAAGGAGCTTCAATGAAAGCTTTGATGTGGGGAAGAGGACCTTCTAATTGATTGTAGGATACATCAACGGATGTCAAACTTACTAGCTTTTGAAATGAAGCTGGTATTGAGCCTATGAAATTGTTATGGGATAGGTTGAGTGTTTCTAACAAGAACAAATTTCCAAGCTCTGGAGGCAAATCTCCTATAAGCATATTCCGACTTAGATCAACATTTCGAAGAGAGTGAAAATTCCCAATCTGAAAAGGAACAGCCCCATTGAATCTATTGCTTCTCAAGTTCAAGTTTTCTAGGTTTGCACACCGCTCCAAATGTTTGGGAAATGGTCCACCCAATTTGTTGTCTGCAAGGTCAAGCTGTTGAAGGTCAAATAACATCCCAATTTGAGCAGGAACATTTCCAGAAAGTGTATTATTATTGAGTTTAAGAATGTAAAGCAATCTCAATTGGCCCAATTCCTTTGGAATTTTCCCTACAAGAAGATTGGACGACAGATCAAGTTTCTGCAATTGAGTAGCTTTCCCAAGTTCAGGAGGTAGCATGCCAGAAACTTTATTGTTAGAGATGTTCAGCATAGTTAGTTTTTGACAGTGTCCCCAATTTCTAGTAAGTTTTCCAAAAAACTTATTGTTGCCTAATTCCATGTAGACCAGGTTTGGGTATATTCCAAAGTCTTCTGACATATTTCCTGTAAATTCATTCACTCCAAGTAAAACACGGACTACAGAGTTGCAGTTTCTCATGCTTTTCGGAATAGAACCTGTAAAATGGTTATAGCTTACTGCAATCTTTTTAAGTCTCCCACCCAGACAAATGTTTTCTGGAAGATAGCCATACAAGAAGTTATTGCTTAATAAAAGCTCTTCCAGATTTGTAAGGTTATTCATTTCAGGAGGAAGGGACCCTGTAATGTTGTTAGTGAACAAACTAAAGTAGGCAAGGGATGTAAGGTTTCCAATGGATGCAGGAATTGAGCCATTTAGATGGTTGAAAGACAAGTCAATCTGTTCAAGATGTTTAAGCTGTCCGATTGACCAAGGTATGGAGCCAGTTAGATGGTTACCCCACAAATAAAGGATAGTGAGTGATTTAAGCTGCCCAATCTCATTGGGGATGGACCCAACTATTTTGTTTCCATTAAGTCCCAAATCAAATAACATGCTCAAGTTTCCAATGGACACAGGAATTAAACCAGTGAGTTGGTTATCAAACAAATAAAGGAAAGTGAGTGATTTAAGCTGTCCAATCTCATTGGGGATGGACCCAACTATTTTGTTTGTACAAAGTTCCAAATCAGTTAACCTGCTTGAGTTTCCAATGGACACAGGAATTGAGCTAGTGAGTTGGTTATCATACAAATAAAGGATAGTGAGTGACTTAAGCCGTCCAATCTCACTGGGGATGGACCCAACTATTTTGTTTTCACCAAGTTCTAACTCAGTTAACTTGCTCAAGTTTCCAATGGACACAGGAATTGAACCTGAAAGATTGTTACTATAAACATACATCACTTCAAGAGACATTAACATGCCTATTTGAGGTGGTATAGAGCCATTCAAATAATTGTTAGCCAAAGCAAGGAAGCGTAAACTTGTCAAAAGGCATATTTGGGAAGGAATATTTCCAGAGAGATGATTGATCCCTATGTCAAGTGAGGTGAGTGTGGAAAGGTTGCCAATGTGCATGGGGATACTTCCATAAAGGGAGTTGTTGTATAGGCTAAGCACGAGTAAGCTGGGAAAGGAGGAGAAGTTGAAGTGGTGAAGCGTACCTTTCAGATTACTGCTGTAAAGAGTAATGTTGATGACACTGCCAAAGCCGTTACAAGTGATCCCAACCCAGTTACAGGGGGTATTATTATAAAGACGGTGAGAAGTTGAAACAGTAGAATTGAGATTCCAAGAGCGGAGAAGAGAATGAGTAGTTGGATTCATATCAAGGCTGTCCTTCCATTTCACAAGAGCCTCTGCCTCTCCACTTATTGCAAAACAAGTAGTAGAAGAACAAAGAAATAGTAGGATGATGATAAACAACAACAAAAACTGATCAGGTAACCGTACAACGAGGTTTGGAAACCAGGGTGCCATGGACTTCATAATTTTTTAATCTTGATTGTGTAATTAAGAAAGGCTTAAATGCCTTGGCTTCCTTTCGAATATATATATATATATATATATATAGAGAGAGAGAGAGAGAGAGCATTTATTTATTTATTTTTTAAAAAAAGGGGGAAATTACAATAACATGCCTCCTGATTCAAAACTTTTGCCAGATCGCCATTGTTTTTTATTTTTATTTTTTATTTTTTGGCAGAAACTTACCTTCTAGATATGTTTTTTTGGCAGAAACTTGCCAGATCGCTCGAGTCAATTAACCCTTTTTATATATTATTTAGATGTATGTATTAAATTATAAGAGCAGATTTTGAATGTAATAAAAGTGCCTTAAAAACAAAGTAGAAATTAAAATTAATTAATATGGTTTGTTATACTTATGAATTTAGAATTTATAAATCATGTGGGTTTTTTTTTATTTTAATTTTATTTTACGGTAAAATTTATAACGTTTATCAAAATTAGTTTTATTTTATAAACAAACTGAAATGGTAACCCGCTTGGTGGTCCCTTTTTTTTTTTTTTCTTTTTCTTTTTTTTCCTTTTATTTAGGTTGGAAAAAAAAAAGGGCACTTATTATTTGAAGCAAGCCAATTTTAAAAGCATAAATGTTAAGAAACTATTTGATGTTTGTTGAAAATAAATGTAAAAGTCTAAAATGCTGCTATCTATTTTTGCCCATCGTATTCGCCAAGTCAATCTACACAAAATGATAATAAAGAGTTTCTTTGACTTTTTTTTCATTTTGAGTGTATTTCAGCTTCTTCTTGACCTCTGAATATGCTTTACCTCTTAAGTCTTAAGTCTTCAACATATCAAGTGGTTTGAAAAAAAAAACCAATGTGAGTAATTGCTTTCCAACCAGCACAATTCGTTTTCTCTTACTGTATTGGTTTCTTTGATTTTGTTCCTTTTGAGTGACTTTGTGCTTCCAGTTTACCTCTTTTTTATCCCAAGTGGTTCTTAACCAACCAATCTAAATATCTTCTTTCTGACCAAGAACTTAATTTCTTTTCTTTTCTTTTCTTTTTTTTTTTTCATTTATTTTTCAAGGATATAAGGGCACTAATAAGATGTATTTGTCAAAATCAATGGTTTCATGATTTCTTTGAATTTTCCTCATCTCCATATTAAGCGTGTCTATCAAGTAGAGTGTGTAATTTTGTGTGTGTCTCTTAACTAATGAATTTCATGATTTCTTTGAATTTACCTTCTGAATGGCTTTCATGCTTCGGAAATTTCATGATTTCTTTGAATTTACCTTCTGAACGGCTTTTATGCTTCTGAACTTAAGGACCTCTAACTTAATTTGCTAATCTTAAGTGTGTCAATTACTAATGTAGAGTTCGTAATAGACAAAAAGAACATGTTCTTAGTGTGTGTCTATGCATAGAAGCAGATTAGGTATTCACTTAAAAGAGAAATGCTCTACCTTTTCCCCCCCTGTTTTTGTGTGTATCGCTGCTAGATTTGACTGCTATGTAAGCTAAATGCTCTGTTTTTGCTCTGTCTTGACAAAGGAAAAGACTGTTTTATTTTTTTTTTCTTTATTATTGTTTTTTTACTGTTATTTGTACATTAATATGAAAATCAAAAGGTTGGGAAATTCTTTTTTATGTCATTGATAAACATGTTACAGTAAGAGTGATCTATTAAGTACTGTAATGACCTGCTATACTAGACCATGACTTTTAGCTTCCAATATATCTCTCACTTTGAAGTCTTATCTTTATTTTTTTCTTCATTATTATTTTTTTACTGTTATTTGTATAGTAATATAAAAATCAAAAGGTTGGGAAGTCCTTTTTACTCCATTGATAAACATGTTACAAAAAGAGTAATCTATTAAGTACTGTAACAACCTGCTTTACTAGACCGTGCCTTTAAGCTTCTAATATACCTCTCACTTTGAAGTCTTATTGTTTTATTAGTAACATTTCTATATTAAAAACTAAATAAAATAAAATGAAGGATTGGATTAAAAGTTAACAAATACATTCATCTCCAAGGAAGAAATTTTATGTACACTTGGTAAATTTTAAAATATAGAACCAAACTAGATTATTTTAAGTTTAGTCCAAACATATTGAACTAATATAAGTTTAATTAACACAATACAATTGGACTAAATCAAAGCTATGTTCTAAGTTCATCTTATGTCTTTCAAGCAATAGTATACACCAGAGATAGAGAGGATTAATCAAGCTTAACAAAAGATAAAACAAATTTTCTTTTATTTACTTGTGAATTAATACTTGAAACAGAGATATTTTGTTTAGATTTATGTATCTTCTATATTATATAATAGTCTAAAGAGAATTCTGAGAGCCATTTTCATTTTAAGCAAGGAAGGCTTCATTACCAGAAAATTGATAGTCAATGAAACAGTTTGTTTTACCTTTCCTGTTCCAGAAAATCATTGTCATATATTTTAGAGTTCTGCTTAAAACCTCTGAAACGTGCCCCTTTAAGTCTAGGGGTTGGAAAAGAAACTAATAATTTGATATTAAAAAAAAAAAAAAGATTCTTTGTCCTTTTACTTGTCCTTGTCCTTCTTGTTCTTGGACAGTTCGCGCTTGGTTGTAATAACACTTGCAGTGACAGAGGAAGAAGGATCCAACAAAATGTTCATGATGATAATGATGATGATGGTAACTAAGAAAATGAGACTAGCCTTCCAATTCAATTGGTTTTGAGTAAAAGAACAGTCTTTGATCATTATGATTATGGTTTTTGTATTAGGTAAATACATCTAAGTACTCTGTTAAAAAATTTGTATCTACCACTTTTTAGTCATGGAATGAACTATTTTGATATCTTAAAGGAGTTTGTATCTAATGCTTGTTATTTTTCGACTTTTCGACCACTTACTGGTCTTTAACATGAGTTGAACCTGTGAATTACATCTTCTAAGGAACTGCTTGAGCAGGGATTGCAACATTGGACGATATAAGTAGCTAAACCTAATCTGGCCGCAAATATATATGTTGAGGGAAAATAATAACTTATACCATATGAAATGACCTTTATAAGACTTTTACATATATATATATATATATAAAACATTCATACATTCAATGGGATCCACATATATAATAACCTATAAAACACTTTAACACCTATACACCTGACACTACTAACTTGGACAAGATAGCTCTTTCTCTAGGAGCCTACTCTACTCACTTTAATACGTACACCACTTACACACACACATTAGACTCTACCAAAACTTTGCTCTCAGTCACACTAACCGAAAGCCTCCTTGGAGCTCCCTTGCTAGCTCACGTTACATGGCAGCCCATCTTTTCTTTATATAGCTTGCCCATGTCGGTTTAACAACTTACTCAAAGATTCTGGATTTCTCCTCAAAGCCGGTGCTCCACATTGCAAGCTTGGATATTTTCTTCACCAATTCCAAAGCTGTACTTGCTATCCAACTATAGATAATTCTAGAAACTCAAGTCAATGTTGAATATCCTTCAATATACACTGAATTTGAATAATACTATCAACATTTTTATTTCTTGGCAAGGTTTGAGAAAGGTTTATGATTAATTATCTGCAGCAGGATAAAAGTGTATACACCATTGCGGTGTATATTCACAAAAACTAGTGTCAACCATGTTAGATATCGTGGAATTGGCTGAAAATTTTGTTTTGGTTCCAACTATTGATAATAAATTAGGGAAATTTTGTTTTGGCTGAAAATTTTGTTTTGGTTACATGTGAAATTGTCTGATCGGAAGGAACACATATGAAGAGGCTGCTTTAGTGTAATCATATGAAGATGCTGTGATAATGGTGGCGATGAAGTTGATAGCTTCTCAATAACTTGCTTCATAGCTGGTCAAAGACTTTGGATTTGTATTGATACATGCAAATGCTAGCCTTGCGGGAGACCACTCGTCATGCTATTTGCCTTCATGGAGGCGAGGGACGTTGTTCCAATACACCCACAAACAGAATTTGATCATCCTTGTAAAAAAAAGTACTTTTTAATGTATTTTTGGATAGAATTATTTGACTTGATTTGACTTTAGGAGTATTTTGTATGTAGATGTTGCATTATTGCTTCACTTAGTCATACCATGTGCAAATGATTGAATTGATGGGTTTGCCTCATTCAAGTTACACAGATAAATTACTTGTAAATTAATACTTGAAACAGAGCTACCAGTTGAAATTTATATAGATCCTATATTTAAAAATACACTTGAGGGAAATTATGACATTAATAAAAACTATGATTCATGTTTCGTGTATATATATATATATTTACATTTGAATTAAAAAAAAATTTGTCCATTTGTTTGGGAAATTATGACATCCCATTTCATATTTTAATGAATAAATTTTATTTAGATCCCATCCATTCCGCCATAATTAAACTTATGATTTTTAATTATAAAAAATTAATAGATAAAAATTGATAGATGAGTTCTGTAAATAATTTTTTTATAAACATGAATTTAATTGTAATTAAATTAAAATGGAAAGGATGTAAATAAAATATTTCCTAATTTTTAATTTGCATTTGATTACAGTTGAGATTATAAATAATTGCAAGGCCATGTTACATTGCTTAGATATACATATTAAATTATATATATGAGCAGACTATTAATGTCAATAAGTAAAGTAAAACTACCTCGAAAACAAATTAAGTAGAAATTCAAATATGTTTGTATGAATTTAAAATTGTCTTAAAAAATAAATAAAACATGAAACATAATTTAAAATTGTCTTCATTTTTAGTTTTTATTATATTTTTTTCGTTCATTCACATTGTAGTTAATTGATATATCTAACAAACGGCAACTAAGTAACCGCTTTCCAACCAGGACAATCATCATTTTCTGTTAATGTATTTAACACGGTTTTACGAAAGTGAATCTGTTTGTGCCTTTGAATTTTTTTTTTTTTTTTTTTTTTAGTGACTTTGTGCT
The DNA here is from genome assembly GCF_031755915.1 of Ziziphus jujuba. Lineage (NCBI taxonomy): Eukaryota > Viridiplantae > Streptophyta > Magnoliopsida > Rosales > Rhamnaceae > Ziziphus > Ziziphus jujuba. The sequence continues at coordinate 19,375,751 of NC_083381.1, read as the reverse complement.
TCTAATCGACCTGTAGGTATATTTCCCAACCTTTTCAGCTCGTCCCGGCCCACATCAAGTGGTTCTATACGAACCAATCTAAATATGATCTTTCCGACCAAGGCCTTGATTTCCTTTTCTTTTTTCCTTTGTTTTTAGTTGAAGGATAATAGAAGACACAAATTAGACATACTTGTCAAAATTAATAAATTTCTCGGTTTCGCTGTATATTCTTTCTGAATGGCTTTCGTGCTTCTTAACTACCTCTAACTTAATTTGCTCAAGCTCTTCTCTATATCAAGTTTGTCTATTACAAATTAGAGTTTGTAATAAACTAAAAGAATGTGTTTTTGTTTGTGTATAGAATTGAGTAAAGTACTTTCTCTAGCTACTTCCCATAATTTTCAAATCTTAGTACTAGTGGAGAAATTTCTTATGCTTTTCTCGTTAAATCGTCCCTGTTATACTAGATTTGCTAGGCAGGCTAAATGCTCTGTTTTGTCCTGTTTTCACAAGAAAAAAAGTCCCTCTTTTTTTATTTTTTTATTTTTTCTTTTTGTTTTCTTTCCTTTATAACATTAAAACATGTTACGATAAGAGATTGATCTATTAAGTATTGACGATGAACAATAAGGTTGGTTGTCAATATTTCATTCATTGCTGAGTGGAGAGTATAATTAAGCATGTTTTTATTCCACTAGTCCACTTTGCTTTGCCACGAAATTCCTTGTTTTTCTAGCATCCACTGCAGTGGGCCCCATTCCAATGTACGTAACATTTGGTTCATTTGCTCTATATCACTGTTTGAGTCTTTGTGCATATTTCGTCCTACCAGCAAGTAATTATTGAAAATTTTGTTAGGAAATCTTAATATTTAGCATTCAGATGTTTTCATGATATTTGAGTGACCACACACAATGACAGATTGTGTTTTTGCACCATTAGACGCACTATTTGACCCGATCAAAATTGCAGAATTCATGCCATGCCAGATTCTTCAATCAAAATTCAACGCACTATTGGTTCAGTACTCAAGCTCTATTCCATTAAATTCTTTATCACTAATGAAGTAATTAATTAATTAATAAACAACCAACTATGACTAATAAAACATGGGACAATAATAAATGCAACACAATGATGAAGTAGTTGTTGATTATTATTCCTCAGATTTGAGTAGAAATTTCCCTGCATCTTCCCCATGTAAAGTTTATTCAAAATGGGAAAAGAGTTTGGTTCACACATAGGCACAAATTAGTTGCCTTTCAATACCAACATTTCTTTTTCCCTTTTTGACCTGCAAAGACTAACAAGTCTAATACACTAGTCATTGTTTTTGAAAATAAAATTTTCATTGGTTTTTTCTTCATTTTTTCTTCGTTTTCCCTTTCTGACCTGCAAATACTAGACTAACAAGTCTAATACACTAGTCATTGTTTTTTAAAATAAAATTTTCGTTGGTTTTTTTTTTCTTCGTTTTTCATTTTTCCTTTTTGACATTAACAATTCTTTGCAGACTTGTTCACCTGCAAAGACTAACAACTCTAATACACTAGTCTTAAGACCTCTCTAATTAGCTATCTTTTTCCCAACTTCATAATTCCACTTAGAAATAAATTAAACATTAACAAATTGAAACCTCTAAATCTTATAATCAATTGCCGAATAGGATCCTAACAAAAAAAACTGCCTAGCAGGCAAACACCACTGCAGAGTGACGGATTTTTCTTATTTTTGGATGATGGAAAATAACTATTTCATTAACTTTAAAAAAACAAATTAATACCTGATTAATAAGTCAGCTTTGAAGTTTTAGAGAACAACAATTGATAATTTCTTAATTAAATTGAGAATATATTATTCCTGTATATTTTGAACTAACAAATGTTCATTGTGAGAAAATTATTGGTTAGTTTTAAGTAAGATTGAAATAAAAGTTGTTGCATGAACTGGTTAAAATCCTTAACAAGTTTACTTACTTTCACTTGTTTTAATAAAATTTCTCCGATCGACCGACTTATATATATTTGACACAATATATTGCAATAAATGGCCGACACACGTCAAGAAATGAAAGTTTCACATAATAGGAATTAGATGAATATGAAAATTATTTAAAAAAATTAATTCCTATGTTTAGATACAAATATGTGGTTATATTAGACAAATATGATATTTTCATAGAAATTTTGTCAATGGTCTGCTGTAAAGCAATTGGTTATTTGTAATACCCCGTCCCGAAGTACACCGAAAATTTCTCAATTTGACCAAGGTTGACCGGGTTTAACCGTTGTTGACCGAGAAGGGGTCAAATGTTGACTTTTTGTTCCTGATGGAATTTCACATTGATCGAGGTACCGTTAAAAAGTACACGTTTTCACGAGTCCATAGATTAGTAGCACATCAAAAACGGAGCTATAGTTTGAAACTTATGAGCAAAACAAATTGAGGTCCAAACTGTCCAAGGGGTGCCAGAGTTGACTTTTTGTTCATACAAAGTTGAGCTTTGACTCATGTATGGTTGTGAAGTACTCGTCGATACGAGTTCATAGACTAGTGGTACGTCCGATTTGGACATGTGATTTGAAAGTTATGGACCTGTAGAGTTTTTCGAATAAAGTATTATTTTAATATTATTTTTAAATATGTGAACAGTGTAACACGTGTGACTTAATAAAGGGTGCCATGTGTCACAACGGTGAGATGCCACATGTCAACTATGGTTAAATACCATATTATTTTATTATTATTCTATACAATAATATTATTTTATTATTATTTAATTATTTTTTTTCTTTTTATTTCTTTTTCGTTTTTCTTTTTTTTTTCCTTTCCCCACGTGGGAAAAAAGGCCACGGGCCCCTTCTTCTTTCTTTCTTCTTCTTCTTCCTTCTTCTCCTTCTCTCTTCTTTTTCTCCTTCCTGTCGATATCTCTCTCCCTGCTGCATCTTTTTCGGCCACCAGTGAAGCCCAGCCGTCGGGTAGCTCAGGCGCCAAGTTTGGGGGCCGGCCAATCGACGACGCGCCCAGATCGAGGTTTGAAGCCGGCAGTGGTTCATTTTGTTTTTCCTGTGATTCTCGCCGTTTCCGGCCAACCCAGTCTGATCTTCCACCCTTTTCCCTCTATTTTGGGTCCTTTAAGTTCAAATATGGTCTCCCATTGTCTAAATTCGAAGTGGTTCGCGAGCTATGAGGAGGTGAAGTTCGGCCGGTTCTTCCCTTCCGACCACCACCGGCGGAATTGGGGTCAATGTAGGCCTGTAATGCAATCCTCATTCCATAAGCTTCAATTCGGTATATTACTTGTAAATTTTGGTTAACGTTTGTGTTAGTCCCCCCGGGTACCAGATATTATTTATCCGATTAAAATATTAATTTATTTGAGTTGTGTAATATTGTTGTTCTAGGAGCACGTGTGCATTGTGGAATTGATCCCATGGAGGATCTTGGGATAATTGCGTGCTCGAGGTGAGTGACCCACCTTCAAAATTATTTTGGATGATTAATTATATATTTTGTGTTAATTGATTATTTGAAAAATATGTTTTATGTGTTGGTGATTTAATAAAATTACTCCTTAAGTTTATATTGTTAATTTATGATAATTTTAATGTGTGTTTTGGTGCCAAAAAAAAAAAATATTTGTGAATTTAAAGGAATGGTGGTTTTAATTCCTTTAATTTATGGTTATGTTTATTATTAGATTTATTGTGCATAATTATATGATTTTAATTCCTTATGAATTTATGTGATTTAATATGTACTTTGGTATGGATTGATTGTATGGATTTGAAGGAAATTATTTATTTTAGATTTATTATATATTGAGGAATTGTGGAATCTAATTATTTATGAAGTTTGTGTGGGTTTAGAGGATATGTTGATTTAAATTAATTTTTGAGAATTTGAGAAAAATATGGATTTAAATTATTATGTTTCAAAAATATTTACGCATTCAAATACTAATGGCTTGACCTTATGCCAATGAAAAATTTGTATACTCAAATTGATGGATTTGAACTTGATGGATTTTAAAGTGGTGGATTTATGATGAGGATTAAAGAAAAATGTGGGCATGTGAGTTTGAAAAATAGTATAATTCCCACGGTGAATTTTGGAAAAAATGGGTATTTTAATAATAATATGGTTATTTGTTTTAGATGCATCATATACGTACTGGTGTTCTGTATATATGGATGTGATTAGTGCGCACATAGATATGATTAGAGCACATGTGGGTGTGAGTAGCGCGCAGGTGATTTATGGGGTTGTCCTATGGTTCCCATCGGATGAGGGTAGGCCGCCCCTCCATGGCCGGGATGCCTGTTAGCAGTGGTGCGGTGGGATACCATGCGATTGTATGCCGGTTTTGCTCTTTAACCTCCTGTCTGGAGGTACCTTGGGACTCTGGGTACCGTTGGCGCCACTGGTATATAGTGGGTGCATCAAGTGATTTTTAGAACATGGATTTCAAAATAAATATTTGAAATTGTATTTAAATTAAGAATATATTTAATGTTGTTTTTATTATTTATTTAAATTTAAAGCTTTATACAAATTTTATGAAATTGTTATCGTGATTTTATTACCTATTCTCATTAATGTTTAAAAGTTATTTGCTTTGATTTTATCATTTAAATTGATTGGTATTTTAAAATAAATTCTATTATATTTTTATCATTTGTTTTATATAGATGTTTAAATTGATTTAAAATGTTTCTTTGATTATTTCCTTCATTTAAACAATAAATTTTATAATTTATATATTGGATTTATTTTTGTTCTTATGCCAAATTTCTTTAATATAAGTTTATTTATGATTTTATTTATTGTATCCAATGATGTCATATTCTATATTTCCATTATAAATTTGGATCCTTAAATTCTTGTATTTTATTCGAAATTTATTGACTAATTGTTTTCCTTGATTTTTAAGGCATAAAAGATTGGGTTTTGCAAAAATGTTTTAAAAGGGGAACCTTTCCAACGGAGTGAATGGTGAGGGTTTTGAGAGAAAATATTATTTCCAATTAATTATTAATTAATTAATTATTTATTTTTAATTAATCAAGTGTACTATAATTATTATTACTATTATAATTGTATCTTAGACTGGGTTACTCACTGAGATGATTAGCATCTTATATTTTAAAATTTTGTTCCCCTAGGTCAAGGTTGGGAGACGATGATCGTCCGATGCGAACTCGACGTCTCAGTTTATTGCCGAAAGTCCAAGAAGCATTTCTTCCTTTTTTCCTCTCCATCTTGTATTGCTTCTTTATCTAACATTGTATTAATTTCATATTTATTTGTATAATGCTCTGTATACTATATTAGACACATTTTATTAAATACTGCATTAATTCCCTGTTAGTATTTTGGAGTGCTGTAAATTTATGGAAACAAATTGTAGTAATGTGGGAGGAATAAGGGGATGTATATAGAAGTGTGTTTTCAGTGCAAGAAATTTGTGGTAAGTTCAACCCTTAGGGGAGGTTCTGCGGGAATTTCCATTAGAAGGTCCGGTAGGATTTTCCTGGGATCAGAGCTTGTCTAGGGTTCCGGTGAGGAATTTTAGATGGGTCCTGACATTATTTCTACGTATATATAAATATATATCCACAAGCATAACAATAGATAATATAAATTTTCTTATAATTACTTGTAAATTAACACTTGAAACAGAGATATTTATATATCCATTATATTATTTATTACTCTGCAAAGAATTTTGATAGTTCCACAAAATCAATATGTTTATATTTATCTAGTTTTGTAGTTCTAGTTAACAATGGAATCAACTGGTTAAACAAGAGTTCCATCAATCCCTCTCTGAGCTATGGCCTTCAAGTATGGGGTTGGAGGGAGATAATAAAAATATTGTGGTTCATGTGTTGATATATATTTTGACTTAAAAATATCTTATCTATTTTTATGGGAAATTATGACATTTATATTCGATGAATTTATAATTTGTAGCCTATAAATTTATCTTACTGTAGAAGGTTAACATTTAGATGGTCTATTAGTTTCTGAACTGCCATTCCCTTCGTTATATAGTAGTCAAATAGTTTGGTTGGTTTGAGTATTTTGTTCCAACTTTTATTTGAGAAGTATTGAAAGACTGAAATGGTCTTAAGCTCTTTGTAAAAAGATCTTGGTTCCCATGAAAACCAAGCAATCCAAAATCATGAATGTAACATTGCAGGGTACAAAATTTGATTTGAATTTAGACCATATTTTTGTCCATATTTTTTGGAGATGGTAATGCACCATTGAAGGGCACAAAAAAGGTAATTTTGCTGCAATTCATTTGATCATTTTGGGATTATATATAATTGCAAGGCCAGGTGAAAATTGGATCTGTTTTTGCAGGGCTTGGGAGTATAATTGATGTTGCAGTAGGATAAGAGTGTGTGCTGCATGCTAGAAATTATGGTCCAAAAACAATGTCACATATGGAAATGGTTTTAGTAAATATTACATGACTGCAAATTGTGTTTCAGTTCCATCTATTAGTAAATTAAAGGGTGTTATGAAATTGTTTTGTTCAGAAAAAAAAAAAAAAAAAAAACGTCGTAGAGAAATACTGGATCATATTTTAATTTTCTCTATCAGATACAACAAAATCAGTTTCATCATTAAGTACAAGACATAACAAAGTCCAGGTATATCCAAGCTCGGGCTACCTTATTACACAAGAAAAGTAACAATCCTAAGACTAATATGGAAAGAAAATGAACATACATTAACGATATCAAACAAGGAGAAATTCAGCAGTTTAAGATGTCCATGTTGGGGAATTAAACAGCTGCTTTATTGTAATCATATGAAATGGCTCTGATAATGATTGTATTGGAGTTGACAGCTTCTTAGACACTTGTTTCATAGTTGGACGGAACTGGACTTTGTTGCAGGCATGCAAATACTATCTCTGCAATGGAGATCACTTAGTGTGCTATTCGCCCCCTTGGAGGTGAGAGACGTTGATCCAGTACATCCTTAAGCAGAACGTCAACAGCCAGTAATGGTGATAGTAACAGAGATGATATGAGGTCTCCTGGATGCTTTCCCATGATCACTTCTAATGTTACAACTCCGAAGCTGTACACGTCGATCTTCTCATTTACTTCCATTGTATAAGCAAGCTCTTCAAAGAAATATGACTTTGACTTAATATTTTATGATGACCAGAGACTCTGTCTATGCCAATTGCAAATAAGTCAGGTATATTTTTTTTCATCACAATCAGTAAATTAAATTATATAAATCTTCTTCCATTTATGTACATACAGAGGCCTCAAAAGTACATCAACAGTAGTCAAACGATTCTAGTTGCTCTGTGTTATCTATGTCTAGTAAACATGCATAATACATGGTTCACATGTCTGGTCTGGAAATTTTCCTTTGAAGCTATTTGAAAAACACAGTACGTAAATAATACAATCAAATAAGAATATGACTTGATCTTGAATCCTTTTTCTAGGTAAATCTCTTATGCTTCAGCTAGGATTTTTTCAATCCTTGTTTTCTCAATATAAAAAGTATTATTTCTATCGTAAAAATTATTATTATTATTATCTTTTTTAATAAAATGAGTAGATCTACCAAATCATGAGCTTTCCTGGTTGATAAATAATAATAATAATAATAATAATAATAATAAATGCATAATGGATTTAACATAAAGGAGTAACTTTGATGGAACAATTACCTGGGGCTGAGTAGCCAAAGGTTCCTGCAAATGGAGTCCAATTCAATGACTCAGTATCCAAAGTTGAAATGTGAGCCTCGTATTCATCATCCAACAGAACATTCTTAGTTGATATGTCTCTATGACTTATAGCAGGACAACATTCATGGTGCATGTATAATATGGCATTGGCTAAACCTTTCACCACATTTATTCTCTTGGTCCACTCGAACTCTGCCGCACTAACTTCATTGCTTAATATCTTCGTTAAGCTCCCCCCGTCCATGAACTCATACACCAAATATGATTGTCTTGCATGTGAACAAAATCCATAAAGCGTAATGATATTTCTATGGCGTGCTCTTGTCAATACACTAGTCTCACTTTCAAAAGCTTCCATAATAGCCGCTCCTTCATTCTCATGCAATTTTTTCACAGCAACAACTTGACCCGTTGAAAGCATTGTTTTATAGACACTTCCATATCCTCCAACTCCAATGCAATATTTGGAGCTGAAGTTCTCTGTTGCTTGAACTATTTCTTCATGAACCTTTTTCCCATTATGCCTCCATGCTTCAAAGAAAGTCAAAGTCATATGTGTTTGTCTTGGCTCATCCATATGCCTCTCTCTCTTTTTGCAAATAAACAGTACTCCAACAATGATAAATGACAGAATTAGAGCACAAGATACACACACTGTGACTAACAATATTATAGATTTATTTCTATTCTATTTAGGTGTGGGGCAAATCTTTATATTTGTGTTGTTGCCACACAAATCTTTATTATCTTTCAATGCTTCAAGTGGGGCCTCTAGGAAGGCTTTGTTGTTGGAAAGAGGACCTTCTAACTGATTGTAGGTTATATCAACAGATGTCGAGCTTATCCTTTCTTTAAACATGGAAGGTATTGAGCCTGACAGATTGTTGTGTGAGAGGTTAAATGTTTCGAGCTTATCCGAATGACCAAGCTCCAAAGGCAACTCTCCTGAAAGCAAATTCTTACTTAGATCAAGATTTTCGAGAGAGTGCAGATTCCCAATTTGGAAGGGAATATTTCCATTGAATTTGTTACTCCTCAAATTTAAAAGCAGTAGTTTTGAATAGTGTTCCAAATGCATGGGAATTGGTCCACTCAATTGGTTGGCTGCAAGGTCAAGTGTTTCAAGGTCCAACATCATTTCAATTTCTGCAGGAACATTGCTAGAAAGGGAATTATTGTTGAGCTCGAGAATGTACAACAATTTCAGCTGTCTTAATTCCTTAGGAATTTTACCTACAAGAAGGTTGGAAGAAAGGTCAAGCTCCCGCAATTGAGTAGCCTTCCCCAATTCAGGAGGTAGCCTACCGGAAATTTTATTGTTAGAGATGTTCAACATCGTGAGTTTTGGACACTGTCCCCAGTTTTCGGAAAGATCTCCAAAAACCTTATTGGTGCTCAAGTCCATATATTCCAGGTTTGGGTATATTTCAAATTCTTCAGATATATTTCCTATTAGTTGATTTCCTGCAACTGAAAAGTGGACTAATGAACTGCAGTTTCTTATGCTTTTTGGAATGGAACCTCTAAAGTTGTTATGACCTGCTCCAAACCATGTAAGCTTCCCACCAAGATAGATATTATTTGGAATGGATCCAACTATTTTGTTTCCACCAAGACTCAATTCAGTTAACTTGCTCAAGTTTCCAATGGACATAGGAATTGAGCCACTGAGTTGGTTATAATTCAAATAAAGGTTAGTGAGTGATTTAAGCTGCCCAATCTCATTGGGAATGGACTCAACTATTTTGTTTTCACTAAGACTCAATTCAGTTAACTCGCTCAAGTTTCCAATGGACACAGGAATTGAGCCAGTGAGTTGGTTATCATACAAAAAAAGGGTAGTGAGTGATTTAAGTTGTCCAATCTCATTGGGGATGGACCCAACTATTTTGTTTCCACTAAGTTCCAAATTAGTTAACTTGCTCAAGTTTCCAATGAACACAGGAATTGAACCTGAAAGATTGTTACGATAAGCATAAATCACTTCAAGAGACACCAACATGCCTATTTGAGGTGGTATAGAGCCGTTCAAATAATTGGTAGGTAAAGCAAGGACACGTAAACTTGTCAAAAGGCATATTTGGGAAGGAATGTTTCCAGAAAGATGATTGAACCCCATATCAAGTGAGGTGAGTGTGGAAAGGTTGCCAATGTGCAGGGGGATACTTCCATAAAGGGAGTTGTTATATAGGTTAAGCACGAGTAAGCTAGGAAAGGAGGATAAGTTGAAGTTGTGAAGCGTACCTTTGAGATTACTGCTTTCAAGAGTAATGTTGATGACACTTCCAAAGTCGTTACAAGTGATCCCAACCCAAGAACAGGGGGTATTATTATAGAGATGATGAGAAGTTGAATTAGTAAAATTGAGATTCCAAGAGCGGAGAAGAGAATGAATAGTTGGATTCATATCAAGGCTGTCCTTCCATTTTACTTGTTGCAAAACAAGTACTAGAAGAACAAAGAAACAGTAGAATGATTATAAACAACAAAAACTGATCGAGTGACCGTACAACGAGGTTTGGACTCCAACTTGCCATGGACTTGATAATTTTTTAACTTTGATTATCTAATTAAGCAAGGCTTAAATGCCTTGGCTTTCTTTCGAATATATGTACAGAGAGAGCATTTTATTTATTTATTTATTTTAAAAAGGAAATAATTATCCTTTTGTCTTTGAAGAAGAAATAATTCAAAATAAATAATTGTTTTTATTCATTTGTTCAATTGAAAGGTAAGCCGCATTCGTTCAAAATCATCCCTAGTTTAAATAACGGATTAATTAATCAAATTTTAGTTTCTATATAAAATTTTTTTAGTAATCTTCTTGAAAATTTATTATATCTAGTAATTTAATTCAAAATTATTTTTTTTTTGTATAGTTGATTTTTTAAAAAATATATTTCTATTCTAAATTTTATTTTAGCTATTGTTGTTATTAATTTAATATTTCATTATATTTTAACTTCTTTTTTTTTTTTTTTTTGGTTTACATTTTACCTTTTTATAATTTTTTTAGGTTCTATTATTTTTTTTATATTTTTATTTTATCTCCATTTACTTTATTGTTTTAATTGGATACTTGTGGAGACACAATTTATATGTACTCAGTTGTTGACAATGCTAGCTATATATTATGCAATTCCGCTTGAATCAATTAACCCTTTTATATGTCGTTTAGTTGTATATATTAAATTATAACAGCATATGATGAATGTAATAATTAATTAAGGTAAAAACACCATAAAAACAAAGTTGAAATTGAAATATGGTTTGTACAGATTGCGGACTTACAGAAGTTTTTGAAATATTAATGAACCTCTAAATATTGCCTCGGATGCTTCCATGTAATGCCTTATGACACAGGGCTTTGGTCTGGAATCTATCATACCATCATGAGATCTCTTTTTTATTCCCACAAAAAAAAAAAAAAAAGGAGAAAAGTATTCTTGAAAATAAAGATATTAATAATATTATTCTTGAAAATAAAATATATTAATAATATATATATTTTTTTGCCATTTATTTATTCAAATGGTTTTTTCGAGATCAAATGCCCATTATATCAAACATAGTGCGAATTAATTAAATATGTGTATCCGGAGAAAGTATTGCATCTTACCGAACGCATTAATGTCAGACGTATAGAAGATAATATATAAAAAACATAAGGATAAGGAATTCAACAGTTTGGTGCTAAGTAATGATTGATTATATTAAAATACATATTTCTTGTTAAAGACCAGTGATTTTTGGTTTAACAATTTAATAACAAGAAGTAACAGGAATATTTATCTTAAATTAATTGGAGTAGCTCTTGTTAGAAATGAGAAATCTACTAATGCTCTTATCCTCAAAGACGGATTAGGCCGATACACAATTGTGTATATGGGGATACTTTATGGTCAATGACCAAAAAATTCTTAATTGAATTGAGAATATAACTTTTACATATTCTAAACTAAACATTTAGGTTATAAGATAGCAATTTGAGATGGGTAATACACATATAGAAATTGCTTTGCTATATTGTGCCTGATAATAAATTAGGAACAGCACAAAAGTGTCAATATTAGGGGTCAATTATGAAGGCAATGACGAGGTACAGACCAGTAAGATTAATTATCAATATTTCGTTCCTTGCAAAATATGTTTTAGGGTTAAATGGAGTATAAGGAGGGCTGAGTGGCGCATACAGCACGTTTTTATTATTATTTTTTATTTCTTACCATCAGTCCACTTGGCTTTGCCAGGAATTTCCTTCCTTTTTCGAAAGGTCTTTCCCTCCAACCCCTTACTTTTCTAGCATAGACTGCAGTGGGCCACATGCCAATATACGTTTAGGTTCATTTGCTTTATTTTTTTATTTTGTCTTTGTGCATATTTTGTCCTATCAGTAAGTAATTGTTGAAAATTTTGGTAAGAAATCTTTATGTTCAGCAGTTGGATGTGTCGGTGATATTTGCGTGACCACACACAATTACAGACTGAGTGTCTTGCACCATTAAACGCACTATTCAACTCAACTAAGATTGCAGAATACATGTCAGGATAGATTTGTTATCTAGAACAGGTGAATACTTTGTTCTGATGCAATTTTTTCTTTGTTTCCAACTCTGGCCATTGCAATACATGCTAAAGATGGATCCAAGATTCTTGTTTCCTTTATTAAAGACTATTTTCCCTTATAGCATTTTGTGCATTCACCACATGGTAGTTGCTGATTGGTTTAGAATAGGACTAAGCATTTTTGAAGATAAATCACCAACGCTGAAGAGGCCAAATTCATTGACTCATGACGTGCTCAATGCAGAACAAATAGTACACACACAAGGAAAGACCACTGCAAGTTAGTAATTTTTAGGAAGTCCAAAAGGCTACATACATGGAGGGTTTGAGGAGGATTTTATTGGAGTTGATAGCTTGTGAGAAATTTGCTTCAAATGCTAGCTTGGTAATGGAGACTTCTTCCTCTGCTAAATACATTCTTCTGGAGGTGAGAGTTGCTGGTCCAATACATCCTTTAGAAGAATTTGATGGAAACTTTCTGGTAATGAATAATGGATGGTCTGATGTTAACTGGCACGAGATTAGATCTTCCAATGTTACAATTTTAAAGCAATACACATCGTATTTCTCGTTTACTTGCAGAGTGTAAGAATGTTCAATTACAAAAATAAGCCCTGCCAACTAGTTACACTAGTTTCTTTATTAACTGGAAGTTATGTTGAGAACTAAATTACTGTTTTGTCTAAAAATGAGTTGTGTGTATTTCAATCTATTGTGATCTTGTATAGGAGCTCAAGAAAAATTTTTATTATTTTTTTTAAAAGAAAAATAATAAGGAGAGGCTCCAACTAGGGGGATCAAACTGTTGCTAAGTAGAACAGTCACTGGTAAAATTATGATTATGACTTTTGTATTGGCTAAAAAGTTGTCAAGTGGTCAATGGCTTTTAGTCCTGGAATGAACGTTTTTTGAATATCTCAAAGGAGTTTTATTTTGTGCTAAAATTTAGTAGATGCAGCTTCTGAATATTGTTCAGGCCTAGCATGGTGACGAAATCAGGAAGATAGAAATTGAATTGTTTCAAAGAAGATTATTTTTTTCTGTTTTGTTCCGTTGAAAGTCTTTATCGTTCAGCAAAGATATATTCCATTAAATTCTTTATTAAGGAATGCCAGTTAAAGTTTTTCCTCCATTATAAAAACAAGTAGCTGAATGACAGGAAGCCAAATTCCTTGACTCATTCATGAAATTGTTTCTTGAAGTCTTCCTGTTGCACCATGAAACAATAAAAATAATTTGTGAAACTGAAATAGGAGGAAAATAAAAAAATATTCCTCATTATATTCATTCATGCTCTAATATTCCCTCTTAAAATATTCCTATTGAAGTTTTGATATATACATACATATATTTTGAAGATATTTCCCCTGAAGTATAGCATTATGTCAGATGAGTACAATTCTAAAATTTTATATTAGAGTTTGCAGATCATAATTTTCAAATAAAATAAAATAAAGCAATGTTTTTGTGATATTGTCGTTCAACTTTAATTAATTTTGATCCAAAAAGGGTCATAATTTGAATGAGTAACCAATTTAAGCATTCGTTAGATAAATTAGCCAAATCCAAATAAATAAAATACAAAAAAAGAGGAAATTTGACATAATACAATATTTCAAATAAAATTTAGAGGCAAATCGAAATACATGTAAAAATAATGGGTTACTTTGTAATTTCATCTAAAATAGAATCAGAAAAAATTTACACAAACCGAGATAATTAAAAGAAACAAAAGTTTAGAAGTTTTGACTTTTCTCCGAATATAGTTTATGACTTTTCTCGGTTTAGAGATAATGGCTTTGAGAAGAAAAATTATTAAAAATAAATTCTCTGATTTCCAAATCCAAAAGGGAAAGAGATTTCCGACGGATTTCACACAATGCATATGTATTCCCATATATTTAAGAAGCAATAACCCACTTTTCTATTCTAAACCAAAATAATAATAATAATAATAATAATAATTTCTTATTTCTTTCTTGGTCTCCGAGTTTCAAGTGTTTCACTCCGTTTCTTCAAGAAACATCAATGGCATTTTACAGAGGAGAAGAGGTCGAAGGTGCAGCAGAGAGGATGGCTTTTTGGGATCTTACTACGGAGCTACGCTGGTGGCTCATCTCGAAAACATGAACATGTTAGTTGTGTAGTACAAAGAGCTGCTGAAGAACGATGAATCTGGACTGTTAATGGAGACAGTTTGAAGAACAAGGTGAGGCCGATGCTGCCGGAGATGGTGGCCACTGATTTTGAATACCTCGACAAGGTTGATATGTTTGACAACAAGGATTGGTGGGGGAAAAGATCACAGGGAAGGAAGGGTCAAACCACTACAATGTCTACTTTGACAACACAGGGGATGAGATTGCTTACCCTGTTTCTCGTTTGAGGTTTCATCTTGATTGGCGCTCTGGAAAGTGGGTTTCTTCCAAGAAATCTCTACTCCCATCATCTGCTAATTACACTTGCTGATTCTTGATCTTTCACTTGTTTTCTGCTACATTTTCGTTCGGTGTTTTCTATTATGTTTAAGATGTGGTTTACTTTGTTGAAAATACCTTTTTTTGTACTCTTTACCATTGTGATTACTAAATGCAGTGATTTTCTATTTCCTAGGCTAAAACATATTTGTTCGTAATTGGAGTTCTGTGGGTGAAGAGATACATACACACACACACACACACACACACACACACATATATACATATATATATATATATATATATGATAAGATGTAACCAGATCCATGCACAATTAAAAGTATTTTTGGATATGAATGCAATGCAATTCAAAGAACACTCTTTACTACACAAATCAGACTTGGAATTTATGGGAGTGTAGGTAGAGCAACTCAAATTTGGACATTAATTAATATTTTCTAGCTGTGTCTGATAGTAATATACTAATATGAGTTATCAAACACAGTTAAAACTTTACAATATTCTCTGGATGTATGACCATCAAACTTCTAGGGCAAGTAAATGCTCTGGTTTTTTGTCTTGTTTGACTCTTTTAATGAGGCTTGTGACTTTTTTGGATAGATAGAAACCAGTTGTCAGTTTTCTCAACTAGTGGAATGCAAAAGAATAAATTAGCAAAATATAGGAAAATTATATGCTAAAAAAGGGAAAGAAAATACATGAAGAGAACCAAACAAGAAGGAAACTGAAATATTACATTTGCAAGTACTTAATTTTTAACATGTTCAAGCTGTGGAATCTGAAAGTTGAGCTAATGTTGGAGTATGGAATGGCTCAACAAGCATGGTAATGAAGTTGATAGCTTGCTGAAAAAGAGGTGGGGAATATGTAATGGATGATATGATGATATAAGGGTTATAAGTTATACGCAATACCTTCTCTGGTTGGTAGTGTACTTGGATGCATGCACGTATATGCAAATTGATAATGCTAACATGGAACTAGCCGACAGGGACTAGTCTACTTCTTCTATTATTATACATATATATATAACAGTAGCTAAATGTAGGTACGTTAGGAAGAAATAGATTGAAAGTAGTAGTGGATAAATGGTATTCTAGCAACTTAGGATGTCCAAATAGGAGAATCAAAGAGCTTTTTTTATTGTAATAATATGAAAAGGCTCTAATAATGATTGTAAAGGAGTTCATAGCTTTTGAGATTTGCTTTATAGTTGGCCTAGACCGTGGACTTTATTGCAAGCACGCAAATGCTATTTCTGCAATGGAGAACACTTGGTCTGCCATTTTCCTCCTTGGAGGAGAGAGACGTTGATCTAGTACATCCTTATGCAGAACATCAATAGCCTGTAATGTTGATGGTAACAGAGATGATATAATGTCTCATGGATGCTTTCCCATGATCACTCTAATGTTACAACTCCAAAGCTATACCGGTCAATCTTCTCATTTACTTCCATTGTATACGCAAGTTCTTCAAAGAAATATTACTTTGAGTCAATATTTTCCAATGATGAAATACTTCCTATGCCAAATGCCAAAATGTCACGTTTATATATATATATATATATATACATATATATTATCGCAGTCAGTTAGATAAATTCTATAAGTTTATTCTAAATATGTAAATAGAGACCTTGAAAGTGTATATACAAAAGATAGTCAAAAAAAAAAAAACATAATTCAAGTTAATCTATTAACGCTTATATAGTAAATATGCATAAAGTACTATTATTAGATAAATGATCGGTCTTAACATGTATAAGATAAACAGCAGGTATAAACAATAATCAATGGATATGGTTTTAAATTATTTTTCCCAGGTAAATCTATTAACGCTTTTTCCAGGAACTTCTCAATTATTGTTTTGCCAAGACAAAAAATTACTATTTCTGTTGTTCAAATTTATTTTTTAACGAAATGACCAGAACATGAAATTTCCTAGTTGCTAAAAATATAGAAAAGATGCATTTTTTATTGTTAATAAAGAAGTAACTTTGATGGAAGTGGAAGAATTACATGGTGCTGAGTAGCCAAAGGTTCCTGCAAATGGAGTCCAATTTGATGACTCTTGATCTAAAGTTGTAGCAGAACAGAGTCAGAGATGTGAGCTTCATATTCATCATCATCATCCAACGCATTGTCCTTACTTGATATGTCTCTATGGACTATAGCTGGGCAACACTCGTGGTGCATATAGGATATCCACTCTCGTAGTCCACTCCAACTCCATTGCCTTTACATTATCACTCAATACCTTTACCAAAGTTATAGGAATGGATCCTCTAATCTTGTTTTGAACAAACTAAAATTGGCAATAAGATGGTTCTCATACAGTTGAATAGTTTTAACATATTTTAGCTGTCAATGGACACAGGTATGGAGCCACTTAGATGGTTATTCAACAAATAAAGTTTCACCTGAGATTTAAGTTGTCCAATCCCCTTAGAGGATGGATCCATTTATATTGTTTCCCCAAATACTCAGCTCGGTTAAGCTTCTTAAGTTTTGCCACAGGCGCAGGAATTGATCCAGTGAGATGGTTATCATACAAATAAAAAAATAAAATAAAAAAATTAGAGATTAAGAGAACCTTTGGTTTAGGCAAGAAATGAGGAAGCATAATTGGCTTTGACTTGCAGTTTATGAATTTAGTTTGACTTCAATTTTTCTTTTTTTTCCTTTTTTTGGAATAATGCTGTATTTTGTACAACTATATTGTTTGACTTTGTCATGTCATGTGCAAATGGTTTTTTTCTTTCTCAACTTTTGGATACTTGGCTTTGACTTAAGAAAAATGAATTGATGGGTTTTGTTTGATTTTCTTTTTGATATGGACATCTAATTTTCTAGTCGGTCGCAAAAATGAAGAGGAAGATAACGTATGCAGCACTGATATATATGCATATACATATATATCTATATACAGATATATATGTATATATATATTATATAGCTCAATGGAACATTACTAGAGAGAATTCTAAATGCTACATATATTATTTCATTCATTATTGTATAAAATTAATATTTAGATAAATATATACCATATCAAGTTATATGGTTCTTCTTATAAATGGAACAAAGGATTGCAACCATATATCAAAACCCAAGAAAAAAAAAAAAATTGCTGTCGTCAACTCGTTATACTATTATTATGAGCAACCTCTATCTGATCAGTTTTACTCAAGATCCAACTTTTTTTTATTATCATTTTTTTTAATCTCTATTTAGACAGAATTACTTGACATGGGTTTGCCTGGTTTTTCTTTTCAGATTCTAATGCACAGCTGCCTTTTGAAGTCTTATCCATTAAAACTCACTCAAGACATTTCCGTCCAACAAAGCAATTTCAAATATGCTCTATAACTCTGTTTGAAACAGAGTTATCTGTCTAGCTTTATATATGAGTTATATTTTATAACACACCAGAGAGAATTAAAACAAAACAGTACATTGCTATCATTTGGTTCAACATGAATAATATTTGGAAGAAAACCCTCTCCCTGAGCCATGCCCCTTAAGTCTTGGGGTTTGAAGCAGACAACTAATAAACTGTGATTCATGTTTTGTTATATTTTTTGGCATAAGAAAAAACTCTCTTTGTTTGAGAGATTACGACATTGCATTACATATTTTAGATGAATTTAAGTTACAAAGTTGTTTTTGCTTGTGTGCTATGTATTTTGTAGTTCTGTGCTGTTAACTTATTCAACATCAACATTCAGGTGATCTTATTCAATTCCCACATGAGGGAATGCAGCATTGGATGAAAGCAAGTATAATTTGCATTTGATTACCGTTCAGATAATGTATAATTGAAAGGCCATGTGAATTTTGAATCTGTTTTTGCAGGGCTTGCAATTATAATTGTTGTTGCTTCAGGATAAGGGCGTATGCCTCATGTACACTATGGACAAAAAACTATGTACCATAAAGAAACGGTTTTCCTAAATATTATAAAACATTTGGAACGAAAACCACTGCAAATTTTACTTCGGCTCCATCTATTGGTAAATAAAAGTGTAATATGAAATTGTTTGTTCAGAAAAAAACTCGTACATGAAAACCAGATCATATTTTTTCTCCATCAATTATACTAGAAGATAGACACCAGAAAATCCCTTTGCTCAATTAATAAGACATGGCACGACCAATTCGTGGTATATCCAAGCTCTGACTATCTTATTATAAGCATGAAAAGAAAAACATTCCTGCGACTAAAAAGGAACATTAGAAAAGCGAAAGAAAATGCAAACACTCTGAGATAATGATTTTCATATGAAAGGGCTTGGATAACGATGGTAATGGAGTTGACAGCTTCTGAGATACTTGCTTCATAATTGGCCGAGACTGCATTTGGTTGCAGTCTCTGCAATGGATAACCTAAACCAATTTTCTACAAATAAACTGAGTTCTTGCTATAACACTTTAGTCATCATGGATAAAACAAACTTCCAATCAAATTTTATTTGGCAAATTTCCATTACCATAGTGTAGTCACGAAATGCAATTTTTGTTATTTTATTTTTTTTCCTGAAATTATCCTATGCATCTTTTCCTCTGCTGCCAACCAAAAAAAAAAAAAAAAAAAAAACAATTTTATTGTATATATCCAATTTAAAAATTTTTTTTTAGGTATTCCCCGAACATGAGTTCTTCTTACTATCAAGTGTCATTCTCTTCAGTCTTGTCCTCAAAGTATATCTTTCCATTAAAAAAAATAATAATAAAAAAAAAAAAAAACTCTGAAATTAAACAGCGAGCTAATGCTAGAGAGAACGGAAGGGAAATTATGACTACCAAATGCCCATATTAATTGACTCATGACACGCTGAATGCAGGGGAAAAAGTCATTGAAGGTGGGAAGATATGCTCAAAGAGAAAGAAAATGGATATGAGGACTGAAAATGGCAACAAAACATTGCTAGAAATGTTAATCGGAAAGTGAATATGAGGACACCTTCTCAAGTTACATACAGTTCTGCAAAATTGAAGGGTTTTGAGCATCTTAACTATATATACTTTCTGAAAACAGAACATATATGATCATTTTGTCTGGGAAAATAACAGTCATTGGTCATTATGATTATGTATTTTACATTACATAAATAGATTTAAGTAACATATTGCAAAGCAAGTATTCAAAGCTTTTTATTCCTAGAATGCACATTTTCAACATCTCATAGGAGTAATATTTCTGTGCTAAAATTTGGATGTGTGCTGCTGCCATTTTAGAAGGACAGGAACTTGCATGTCTTGTGACAGAATATGAGGTATGGATATTGCACAAAATGCTAAATCTGAAAAAAGAGAATAACCGCTTGAGAACACTGCTCAGGTCTAGTATGCTTTCTAGATCATGAAGGTAGAAATTGAAATGGTTCAAAGAAGATTGCCTATGTTTTCCAAATTTGAAAGAAAATATTTTGTTCTGTTAATTCAATTTGAAAGAAAATATTTTATTCTGTTTTGCTATTTAATTGAAAGGTTTGGTTAAGAAGTCCAGCGATAATCCAAAGCATCAACTTTACGGCCTTGCATGCTGTGGTATTACTAAATATTATTAAACATTTGGAATGAAAACGACCGCAAATGTTGCTCTGTCTCCATCTATTAGCAATTTCAATACCAGATCATTTTTTTAATCCATTAAAGACACCAGAAGCTAGACATCACACAACCAAGTCTTGGAATATATAAGGTCAGGCTAATTTATTAAGCAAGAAAACAAAAACAGCCCAGTGACTAATGAAGAATGACAGAGTGAAAGAAAATGCAAACACACACACAGAGACATCTAAAACTAGGAAAAACTGCAGCAATTTAGGATGTCCATGTTGGGGAATCAAATAGCTGCTTTATTGTAATCATATGAAAAGGCTCTGATAAATGCTAATGGAGTTGACAGCCTCCTAGATACTTGCTTCACGGTTGGCGTAGACTGTGGACTTTGTTGCAGGCAAACAAATGCTATTTTTGCAATGGAGACCACTTCGTCTGCTATTGGTCTTGTTGGAGGTGAGAGACTCTGGTCCTGTACTAATTTATCAAAATGCACTATATTTTATAAGCAAATTGAAAAAGAAACCCACATTTATCAATATGACCTACCTCTTAAGTCTTCCACTTATCAAGTGGTTTGAAACAAACCGAAATTAATAATTGCTTCCCAACCAGGACAACATGTTTTCATGGTTTAGGAAAATGAATTTCGTGGTTTTTTTCTTATTTTTCCTTTTGAAAGACTTTCTGCTTCAGGTGGTTCCAGGCCAACCAATCTAAATATCAACATTCCGACCAAGACCTTAATTTCTTTTCCCCCAAAGGATATAAAGACACTAATTAGACATATTTGTCAAAATTAATGATTTTATGATTTCTTTGAATTTTCCTTAACCTCTTCTCCATGTTAAGTGTGTCTATTATGTAGAATTTGTAATTTTTGTGTATGTCTATTAACTATTGCATTTCCATATTTCTTTGAACTTTCATTCTGACTGGCTTTCATGCTTCTTAACTTTACTTATTAACTTAACTTGCTCAATTTATTTTCCATATTAGGCGTGTCAATTACTAAAGTAGATTTTATAAAAGAATGTGTTTTTTGAAGTGTCTATACATAGAAGCAAATTAAGTAGTCACTTAGTAGAGAAATGTCTTATACTTAAGCTAGTTAAATAGTCACTCCCATATTTGACTGCTATGCAAGGTAAACGCTCTGTTTTTGCCCTGTTTTGATAAGAGAAAAAGTTTCTGCTGTATTTTTCTTCACTTTATTTATTTATTTATATATATATATATATATATATATTTTTGGGTCTACTGAGTGACCTTTACTAGACAGTGACTTTTACCTTCTAGTATACCTCTTACTTTGAAGTCTTATCTTCTTGTTAGTAACAACCCAAAAAAAGAAAAGAAAAGGATTGGATTAAAAGTCAACAAATACATTCTCCTCAAAGGAAGATATTATGTATACTCTCTACTAGATTATTTAAAATATAGAACTGGACTAGATTATTTAAAATTTTGTCCAAATGGATTGAACAAATATAAGTATAATTAACACAATTCAAATGGACTACATCTAAGCTATGTTCTAACATAATCTTAAATGTTCCCAATAACAAAAGCAATAAAACTAATTTTTCCTATAATTAATTGTAGACTTATACTTAAAATAGAGATATTTGTTTAGCTTCATATATCTTCTTCATTATATAAATTCTCTAGAGAGAATTCTGATAGAAACTTTCATTTTGAGCAAGGAACACTTCCTTATTAGAAAATTATAGTCAAGGGTAACGAAACAGCTTGTTTACCTTTCTTTTCCATGTAAATTAATACTTGAAACTAAGATACAAGTTCAAATTTATATCGATCCTATATTTGAAAATTAAATTGAGGGAAATTATGATATTGAAAAAACAAAGTAAAAAATAAAGAACCTTTGCCTCTGTGTTGGGCAAAATATGACATCCCATTTCATATTTTATCTTGCATTTGATCACAGTTCAGATTATAAGTAACTGCAAGGCCAGGTGATTTTGAGCCTGCTTTTGCAAGGCTTGTGATCATAATTGTTGTTGCAGCTAGACAAAGAGCTAGTCGCTCATGATACATTATGGAAAAAAAACTGCCTTCTATGGAAATGGTTTTCTTCTATCTATTAGCAAATTAAACGGACTCATGAAATTGTTTATCCAAAATCAGAGAAATACTAGAAGCCAGATACAATAAAGTCCCTTTACTCATTAAGACGTTACACTGCCACGTCTTGGAATATCCAAGCTTAGGCTAACTTAATAAGCAAGAAAGGAAAAACAACCCAGTGGCGAACAAAGAAAGACAGAGTGAATGAAAATGCACATAGACATGTAGACAATCTAAAATAAGGAGAAACTGCAGTAATTTAGGATGTCCATGTTGGGGAATCTAACAACTGCTTGATTGTAACCATATGAAAAGGCACCGATAATGATTGTAGTCGAGATGAGAGCTTCTGAGATACTTGCTTCATAGTTGGTCGTGACTGTGGATTTTGTCGCACGCACGCAAATGCTATTTCTGCAATGGAGACCACTTGGTCTGCTATTTGCCTCGTTGGAGGTGATAGACGGTGGTCAAGTACATCCTTAAGCAGAACATCAATAGCATGTAATGGTGATGGTAACAGAGATGATATGAGGTCTCCAGGATGCTCTCCCATGATAGATTCTAATGTCACAACTCCGAAGCTGTAGACATCAATCTTCTGATTTACTTCCATTGTATAAGCAAGCTCTTCAAAGAAACATGAATTGCAGTTATTATTTTCCAATGATTAGATACTTTGCATATGCAAAATGCCAAAAAGTTAGTAACATTTCCTTCATGGTAGTCGGTAAAATAAATTGTATACAACTTCTTCTAAATATGTAAGTAGAGACCTTGAAAGTGCAGATACAGAATATAGTCAAACCATGAGTTTAACACCTCTATTATCTAGTAAATACACATAAAGGACTATTTCTAGGTAAATCTGCTTTTGAAGTTTATGAAAAAGAAAAATAGGTAAAAACTACAATAAATGTGATCCGGATTGAAATTTTTTTGCTAAGCATGTAAACCAGCTGTCTTATGTTTTTTCTAGGAACTTCTCAGTTCTTGTTTTGACCCAAAAAAGAAAAAAAGAAAAAGAAAAAGCTACAATTTCTGTTGATCAAAGGATATATATTTTTTTTATAGAAATGAAAAAACATGACATTTACTGCTTACCAAAAAGTTCAAAAAATGAATTGTGGATTTCAATTTTGATGGAACGGTTGATGGAATATTTACCTGGGGCTGAGTAACCTAAGGTTCCTGCAAATGGAGTCCAATTTGATGAGTCTGGATCTAAAGTTGTAGCAGAACCAAAGTCAGAAATGTGAGCTTCACAATCATCATCCAACAGAACATTCTTACTAGATATGTCTCTGTGGACTATAGCTGGAAAACATTCATGGTGCAGATAGGAAGTTGCCTTTGCCAAACCTTTGACAATATTCACTCTCTTGAACCATTCCAACTCCATTGCCTTTTCATTGTTGCTCAATATCTTTACCAAACTTCCCAGTTCCATGAACTCATACACCAAAAATGAGTATCTTGTATGTGAACAAAATCCAAGAAGCTTGATGATATTTCGATGGCGCACTTTTGGCAAAATACTTGTCTCGCTTTTGAAAGCTTGTCGATGGTCTATTCCATCATTCTCATGAAACTTTTTCACAGCAACAAGTTGACCAGTTGATAGTAGTGTTTTATATACACTTCCATTCCCTCCAACTCCAATGCAAAATTTGGAATCAAAATTCTCTGTTGCTTCAACTATTTCTTCATGAACTTTTTTCCCGTCGTGGTTCCATGCTGCAAAGAAAGCTTCAGTTTGTGTTTCTCTTGGTTCATCCATATTCCTCATTCTTTTTTGGCGAATAAAAAGTATCCCCACAATGATAAACAATAAAAATAGAATGCCGGAGATAGATACTATGATTGCAGTTACAGCTTGATTTCTATTTTTATTTTTAGGTGTGGGGCAAGGCTTCAAACAATTGTTGTTGCCACACAATCCTTTATTATCTTCCAAGGCTTCGATTGGAGCTTCAGTGAAAGCTTTGATGTGGGGGAGAGGACCTTCTAATTGATTGTAGGATACATCAACGGATGTCAAACTTATCAGCTTCTGAAATGAAGCTGGTATTGAGCCAATGAAATTGTTACGGGAGAGGTTAAGTGTTTCTAACAAGAACAAATTTCCAAGCTCTGGTGGCAGCTCTCCTATAAGCATATTCCGACTTAGATCAACATTTCGAAGAGAGTGAAAATTCCCAATCTGAAAAGGAACAACCCCATTCAATCTATTGTTTCTCAAGTTCAAGTTTTGTAGGTTTGCACACTTCTCTAAATGTCTGGGAAATGGTCCACTCAATTTGTTGTCCGCAAGGTCAAGCTGTTGAAGGTCAAATAACATCCCAATTTGTGCAGGAACATTTCCAGAAAGTGTATTATTGTTGAGTTTCAGAATGTAAAGCAATCTCAATTGGCCCAACTCCTTTGGAATTTTCCCTATAAGAAAATTGGAGGACAGATCAAGTTTCTGCAATTGAGTAGCTTTACCAAGTTCAGGAGGTAGCATGCCTGAAACTTTGTTGTTAGAAATGTTCAGCATGGTTAGTTTTTGACAGTGTGCCCAATTTCTAGTAAGTTTTCCAAAAAACTTATTGTTGCTTAAGTCCATGAAGACAAGGTTTGGGTATATTCCAAAGTCTTCTGACATATTTCCTGTAAATTCATTCGCTCCAATTGAAACACGGACTAAGGAGCTGCAGTTTCTCATGCTTTTTGGAATGGAACCTGTAAAATGGTTATAACTTACTGCAATCTCTTTAAGTCTCCCACCCAGACAAATATTTTCTGGAAGATAGCCATACAAGACGTTATAGCCTAGTAAAAGGTCTTCCAGATTTGTAAGGTTATTCATTTCAGGAGGAAGGGATCCTGTAATGTTGTTCATGATCAAACTGAACTCGGCGAGGGATGTAAGGTTTCCAATGGATGCAGGAATTGAGCCACTAAGATAGTTCTCATCCAAGTGGATCTCTTCAAGAGATGTAAGCTGTCCGATGGACACAGGTATGGAGCCAGTTAGATGGTTACCCCACAAATATAGTAAAGTGAGCAATTTAAGCAGCCCAATCTCACTGGGGATGGACCCAACTATTTTGTTCCTACTAAAATCCAAATCAGTTAACATGCTCAAGTTTCCAATGGACGCAGGAATTGAACCAGTGAGTTGGTTAGCATCCAAATAAAGGGTATCGAGTGATTTAAGCTGCCCAATCTCAATGGGGATGGACCCGACTACTTTATTTTCACTAAGTTCCAAATCAGTTAACTTGCTCAGGTTTCCAATGGACACAGGAATTGAACCTGAAAGATTGTTACTATAAACATACATCACTTCAAGGGAGACCAACATGCCTATTTGAGGTGGTATAGAGCCATTCAAATAATTGTTAGCCAAAGCAAGGAAGCGTAAACTTGTCAAAAGGCATATTTGGGAAGGAATGTTTCCAGAGAGATGATTGATCCCTATATCAAGTGAGGTGAGTGTGGAAAGGTTGCCAATGTGCATGGGGATACTTCCATAAAGGGAGTTGTTATATAGACTAAGCACGAGTAAGCTGGGAAAGGAGGAGAAGTTGAAGTTGTGAAGCGTACCTTTCAGATTACTGCTGTAAAGAGTAATGTTGATGACACGTCCAAAGCCGTTACAAGTGATCCCAACCCAGTTACAAGGGGTATTATTATAAAGACGGTGAGGAGTTGAATCAGTAGAATTGAGATTCCAAGAGCGGAGAAGAGAATGAGTAGTTGGATTCATATCAAGGCTGTCCTTCCATTTCACAAGGGCCTTTGCCTCTCCACTTATTGCAAAACAAGTAGTAGAAGAACAAGGAAATAGTAGGATGATGATAAACAACAAAAACTGATCAGGTGACCTTACAACGAGGTTTGGAATCCAGGGTGCCATGGACTTGATAATTTTGTAATCTTGATTATGTAGTTAAGCAAGGCTTAAATGCCTTGGCTTCCTTTCGAATATATATATATATATAGAGAGAGAGAGAGAGAGAGCAATTACAATAACATGCCTCCAAGTTTAAAACTTGTGCAAGATCGCCATTTTTTATTTTTTATTTTTGGTAGAAAGTTACCTTCTAGATAAATTTTTATTGCAAGATATCATTTTTTTTTTCCCACTTCAAGATGGATAATTAAAGTCAAAATTGTCAAGTCAGAAGATAAAAACACACTCTTAAGTAAAACTCATAATTCCACTTAAAAATAAATTTGAGATTAACAAATTGAAGACTTAAAAACTTATAATAAATTTGAGATTAACAAATTGAAAACTTAAAAACTTATAATCAATTGCCGAAGTTTAGCTGGCACAAGCCCCAGTAAGCGCTGCGAGAATTCAAAGTCCAAGTTCGATAGATTCTTCAGTGCACGCATGTGGCAACAAGGGCACATGTGCACAAAGAACAAGTCTATAACACCAACATTACATATATTATGAGTGTGAAAGAACTAAAGGTTAGCTGCATTTTTTGGGTATCTTTTTTTTTTAAAAAAAAATATTTATATTTTAAATTGTATATAAATATTTTAATTGTTTAATTATATATTTAACTTCCTTTTTAATTTTTTTTTTTAATTTTTTCACATTTTACCTTTTATACATAATTTTTTGGGGGTTCTATTAGGTTTTTTTATTTTATTTTATTTTTTTATTACCTCTATTTATTTTATTGTTTTAACTGGACATTTGTGGAGACATTTAATTGTATATGTACTCAGTTTTTAATAATGCCAGCTATTCTGCAATGCTTGTGATGCTCTAATTGATATTCCGCTCGAGTCAATTAACCCTTTTTATACATTGTTTAGATGTATATAGTAAATTATAAGAGCAGATTTTCAGATTTTGAATATAATAAAAATACCTTAAAAACAAAGTAAAAATTAAAATTAAATAATATGGTTTGTTATAAGTATGAATTTATAGTCTATGAATCATGTGGATTTTTTATTTTAATTTTATTTTATGGTAAAATTTATAACTTTTATCAAAAACAAATTGAAATGGAAACCCGATTGCCCCCTTTTTTTTTTCCATTTTTTTTCTTTTCTTTTTATTTAGTTAAAAAAATGAGAAGGCTAATTATTATTTGAAGCAAGCCAATTATAAGGCATAAATGTTAAAGAAACTATTAGTGATAAAACCAATTTCAACATCTAGTTGATGTTTGTTGGGAATAAATGTAAAAGTCTAAATCATGCTGCTATCTATTTTTGCCCATCGTATGCGCCAAGTCGATCTACACAAAATGATAATAAAGAGTTTCTTTGACTTTTTTTTTTTAAAAAAAATTTTGAGTGGACTTCATATTCTTCTTGACCTCTGAATATGCCCTACATCTTAAGTCTCTTCTACGTATCATGTGGTTTGGAAAACAACCATTATAAGTAATTGCTTTCCAACCAGCACAATTCGTTTTCTCTTAACGTATTCCACATGGTTTATGAAAATGAATTTATTGGTTTCTTTGATTTTTCCATTTGAGTGACTTTCATCTTCCAGTTTACCTCTTTTTTTAGCCCATGTGGTTCTTGACCAAGAACTTAATTTCTTTTTTGGTTTTTCATTTATTTTTCAAGGATATAAAGACACTAATTAGTCATATTTGTGAAAATTAATGGTTTCATAATTTCTTTGAATTTTCCTCAACCTCTTCTCCATATTAGGCGTGTCTCTTAAGAAGAGTTTGTAATTTTTGTGTGTGTCCGTTAACTAATGAATTTTATGGTTTCTTTGAATTTACCTTTTGAATGGCTTTCATTTGTCTGAATTTAAGGACCTCTAACTTAATTGCTAATATCTTTTCCATATTAAGTGTGTCTATTACTTAAATAGAGTTTGTAATAGACAAAAAGAACGTGATTTTAGCGTGTGTCTATGTATAGAAGCAGATTTTAGGTACTCATTTAGAAGAGAAATGCTTTTTTTTTTTTTTTTCCCTGTTTTTTTGTGTGTCACTGCTAGATTTGACTGCTATGTAAGCTAAATGCTCTGTTTTTGCCCTGTTTTGACGAAAGAAAGAATCTGCTTTATTCATTTATTTTTCTTTATTATTATTATTATTTTTACTGTTCTTTGTACATTAATACAAAAATCAAAAGGTTGGGAAGTACTTTTTACTCCATTGATAAACATGGTACAATAAGAGAGTGATTCATTAAGTACTGTAATGGCGTGCTTTACTAGACCGTGACTTTTAGCTTCTAATATATCACTCACTTTGAAGTCTTATCTTTTTATCGGTAACATTCCTAAGTAAAAAAATAAAGTAAAGGATCATACTAAAAGTTAACAAATACATTTTCAAATACATTCATTTCCAAGGAAGAAATTTTGTGTATACCATGGATAAATTTTAAAATATAGAACCGAACTAGATTATTTTAAATTTAGTCCAAATAGATAGAACTAATATAAGTTTAATTAACACAATACAATTGGTCTAAATCAAATTTATGTTCTAAGCTCATCTTATACGTTTCTAGCAATAGTATACACCAGAGATAGAGAGGATGAAACAAGCTTAACAAAAGGTCAAACAAATTTTCTTCTAATTACTTGTGAATTAATACTTGAAACAGAGATTTTTTTTGTTTACCTTATATATCTTCTATATTATATAATACTCTAAAGAGAATGCTTCCTTATGATAAAATTGATAATCAATGAAACAGTTTGTTTTATCTTTCCTTTTTCATAAAATCATTGTAATATATTTTGCAGTTCTGCTTAAAATCTCTGAAACATGCCCCTTTAAGTCTTGGGGTTAGAAAAAAAAACTAATAATTTTGATATCAAAAACAAAAAAAAAAAAAAAAAAAAAAAGAAAGAAAAAGAAAGAAAAAAAGATTATGTGTCCTTTTACTTGTCCTTTTCCTTGTTCTTGGACAGTTCTTGCTGGGATGTAATAACACTTGCATTAACAGAGGAAGAAGGATCCAACAAAATGTTGATGATGATGGTAACTAAGAGAATGAGACTTGCCTTCCAATCCACTATGTGCTGAAAACAAAACATATAATAATAACGTTCAAGCCAATTGGTTTTGAGTAAAAGAAGAGTCTTTGATCATTATGATTATGGTTTTTGTATTAGCTAAATACATTTAAGTAATCTGTTACGAAGTTTGTATGCATCTATCACTTTTTAGTCATGGAATGAACTATTTCAATATTGATAAAGATGTCCCCTTGAGACAATACAGTAGAAAAATATCCACTATTTCTTCGAAAGCCTATATTTGAATCCTGGGAGTATAAACACTGTTATCAACACCCGTTATGAACAAATAGCTTTGCAACCATAAAAAACATTAATTAAAAATAATAATAATAACAACAAAATAATTAAGTCAGTATACTAGGATACATTTCTCCTCTCGTTCTAAGAGGCAGGATATATTCAGAGGACATGGTTTTGTGAAGAATTTAATAATATCAAGGACATGGTTTTAAATCCGAAAGTCTTCCACGTATTGACCTCTAAGTATGCCCTACATCTTAAGTCTTTTAAGTCTTCCACATATATATCAAAGTTTTTATTAAGTCTTTAATCTTCAAGTGGTTTAAAAAAAATTAAGGTGTTGTTTGTTAACGTGTTTAGTGTTTTTTTTTTTCCTTTCTCAATTGTATGTAGCTTGTTTACTTCAATAGTTATGAATGTTAATTGATGATATTTACACATCTTTATTAACTAAAAATGCAAGAAAAAAATAAAAATTAAAGAATAACATAAAATTACATTGATTTTTAGTTTTTCTTTTTTTTTTTTTGTTCATTCATATTGTAGTTAATTGATATCTCTAACAAATAGCACCTAGGTGACCGCTGTCTAACCAGGACGGTGATCATTTTCTGTTAATATATTTAACATGGTTTTATGAAAGTGAATCTCTTTGTGTCTTTAATTCTTTTTTCTTTTTTTTGAATGACTTTCTGCTTCTAAATGACCTGTAGCTATATTTTCCCAACCTTTTTGGCTCTTCCCGGCCCATATCAAGTGGTTCTATGTGAACCAATCTAAATATGATTTACTTTCCGATCAAGGCTTTGATTTCCTTTTCCTTTTTCCTTTTATTTTTTGTTGAAGGATAAGAAAAGACACAAATTAGACATATTTGTCAAAATTAATAAACTTATTGGTTCCGTTGCATATTCTTTTCTGAATGATTTTCGTGCTTCTTAAGTACCTTTAATTTGATTTGCTCAAGCTCTTCTCTATATCAAATTTGAAAATTGAAAATTAGAGTTTGTAATACACTAAAAGAATTTGCTTGTGTTTGTCTATATATATATATATATATATAGAATTAAATAATATACTTTCTCAAGCTACTTTCCACCTTTTTCAAAACTTAGTGCTAGTAGAGAAATTTCTTATGCCTTTCTAGTTAAATCGTTACTGCTAGATTCGTCAAGAAAGGTAAATGCTTTGTTTTGTCCTGTTTTGACAAAAGAAAATTTTTTTATTGCTTTTTTTTTTTTTTTCTTTATCACATTAAAACACGTTACGATAAGAGATTGATCTATTAAGTATTGACAATGAACAATAAGATTAATTGTCACTATTTCATTCATATCTGAGTGGAGAATACAAAGCATGCTTTTATGCCCCTTTCGTCACGCATGGTAGTTTTTCCAAAGTGATAGTGGTCTTCCACTAGTCCACTTTTCTTTGCCAAGAAATTCCTTGATTTTCTAGCATCCACTGCAGTGGGCCCCATGCCAATATACACTGTTTGTTTTGTCCTTGTGCATATTTTGTCCTATCAGTAAGTAATTATTGAAAATTTTGGTAGGAAATCTTAATGTTTAGCATTTAGATTTTTTCATGATATTTGAGCTACCACACACAATGACAGATTGTGTTTTACTGTTTTTGCACCATTAGACACTATTTAATAAATAACCAACTATGACTAATGAAACATGAGACAATGATAAAGGCACCACAACGATACAGAGTAAGAAAATGCAAACACAACAGAACAATAGAACAATAGAAAATATAGGTTCTAAAATAAAAGGGATAAAATTTTCGTAATTCGCATTGAAATTTCTGATATTTTTAAAAAACTTTCCGTTCATATATATCCACATTTTTTCCTTCATATTTTTGTTAAAATTTCAGAAATATTCATCGATATTTCCAAAATCTTTATTAAAGATTTCGTGAGAATTTAAAAAATATCTACTAAATTAAATATTTTTTGTCAATTTTTTTTAAAAATATTACTGATATTTAGTTTATGTTATTACTTTTCTTACTACACATCTAGGAATGAGAATGAGGAAGAAAATAATAGTTTTTAAGTACTAAAGAATTTTATGTATGGTATTGAGATGATATTCATAAATTATAAGGTAGTTAGTAATAGTTGCATTATATATTTTAATTAACAAATAATTTTACCAGATATGTAATTTTTTGCTTTTTTTATCAATAATATTATATTTATATCCATTAACAATTACTATAATTTCATTAATTAAGAAAATATAATATATACACTCAATATTTTTCAAGTTTTATGGTGAAATTGATCATTATTTGATTAAACAAACTAATTTTAATGTTTCAATAAAATTTTTTATTTTTTTTCTATAATTTTCTATTATTTTTTATAAGGTTTTATTGATATTAGAAATTTTTTGATATTTTTATAGATTTTTTTATATTTTGGATATTTGATAATTATATTGATATTGATATTTAAAACCTTAGTTGCACGAACAAAATTGTATCTACATGGAAAAGTCAAAAAAAAATGAAAAAGTTTTTAGGTAACTTTGAAATAAAAATTGTTGCACCTACTGATTAAAAACTAATGCTGACGGGAAAGTTTGTTGACGAAGATAAGACCATAATTTTAAAAAATGCCATAAAGAGGAAAGACAAACAGGTTAAAATTTCAAAAAAGAAAAAAAAAAATCAAGAGGTTTTTAAGTAATTTTACATTCTATGTAGTGTGGATTGCAATTCTTGTCGTGCAAAAAGGTGCACTCATGTTCAATCTGTTCGGTCCTTTTTATGTTTAAATGATGGGCCGCATAGGCCCAAAATTGCTTTGCATATTTTCATGGGAAATATAAAAAGGAGAGGGAAAAAAAATCAAAAGAAAATCCTTACACAAGTTTTCTTACTTTCACTTGTTTTAACAAAATTGATCCGATCGACCGACTTATATATATTTGACACAATATATTGCAATAAATGACAGACATACATCAAGAAATGAAAGTTTCACATAATAGGAATTAGGTGAAGTTATGTTTAGATACAAATATGTGGTTATATTAGACAAATATGACATTTTCATAGAAATTTTGTCAATGGTCTGCTGTAAAGCAATTGGTTATTTCTTCGTATATATATAAATATATGTCCACAAGCATAACAATAGGTAATATAAATTTTCTTATAATTACTTGTAAATTAATATTTGAAACAGAGATATTTATATATCCACTATATTATTTAGTACTCTGCAGAGAATTCTGATAGTTCTATAAAATCAATAGTCAAATAGTTTGGCTGGTTTGAGTATTTTGTTCCAACTTTTATTTGACAAGTATTGAATGGCTGAAATGGTCTTAAGCTGTTTGTCAATGGATCCTGGTTCCCAGGAAAACCTAACAATCCAAAATCGTGAATGTAACATTGCAGGGTACAAAATTTGATTTGAATTTCATATTTTTGTCCATATGCTTTGGAGATGGTAATGCACCATTGCAGGGCACAAAAAAAGGTAATTTTGATGCAATTCATTTGAAAGACTTGTTAGTCGGCAAAGACTAACAACTCTAATACAGTAGTCTTAAGACCTCTCTAATGAGCTATCTTTTCCCCAACCTCTTCCGCAAATCAAATCAAGCTTTTATACACGTAAAACTGATGTCAAGTATATATAGTTGCTTACCGATCATAATTAAAAGTTTTTGGCCATGGATATGGACATGGACATGGACATGGGATTGATGTGAAAAATGAGTTTATGTGTTTTCTTTGATATTTCCCTTTGTGTGACTTTCAGCTTCTAATGATAATAGAGCTAATTTTAACCTAAGATATTTTATTTTCTCACTGTAATTCTACACATAACAATACAAAATATATATGGTTAATTTTAGACCAAGACATGTCCTTTTCTTCTTTTGAGGAGAAAGAAATTAAGCGCGCTATTATTTCTACAAAAGATCTAAACGATACAAAACAATCACTAATTAAACTGAAGATGAAAACAAGGTCTACATATATTTGATTACTTAGGCTGACATGTAAGAGCAGCTGACAAGTGACAATTATCATGACTTAAAAAACTTTATATATTTGTAGCTAGTCCGTCATTATATCTCAGTTACAGAAAGTGCATAGTAAAATTTTAGGATTTTAGTGCAATAAACATTTTTTGATAAAAAAAAACACATACTTTTAGTGGTAGACTTTACATATATATATATATATATATATTTTAGGGGGTCAAAACAGATTTTACATTTACTAGGAGCTTTGTCACTATAGACTTACAACAAGATCAGAGTAAAGAGTTTGAGAGATTAGTGCTTTTATATCATAAAGATTATACAATATATATCTACATCTACAAATATAGCTTGTTACATATAATTACAAGGCACTTAAATACTATAATCTATTACAGAGAGGCAACTAGAAGTATGTAATTGGCTTTATACAAAGATAAGATTTTATTTGTTACATGAACTATAGATTAGGATTATAGATTTTATTTTATTTGTCAAAGTTCTGTGTGGCTTTAAGTATTTCTTCATGTACATTTTTCCCATTGTATTTGATAAGGTAACTTGTTTAGAAAAGGAAAGCAAGGATAGAGGCATGCGAGATCGAATTGATGAGGTTGGAAATCCATCAAATAATATCTCTACCCCACATGTCATGGGTCAACACAAATTCAAAAAGAAAACAGTAATCAAGAGAAATAAAAAACCAAAATTAAAGGAACTATTTTAAGAATAAAATTGTATACAGTCAACTCTCTTTATTATAGCTATGTTGTAGTATTCAGGCTATTTTATAGGCTATATTGCAGGAGTGATATTATTTCTTTCTTTGTAAAGCAAACTCCTGCTGTCTATTTATACACAGGACATATAGCCTCTACGAATAGCTTGATTCATCTTAAAAACCACACAGTGAAATATATAGATATTATTCTTGTATTATTATTTTTATTCCTTAATAATTCCATTTTGCAAAGTAAGCTTCAATTGGTGCTGCTTTTGGCTCATCCACGGCATCCTCTTTCATTCGGTAGATGAAAATTATGCCCACAATGATAAGCAATGAAAATATAAAGCATACAATAGAGAGGATGATCAAAACTAAAGTTGCATTGATATACTATAACACCCCATCCCAAATCACACCGGAATTCGTGCATGTTGACCGATGTTGACTGTTGATCGAGTGGGTCAAAAGTTGACTTTTTGTTCCAGTTGAAATTTCTAGTTGTCCAGGGTACCGTTGCGAAGTGCATGATGCCCCGAGTTCGTAGACTAGTATCACGTCGAAAACGGAGCTACGGTTCAAAAGTTATGGGCAAAACAAGTCGATGTGCAAACTGTCCAAAAGGTGCCGGGAGTTGACTTTTTGTTGTGGTGTAATTTTGTTTTGACTTTTACATGGTTGTAAAGTACTCGTCGATACGAGTTCATAGACTAGCGGCACGCTTAAATTGGACATCTGGTTAAAAAGTTATGGATGTTTGAAGTTCGCCGGATACCATAATATTTTATTATATCTGGCTTAAGTGCACAGTAATGCCACGGTTGTCACCTGATTGGTCCACGTGGATTAACAGTGTCACCCACAGTGGCTTTTATTTGGCAAAAATGCCGGGGAGGAGAGAGAAAGAGAGAGAGGAGAGAGAGAGAAAGAGAGAGAAACGACCGGCCGCCGGAAATCGTCCAATTTTCCAGCCGATCCTTCCTACACACGCCGGCCAGACAAGAGCCCCTTCCCATTTCCAACCGAACCCTGAAATTTCACGACCGCTGGTCGCCGGACGCTCCCAGACCTAGCTGGCATAGCTCGGCGGCGATTTTTCCCCTCCACCGCCGGCCACCACTTTTTGACCCCTTTCTGGCCATTTTCAAGCCACACGCGCCAGCCACCCCTCACCACCTCCTCATTTTCGGCCAGCCCACCAAATTTCATGGCCACTGGACCTCCGACGCGCCAGGATTGAAGCAATTTTCGGCGAGGCGCCGAAAATCTTCAAACTCCAATCTCTTCGCCATCCGGCCTCCGTTTGCCTCACCGCTGGTCCCGTTGGAATCCTCTCTCCTTGATCTACAAAACCGCCAAAAATCTCAGCCAACGGCCACCGCACGCGCCGCCACCGGCGACGGTTGCCGATGACTGCGGCGGCTCGCCGGAAGTCCCTATCCGCTAATTCCGACCTCCTGAATCCAAATCCAGCATCCTTTTCCTCCAATTTGTGACGGTTTGGGAGAATTGAGGAATTGAACCCCGAAAGCTTTCCGGCGAGATTCCGGCCACCTCGGGTCCGATCTCCGGAAAGTAAGACCGAATCCGTAATCCTCATCACTCAAGCTTCGATTTGGTATATTACTCTTAATTTTTAGTTGTCGTTTGTGTTCGCTCCCCGGGTACCCATTTGGGAGTTACCCGATTAAAATATTAATATATTTGGTTGGTGTACTGTGGCTGTTTTAGGTGCGCGTGCGAGTAGTGGAGTTGATCCTACGGAGGATCTTAGCTGATATACGCGCTTAAGGTGAGTGACCCACCTTTAAAAATATTTTGGGGTAATTAATTATATTTAATTGGTGTTTAATTGATATTTGAATTATGCTCATGTGGTGCAATTTAATTATTATTTTATTGTGATTTAATTTTAATTATTATGCATGAGTAAGGTATTTTCAGTAATAAATCGTATGTGGTTTTAAATATTATTTTTGGGCATAATTGGTTTAAATATTTTATGAAAATATTTGTTTAAATTGGTGGTTTAATTTTATAATTATGCCCACGGTATTTTATTTGTTGAACCTCATATTACGAGAAAATTTATTGTTTTATTGGTTATCAATGTTTTCGTACCGGATTGTTAAATGAAAATATGTGAGATGGTAAATGTGAAAATTGGTATATTTCCCACGGTAATTTTGGAAAACGGTACTGTTGATTTAATAATTATTTTAGACGCATTCATACAGTATTGGTGTTCTGGTGTATGTATATGTGGTTTAGCGCGCAAGTAGTATGTCTCCCATGAGTTGCCATTGAACCGTGGGCAGGCAAGTTTGATATTGGCCACAGCCGCACCCCTCCTTGGCCGGGATGACGGTTTCAGCAGCGGTACTGTCGGGACGCCGAAGTGCCGTTTGCAAGTTTCTCTCTTTAATCTCCCTACCAGTCGGTGCTCAGGACGCTGGGTATCGGAGGGCATCACCGGTATATGGTGTGGTGCGTCAAGTGTAAATTTTCAGATAAAATTTCAAACCCCAAAGTGTTCAAAAGTTATTTATTATATTTATTTACACTTTAATTACATTGGGGTATTTATTTATTTATTGTGTATTAAATTGTTTGATCCCTTGGTTTTCGGAAAATACGAATATCGGATTTTGTGAAAATGTTTTAAAAAGGGAATATTTCCAACGGAGTGATTAGTGAGAGTTCTGAGAGAAATTATTATTTTCAACTGTTATTATTTGCCGATATTAATTACATTCCTTTATTTGTTATATTATTATTATTATTAAAAGTGTTCAGTAGCTAGGGTCGCTCACTGAGATGATTAGCATCTTACGTTTTTAAATTCCGTTCCCTTAGGTGCAAGGGGTGGTAGACATTCTTCCGAAGCGAACCAATTCTCCGCCGCTATCGTGTCTCGAGAAGTACTTTTGTACTCGTCCATTTCAGTTGTAATATTTCTTTCATCTTTGTTGTATTTTCTATTGAATAGCACTTCATGAAGCTCTGTATACTATTTTGGACACCTATATTTTATTTATGCACTGGTTTGTCATTATTGTTGTGAAGTGCTGTAAAATTGTGGAATCAATTTGTAGTTTTGTGGGAGGAATAAGGGGATGAGTATACAAGTGTGTTTTCAGTGCAGGTAA
Source organism: Ziziphus jujuba (assembly GCF_031755915.1). Taxonomy (NCBI): domain Eukaryota; kingdom Viridiplantae; phylum Streptophyta; class Magnoliopsida; order Rosales; family Rhamnaceae; genus Ziziphus; species Ziziphus jujuba. The sequence continues at coordinate 19,338,225 of NC_083381.1, read as the reverse complement.
TTTTTGGTAAGTCCTACCCTTAGGGGAGGTGCTGTTGGATTTTCCGTTGGAAGGTTCGGTGGTATTTCCCTGGGATCAGGGCTTGTCTAGGGTTCCAGGGAGGGATTGTGGACGGATCCTGACACAAACCTTTATTGTTTCCCAATATTGCCAAGATAAAAGCTTTGGTTTTTGGATGTGGACCTTCCAACTGATTGTATGATATATCAACAAATATCAAACTCAACATATTGTTGTGAGAGAGTTGTAATGTCTCTAAATTCTGTAGATTTCCAAGCTTTGAAGGTAACTCTCCTCCAAGAAAATTGTGACTTACATCTAGATATTGAAGAAAGTGTAAGTTACCAATTTGGAATGGAATAGCCCCAACAAATTTGTTATCTCTCAAGTTCAACCCTGTTAACTTGGAGCACCTATCTAAATCTTTAGCAATTCGTCCAGTCAGATTATTTTTTGAAAGATCAAGATTTTTGAGTTCTGATGACATTCCAATCTTTGATGGAACTTTGTTTTTCAGTTGGCCCAGTTCTTTTGGAATTTTCCCTGCAAGATGATTGAAGGATAGGTCAAGTATACCCAAATCAGTAGCTTTCTCGAGTTCAGGAGGTAGCCTACCTGAAATTTCATTTGTAGAGATATTCAACAAAGAAAGATTACTGCATTTCCCCACTTTTCAGAAAGCTCACCAAAAATCTTATTGGTACTTAAATCCAAATAATATAAATTTGGGTATGTTCCAAAAATTTCTAATATATTTCCTGTAAACTGATTTGCTTCAAAATGAATTATGATCAAGCTAATGCAATTTCTCAAGGTTTTTCGAACTGGACCTATGAAGTTATTATCATCCTCATAAAACTCTATAAGTTCCCACAAGACAAACATTATCTGGTAGATATCCAGAAAATGAATTGGCTTGCAATTTGTAATACTCCAAATTTGTAAGATTGTCAATTTCTAATGGAATGGATCCATTCATGCTCTTCTTGAAAAAGCTTAACCATGTGAGGAATCTGAGTTTTCCAATTCCTGGAGGTATAGGGCCAGATAGTTGATTAACTCCTACTCCAGGACATTGAGATTAGTCAAGTTTCCAATCGTGGTGGGAACAAGTCTAGAAAGTTGGTTGTTAAATAGGTTCAACTCCTTTAAGTTTTTAATGTTCCCAATGGATGCAGGAATTGAGCCGATGAGATAATTCCCATAAAAATCTAGCATATTCAATGACAAAATATGTCCAACTTCTTGAGGTATGGATCAAGAAATTTTGTTCCGACCAAGGTCAAGAATGGTTAAGATTCTTAGGTTTCCAATGAATGCAGGGATTGAATCTGAAAGACTATTGTTGTAACACCCTGTCCCGAAATACGTCTGAAATTTTCACGTTAACCAAGGGTTGACCAAGTTTGACTGATGATCAAGTGGGTCAAAATATTGACTTTTTGATTCAAAGGGAATTTTGCACTGACCAAGGCACCATTGCGGAGTACGCATAAATCCGAGTCCGTAAACTAGTAGCACATTGAAAATGAGTTGTATTTGAAAGTTATGAGTGAAACAAGATACAGTTCGGACTGGTCGATGAGCTTGAAGTTGACTTTTTATTTATATGGATTTCGATGTTGACCCATAGATTATATGAAAGTGCTCATCAATATGAGTCTGTAAACTAGTAGCAAGCTTAAATCGAACCTACGGTTGGAAAGTTACGGATATGTAAAGTTGTGACTGTGTTTTCCAAGACTGGTTTTACTAGGTAGCAAAATATTTGAGGGAGTCCTTGAAGTTCCACCATGTGTCACCACTTGAAAGTTACCATGTATCATGGATAAAGAGAGCCACATGTCACGATGGAGAACTGCACGTGCCATATTAATTAAATATTATATTATCATTTAATTATTTTAATATTATTTTGTTTTTATTTTTATTTTATTTTTCTCTTCTTTTTCTCTTTCTTCTCCCTATGTGGGAAAAAAAAAAACATAGCCCCCCCCCCCCCCATATTCCTTCTTCTTCTTCCTTCTTCTTTCTTCCTTCCCTCCCACTCCCGCCAGTCTCTCTTTTGCTCTGCTGCACCTCTTCCAGCCGTCGCATGGCCACATGCACCGGACGACATGGTGGCCCACAGCAGGACGAGCCTGGGAGTTGAGTTGTTGGTCGGTTGGCAGGCAGACGTGCCAAGATCGATGCCTAAAGCCAACGATCAGCGAGGTGGTGGGTGGCCGGTTTTCCGATGACCATCGGTCCCGAGGTTGGTCCGTTCCCCTAGTTTTCGACCCTCTGATTCCAAAAAATGACATCCATTTGCCCAAATTCAATCATTTCTATTTATATTGATGATGTCAAATTGTGTTGAATTGCATAAATATGTGTTGAATTAATGTTTCTGAAATTCGGAAAGCCGTAGATTTTAAACTACTGTTAAATTTTGTTAACTATACTGTGAGGTTACTGTGAGGTTATGGCATCTAATAGAATGTATCTTTATATGCTTAATTATTTGTGGAATTATATGTGGTTCTATTGACATTTAGTATGAATTAATTTGAAGGTTTGAGGAATTGATTATATTGAATTATTGTGATCGAAACTATGCTTATGTGTTTAATTATTTATTTATGCATGAAATATTATGGATTTGATGAAAGTGCATAAATTTAAATGTATTTTATTAAATTCAAATTTTCTAATATTATATTATATTAATATAAAAGTATAATATTATAAAATTTTATCGTTTTTCAACACACCATACACGTACCGGTGTTCTGTAGTTGTGGATGTGATTAGCGCTGGTGGAGTGTGATGAGTGCGTAGGTTTATTGATACGAACCTAGGACGACCTGCTCCTAAACCCGTATTATATTAGCCCGGATCTTTAATTAAGTTCAAGTTCTAATGGAATGGACCTCAACCCCTAACCAACCTGTGGTTAGAAACCTTGGTATAATATAGACGCCACAATAGGGGATGGAAAACCTATTGATAAGTCAAGCTAAAACAACCAATTCTCTAATGGTGTTTTAGGTGTTCTCAAAGAACAAAGAGATAATTAATCTCACAAGTATTTTCTTAATCAAATCAAAGTTTAAAGTTTTTTATTATTAATGAAAAATAAGCCTTTAAATAGGCTTTGAAAGAAACAAAATAAACCCTAAAAACCCTAGGAAAAACCGGCCACACAATGAAGAAGTCTACCTTGGCCGAAACTTTCCTTTTCCTAATCTAATTTGGATTAATTAATTCCTTTATTTTGAATTAGGAATTAATTAATTTACAATGAAAATAATAAAATAATAACTTTCCTAATCTTATTTGTCCAGAAAATAAATAAATAGAAACTAAAAATAATGGTAGTTTCCTAAAACAAAAAGTAGAATAAAATTAGGAAACTAAAATACTAGCTTTTTTGATCAAGTTGACTTTGATCAATCTTTGACCTCTTTGAGCTTCAAATCAGCTTCTAGATGCTTTGTAGGATGCCAAATAAGCTGAATATGAAGTCCCACACGTTGCCCATGCTTGGAAAAATAAGAAAAGGCTAAAACAGTAAAATACAGTAAAGCCAGCAAGCAATACAGCAAATTCGGCCAAATTGTTGAAGCTGTCCGTACAAGCCCTTTTTGATTGCATTTGAGGCTGATTTAACTTGATTCCATGACCTATTAGGCATATGTATTGAACCCATAAAGCATTGGAACCATTTCATGCTTCCCGGACTCCAATAATGTACCAAAACCGTCACCCGGGTCCATATCGGCTTCCACCACTTGGATGCTTCGAATAGGCTTTGTATCTTCAAGTATGGACAAGCTCTGTTGAGATTGATTACCCTCTGTATAAATACTCCCAGGTTGCCCTTAAATCTCTTAATTTGAGCTCTTGTGATTGACCTAGTCTTCATCCGTGTCGAGTCAGCACCCCAGCGGGTTATCGGTGGAGCGGGCTCGGGCGGAATCACATCATTCCCCTCCTCTTGAAAAGGATTTGTCCTCAAATCAAGATCATCACCTGCAGCAAAAGGAGTTAAATCAGCAACATTAAATGCAGCACTCATGTTATACTCACCTAGTAAATCAAGCTTGTAGGCATTCTTGTTATTGGGCTCCAAAACTTGAAAAGGTCCATCCATAGGCGGCATGAGCTTTGACTTTCTTTGATTAGGAAACCTTTCCTTTTGTAAGTGCAACCAAACCAATTCTCCTGGGTCAAATACTATTACAACAAAATCTAGAAATACATGCTCATTATGGTAAAAATTACACTTTTTAAAGTTAGCAAACAATATTTTCCAAATTTTCAAATTGCCACTAAGTAAAGCTCTCAACAATGCAGATAAAGTTCTATGCAATAAAGACATCTTTAAATAAGTATCTTTAAAATTCATGGTCAGCAATGATTTCTTATTCATAATTACTTTATTAACATCACCAAAGCTAAGATAAAAATTTGTATTTTTCCTTTCTTGTCTTCCTTTTCCTTTCTCACTCACGGCCATCTCACCTTCCTCACTCTCGGCTTTTACACCAAATTTCTCACTCTTGGTTTTAATAAACTTTTTCCACACAACCTGAGTATTAGAAGACTCACCTTGGACAGCAAGCTCACCTTTTCCCTCTTGATTGGATGGTAGTCCACTTGGAATTTCATTTGGGAAGACATCTCCAAATTCCTTCAAAAGAGAAATCATTGAACTTGGCAATTCAAGTTCTTCAAAGTTAGTTTGATCATTAAAATAATTTTCTTTATAAATCATGACCAACAAAGGTTTCTTACACTCAAAAACCTTATTAATATCCCCTAAACTCAAATAAAAGTTGCTACTTGACCTTTCTTTTCTTTCTTTTTCCTTTTCCCACTTGGATTGGCGCAAACCTTCGGATTTCCCTTCCTTCTCCAAGCTCTCGGGTTTGCCACTTTCTTTCCCCTCTCTTTTAGTTTTTCCTTGATCTTTCCACTCAATATGAGTCTTAGAAACCTTACCTTGATCAGCAACCTCATTCTTACCTACTTGAAAGGATGGTGAAGCCGTTGGTGCCATACTTGCTTTTTCCTTAAGCTTTTCGGCTTCTCTCCTTTGTTGCATTTGTAATTGGTCTTTGTAAACCTCTTTAGGAGATAATGGTTCCAGCTTGACCTTCTTCCCTTTAAACCTGAAAACAATACTATTTTCTCGACCAAAATGAGTAGCATCTTTATCAAATTGCCATGGCCTACCTAATAGTATATGTCCAGCAATCATGGGTACAATATCACATAAAACTACATCCTCATATCTACCTATTTTAAATTTTACTTTGACTTGTTTATTCACTTTTATTTCACCACTATCATTAAGCCATTGTAATCTATAAGGTTCTGGATGTTTAATAGTTATTAAGCCTAATTTATCAACTACAAGATTACTAATTACATTTGTACAACTTCTACTATCAATAATCATACTACAAATCTTACCTTGAATTTCACATCGGGTGTGGAAGATGTTCTCTCTTTGAATTTCATTCTCATCTTTGTATGCAGCAAGTACTCTCCTAGAAAGCAAGTTTAATTCAGCTTTGGATGCTTGCAAGGTTTTGGGTGCATCCTCCAAGTCCTCCTCCTCTTGCTTGGTTTTATCCTCACTTTCTTCACTTTCCGATTCTAGCTCGTCATTGCCCTTTAACACCATGATTCTTCTATTCGGGCATTGGCTATCAATGTGTCCTCCTCCCTGGCACTTAAAACACACAACATCATGAGTTCTAGAAGGTTTAGGATCTAATTTTACCTCATTCTTTGGTGCTTGGACAGATTCGGTTCTAGTTTCCTTCCTTGGCCAGTTTGAACTTTCTTCTTTGACTTTCGACTGTAGCTTGCTTTCATAGATGGGATTGTTCCTCCAGCCACTTGAATTGGACCTTCCATTGTTGGAAACACCTCCAAACCATGATCTTACACCCCTCCTCTTGAATTGGTGCTCAAGCTTAATGGCAACATGCAACATCTCCTCCAACTCCAGGTATTGTTGCAAATCTAGTTGGTTGGCAATGTCACGGTTTAACCCTCCAAGAAATCTTGCCATTGTTGCCTCTCTATCCTCCCTCATGTTTAACCTCATCATTAACATCTCCATCTCTTTGTAATAATCCTCCACGGACCTACTTCCTTGAGACAAAGATTGAAGCCTTTGATGCAGCAACCTTTGGTAATGGGATGGCACAAACCGCTTCCTCATGACTCCTTTCATTTGTCGCCATGTTGTAATTAAGTCTTCACCAACCCTCCTTCGGGTGCTTTGCTCATTGGTCCACCATTGGAGTGCATAATGGCCAAACTCCATTGCTGCCAATTTCACCTTCTTAGCCTCCGAATAATTATGGCGGTCAAATATCATCTCCATTTTTTCTTCCCACTCCAAATATGCTTCGGGGTCACTTTTTCCCATGAATGGTGGGATGTTGATCTTGATATTGCTAAGATTGTCATCTGTTTCTTCCCTCCTATATCTTCCATGGCCAGCTCTATCTTGGACAGCAAAAGTTTTGTTCATTCCTTCCTCAAAGTCTCCACCGAATGGCTCCTCATTAAATTCCTCTCTCGGTCTCTCGCGACCTCCTCGTCCTCGGCCTCGTCCTCCATGGAATTCTTGCCTATTTCTTGTGTCCGGAATTCCTTGTGAGGCTTCTAATCTTCCCACTCTTTGATTTACATGCTCAAATTGAGCACTAATCTGCTGTATTGATTCCAAAATAGTTCTCATGTCCACTTGGTCTCCACTCCCGGTAGCTTGGTCATCGCCATGGAATGCTACGGACTCTTCCTCATTGATCCTCAAGGGTGGATCCCCTCTTCTTATTCTAGAATCTGCCATGTTAGTAAAATACTGCAAAAATAAAATAAATCCTCACAATATTCACTCCCTCACGTGTTTCACTCAAACAAGGTCTCGACACTCGTGTTTGAACACTAGTTTCGGCTTTTACCCTCTTTTAAGCTCTCACACTCTTGCCTTTTCTCACTCAATGAATTATCTCAAAGTTCTAATTAAAACACCCACAAAACAGCAATTAGATCACTTGTATATTTTAATTAAACTTATCAACAAAACAGAAGCAAAAAGTAGGCAATACCGAAAGAATCCAACAAATCCTAATTTTTCGGCTTTCTAGACAAGAAATCACAAAATAATGGGAAAACGTTGGAATTTTTGAAAACTGCACCAGATGGTAGTAGATTATGAGTTCAAGAATAAAATTCCAGAAAAAGAAAGTCAAATACGAACAAGAATCAAAGAGAACAAAAATATAGAATAGTGTTGGTTGTTGTTCTTGTAATTCAAGTTTTGTATCAATTCCTTTAACTAATTTTAATCCAAAAAATTTGAACACCCAAAATCCAAATATCCAGCAGCAAGAATAATTTCCCAGCAACTCAAATATTGAATAAATAATCAAAAACCAGCAGCTCCAACAAATTTCCAGCAAACAAATCAAACTCCAACAAGCTGAAATTTTTTTTTTTTAATTTTTTTTATTCTACTTTACCTCTTCTTTCCTTTTTTTTTTTTTTTTTTTTTTTCACTCACAGAACATAAACAACTGCGGTAGCAAGAATAATTACCAAAATTGCAATTCCAACTCCAAAACAAACACCAAACCCGTGACCTCCAAATAAACAAAATGTGCAGTTTTTTTTTTTTTTTTTTTTTTTAAATGATGCCGCAAACTTCTTCTTTTTTTTTTTTTTTGAATATATGAATGCAAATTTCTAAGACTAAAACAGCAAAGAAAAAATCAACAAAACCCAAAATTAACAAGAACAATGATGAAAAACAACCAACAAACTAGGAAACAAAAAATACGGTAAAACTAGGAAATCCTAATTCAACTAGGAATGAGTTTTTGTTTTTTTTTTTTTTTTTCTAAGATGCTGAACGTGTATAGGATGGATGCAACCTTAACCTAATGCTAAAATTGCAGAATAACACAAAAACAAATAAAGCAAATAAAGATAGATCAAACCAGAACAAAATTTAGCTCTGATACCAAATGATACGAACCTAGGACGACCTGCTCCTAAACCCGTATTATATTAGCCCGGATCTTTAATTAAGTTCAAGTTCTAATGGAATGGACCTCAACCCCTAACCAACCTGTGGTTAGAAACCTTGGTATAATATAGACGCCACAATAGGGGATGGAAAACCTATTGATAAGTCAAGCTAAAACAACCAATTCTCTAATGGTGTTTTAGGTGTTCTCAAAGAACAAAGAGATAATTAATCTCACAAGTATTTTCTTAATCAAATCAAAGTTTAAAGTTTTTTATTATTAATGAAAAATAAGCCTTTAAATAGGCTTTGAAAGAAACAAAATAAACCCTAAAAACCCTAGGAAAAACCGGCCACACAATGAAGAAGTCTACCTTGGCCGAAACTTTCCTTTTCCTAATCTAATTTGGATTAATTAATTCCTTTATTTTGAATTAGGAATTAATTAATTTACAATGAAAATAATAAAATAATAACTTTCCTAATCTTATTTGTCCAGAAAATAAATAAATAGAAACTAAAAATAATGGTAGTTTCCTAAAACAAAAAGTAGAATAAAATTAGGAAACTAAAATACTAGCTTTTTTGATCAAGTTGACTTTGATCAATCTTTGACCTCTTTGAGCTTCAAATCAGCTTCTAGATGCTTTGTAGGATGCCAAATAAGCTGAATATGAAGTCCCACACGTTGCCCATGCTTGGAAAAATAAGAAAAGGCTAAAACAGTAAAATACAGTAAAGCCAGCAAGCAATACAGCAAATTCGGCCAAATTGTTGAAGCTGTCCGTACAAGCCCTTTTTGATTGCATTTGAGGCTGATTTAACTTGATTCCATGACCTATTAGGCATATGTATTGAACCCATAAAGCATTGGAACCATTTCATGCTTCCCGGACTCCAATAATGTACCAAAACCGTCACCCGGGTCCATATCGGCTTCCACCACTTGGATGCTTCGAATAGGCTTTGTATCTTCAAGTATGGACAAGCTCTGTTGAGATTGATTACCCTCTGTATAAATACTCCCAGGTTGCCCTTAAATCTCTTAATTTGAGCTCTTGTGATTGACCTAGTCTTCATCCGTGTCGAGTCAGCACCCCAGCGGGTTATCGGTGGAGCGGGCTCGGGCGGAATCACATCATTTATACTCTCCTGTGGTTGCCATCGGACCGAGAGCAGGCAAGTTTGATATTGGCCATAGCCACCCCCCTTGGTGGGCGGGACTGAGTTTTTAGCATCGGTGCTGCTGGGACACCAGGGTGGCCTGGATGCCAGTTTTCTCTCTATAACCCCCCTGTTAGTCAGTGCCTTGGGACGCTGGGCACCTTCAGGCGCCACTGGTATATAGTATGAGCATAAAGTATTTTACATATATATATATATATATGCAAACATATGTATGTCATGCTATATTATGTTTTATATACCACACCGTACGGGACGACGATCCGATGTGGTCCATGTAGAGCTAGCCTCGTATATATGTTGCCTACGAATCTGGGGGATCGGATGGCCAATTTAGACAACCATCTCGGACTTTATGGGTAGCAGAGTATCGGCGACAGCTGGAATCATGGATCGCATAGTACGTTAGATGGTATCATGTATATCTCCGTTACGATTGTGCATATTTTATTATGTATTACGGATTTTAAGATAATATTTTATCTTATCCTACCTTGTCTATTCATGATCTGATTTCTTACTATTGATTTTATTGTATATTCTTATTATTAATAAATCTTATCATCGTTATTATCATACAGTAACTTTGAACAAGTATTACAACCTACGGGTGAGAAAGATAGCCATTGGAAAGGTGTGGTTATGTGATAGCCATTGTGCAGGTGAGGTTATGTGATAACCTTTGAATATGTATGGTTATACATAGCCCTCAGATGAGTTGTACTAATATCGTTATTATTATCATTAAAAGTTTTTACTATTATTATTGTTGGTGTGGTAATTGGTTTGTACACCTTTTTCTATATTACACATTGGCATAGTTGTAAAATGACATTTGAAATGTATTTAAAATTTGCATCACAAAGTGGGTGGTGTGGGCGGACGAAAATCAATGATGGTATATTCTGGTTGGCTATTTACTAAATTACTTCCATTTTATAAATATTTTGTATAAATGTATTATCGAAGTGTTGCAATCTGTGGAATTTATTGTAGTACGGAAGGAGGGATAAGGTGGCATGATATAGGAGTGCGTTTTTGTGTAGAAAATTTTTGGACATGCTTTACCCTTAAGGGAGATTCTGTTGGATTTTCCACTGGAAGATTTGGTAGGGTTTCCCTAGGATCAGGGCTTGTCTAGGATTCCGAAAAGGGATTCTGGATGGGTCCTGACAGATTGGTATCAGAGCTCTAGGTTCCGTTATCCTTGGGAGCTCTTGGAAAGTGTGTGGTAGTTTACCCAAAATGGATAGTCATCACCATGTGGTTATGGTCGGTCAGAAGATGTTGCAATTGAGTAGTCCGAGTAGATGGTGAATGGCAGTTGCTTTAATAGACTTGGGAGGACTTCATTGTTCTCTTGATGTTGAAGATGCAAGGAATAACTCATGTATGGGTCTTATGCAAGATTAATGCATTGATGATCTTAAAAGAGTCGGAATGGAGCACCTGTTGTTTGTGAAGAATAATGGTGGTAGTTTAAGGTTGTATATCGATTACCGACAACCAAACAAGTTGATTTATAATTGTTATCCGTTGCCAAGAATAGATGAATTATTCTATCAATTCCAAGATGCCAAGGTGTTTTCTAAGAACGACTTGAGGTCGGGTTATCACCAATTAAGGATCTGAGAGTCAGACATCCTTAAGACTATCTTTAGGATAAGGTTTGGGCACTACGAATTTTTAATGATATTGTTTAGGCTTACCAATGCCCCAACGGCTGTTATGGAATTGATGAATTGAATATTTCGTCTATATTTATATTGCTTTGTCATCGTATTCATAGATGACATTTTGATCCATTCGAAGAGCCAAAGAGGGCATGTGAAGCATCTAAGGAGAGTGCTCCAGGCTGTGAGGTAGCATCAACTTTGTGCCAAATTCGACAAGTGTGAGTTTTGGTTGAACTAAGTAGTTTCTCGCATATTGCGTCGGTCAAAGGTATGTTATGTAGATCCCAAGAAGGTGAAGGCCGTATTGAATTGGAAGTTTTGTTTGATTGGACGGAGAGGTGTGAGCAAAGTTTCCAAGAATTTAAATGAGAGGTTGACAATTGCAACTGTTCTAATATTACCCGATGGGAATGAAATCCTCGAGGTCTATTGTGATGTATTCCATCAAAGGTTAGGATGTGTATAAATGTATAATCAAGGGGTGGCAGTGCATTCTTTGAGACAATTGAAACAGCATGAGTAGAACGACCCCATGCACGACTTAGAGCTTGTTGCGATTGTGTTTGCTCTAAAAAGATGGAGATACTATTTATATGGAGCCACGTGCCAAATCTACACCGACCACAAAAGCCTCAAGTATATTTTCACTCAGAAGGAACTAAATATGAGGCAAGGAAGTGGATAGAGTTGTTGAAGGACTATGGCTGCGTGATTGATTATCACCCGAGCAAAGTGAATGTCATAGCAGATGCTTCAAGTAGAAAAGCTACGGGATCCCTTGCACGCATACAATTGGTTTAACTCCCTCTTATGGTAGAATTGAAGAAAATGGGAGTGCTGATGCACATGCATCCTTCTGGAGTCCCCTTAGCTAGTTTTCAAGTGTGATCAGTGTTGGTGGATCGAATATTAGAGACTCAAATAGAAGATCCTAAGTTGAGGAAAATTAAGAGTAAAGTGCAAGAAGGCCTTGATCCGAAGTTTTCTATAAAAAGGGATGGAGCCCTCATGTATAAAGGTAGAGTATGCGTTCGTGATCTTGTTGAACTCGAATGGGAAATCCTAGAGGAGGCATATAGTTTGATATATGTGATGCGCCCTGGAAGTACCAAGACGTACTGAATGCTTATTAAGTACTATTTGAGGATTGGATTGATGGCGTACAGACTAGCATTATCGGAGGAGTTAGCTCGAGTACACAATATGCTTCAGGTTTCGATGCTGTAAGAGTACATAGTAGGTCCATCACACGTGCTCAAGACTCCCGACACCGAATTGAGAGAGGACCTATCATACGTGGAGCAACCAGTGTAGATTCTAGATCACGAGGAGTGAGTACTACATAACCAGATGATTCCTCTAGTCAAAGTTTAGTGGCGGGATCATTAAGTTGAGGAGGCAGTATGGGAACCTGAGGCGCATATGCGTGATCAGTACCCATATTTGTTCCAGTGACGTGTGAAATTTTGAGGATGAAATTTTGATAAGGGGGGAAGATTGTAACATCCTGTCCCGAAATACATCAAAATTTTTCACGTTAACCGAGGGTTGACCAAGTTTGACCATTGACCAAGTGGGTCAAATTGTTGACTTTTTGCTTCAAAGGGAATTTTGCACTGACCAAGGTACATTGCAGAGTATGCATCAATCCGAGTCCATAAACTAGTAGTATGTTGAAAACGGAGCTGCGGTTTGAAAGTTATGAGTGAAACAAGATACGCTTCGGACTGGTGGAAGAGGTCGGAGTTGAATTTTTATTTATATGGATTTCGATGTTGACCCATAGATTATATGAAAGTGCTCGTCAATACAAGTCTGTAAACTAGTAGCACGCTTAAATCGAACCTATGGTTGGAAAGTTATGGGTATGTAAAGTTGTGACTGTGTTTTCCAAGACTGGTTTTACTAGGTAGCAAAATATTTGAGGGAGTCCTTGAAGTTGTGCCATGTGTCACCACTTGAAAGTTGCCATGTATCATGGATAAAGAGAGCCACGTGTCACGATGGAAAACTGCCATGTGTCGTATTAGTTAAATATTATATTATCACTTAATTATTTTAATATTATTTTATTTTTATTTTTATTTTATTTTTGTTTTCTTTTTCTCTTTCTTCTCCCTATGTGGGAAAAAAAAACACAGCCCCCCCCTCGATTCTTTCTTCTTCTTCCTTCTTCTTTCTTCCTTCCCTTTCACTCCCGCCGGTCTCTCTTTCGCTCTGCCGCATCTCTTCCGACCGTCGCACGGCCACATGCACCGGACGACGTGGTGGCCCACAGCTAGATGAGCCTGGGCATTGAGTCGCCAGTCGGTTGGCAGGCAGAGGTGCTGAGATCGACACCCAAAGCCGACGGTCGGCGAGGTGGTGGGTGGCCGGTTTTTTGGAGGCCACCGGTCTCAAGGTTGGTCCCTCCCCCTAGTTTTCGACCCCCTAATTCCGAAAAATGACATCCATTTGCCCAAATTCCAAGCCATTGGTGAGATGAGTGGAGGGGGAGTCTAGCCGAAACTTCCTGGCCATTTTCCGGCCAACTCCGACGATTCCAAGCCAACCAAAGGTTGGTTTTACACTCATCGTCTCCTTAGCTTTCATTTGGCACCTTATTTGTGAATTGTGATTGAGTATTTTGAAAGATGCCATTTTTGGATAAAATAATATTATTTTAATGTGGTAATCTGAAAAATGTATATTTAATATTTAAATAATTGCCATTTATATTGATGATGTCAAATTGTGTTGAATTGCATAAATATGGGTTGAATTAATTTTTCTGAAATTTGGAAAGCTGTAGATTTTAAACTGCTATTAAATTATTGTTAACTTTACTGTGAGGTTACTATAAGGTTATGGCATCTAATAGAATGTATCTTTATATGCTTAATTATTTTTGGAATTGTATGTGGTTCTATTGACATTTAGTATGAATTAATGGAATTGATTACATTGAATTATTGTGATCGAAACTATACTTATGTGTTTAATTATTTATTAATGCATAAAATTTTATGGATTTGATGAAAGTGCGTAAATTTAAATTTATTTTATTAAATTCAAATTTTCTAATAATATATTATATTATTATACAAATATAATATTATAAAATTTTATCGTTTTTCGATGCACCATACACGTACCGGTGTCCTGTAGTTGTGGATGTGATTACTGTGCTGGTAAAGTGTGATGAGCACACAGGTTTATATTCTACCGTGGTTGCCATCAGACCGAGGGCAGGCAAGTTTGATATTGGCCCTAGCCGTTCCCCTCTATAGCCAGGATTGGGTTTTTAGCATCGGCACTACTGGGACGTCAGGGCAGCTTGGATGCCGATTTTCTCTCTTTAACCCTCCTGTCAGTCGGTGCCTTGGGACGCTGGGCACCTTCGGACGCCACTAGTATATAGTATGAGTATCAAGTATTTTAAATATAGAAATATATATACATACATATGTATGTGATGCTATATTATGTTTTATATACCACACCGTACAGGGTAACGATCCAATGTGGTCCATGTAGAGCTAGACTTGTATATATGTTGCCTATGAATCCAGGAGATCGAATGGCCAATTTAGTCAACCATCCCGGATTGTATGGGTAGCAAAGTATCGGCGACAGCTGGAATCATGGATCACATTGTATGTTAGATGGTATCGTGTATATCTCCGTTACGATTATGCATATTTTATTATGTGTTACGAATTTTAAGATAATATTTTATCTTACGCTACCTTGTCTATTCGTGATCTGATTTCTTACTATTGATTTTATTATATATTCTTATTATTAATAAATCTTATCATCATTATTATCATACGATAACTTTGAACAAGCATTATAACCTATGGGTGAGAAAGATAGCCATTGGGCAGGTGTGGTTATGTGATAGCCATTGTGCAGGTGAGGTTATGTGATAACCTTTGAATATGTATGGTTATACGTAGCCCTCAGACGAATTGTACTAATATAGTTGTTATTATCATTAAAATGTTTACTATTATTATTGTTGGTGTAGTGATTGGTTTGTACACCTTTCTCTATATTATGCATTGGCATAGTTGTAAAACGACATTTGAAATGTATTTGAAATTTGCAGCACTAAGTGGGTGGTGTGGCCGGACGAAAATCAATGATGGTATATTCTGGTTGGCTATTTACTAAATTACTTCCATTGTATAAATATTTTATATAAATGTACTATCGAAGTGCTACAATTTGTGGAATTTATTGTAGTAAGGAGGGAGGGATAAGGTGGCACGATATAGGAGTGCGTTTTCATGTAGGAAATTTTTGGGCATGCTTTACCCTTAAGGGAGATTCTATCGGATTTTCTACTGGAAGATTTGGTAGGGTTTCCCTAGGATCAGACTTGTCTAGGGTTTCGAGAAGGGATTATGGATGGGTCCTGACAATTGTTATAAGCTCTTAACACCTTAAGAGACCTCAACATGCCTATTTCAAATGGTATAGATCCATCTAAATTGTTGGAACTCAAGTCAAGGTGTTGCAAACTTATTAGAAGGCCTACTTTCTTCATAGTTGGCCGAGATTGTGTGGAGTTGGTTGCAGACATGTGAATGCTAGCTTTACAATAGAGACAACTTTCTCTGCTACATGATTCTTTGGTGGTGAAATGTGTTGATCAAATAAATCCTTGAACAGGAATATCTGGTGTTGTTGTTGATGATTATGATGATGCAGAAAGAGACAAGATGAGATCTCCTGGAAGCTTTCAATGATCAATTCCAGTATTACAATTCTGAAGCTTTACACTTCATGGTATTCATTTACTTCCATTGTGTAAGCAAGCCCTAGTCAAACAAAATTCCTTTTAAATTAATATACACGTTATATTATATATAAGTATTTTTTAAGTGATGAAATAAGTTTTGATAATTGCAAACTAGTCTAGCTTTTCTCTGTTGCAATCTATAAATTAACAATATCTTTTTTGTTCAAAATAAAAAGCATTTCTATTGTTCAAATGATTTTTTTTTTTTTTTAAGGAAACGAACAAAAAGAGATTGATGGAAGACTTACCTAGAGCTGAGTATCAAAAGGACCCTGCAAATGGAGTCCAATTTGATTACTCCAGTTCTAAAGTTGTAGCAGAACCAAAGTCAGAAATGTAAGCTTCATATTCATCATCCAACAGAATATTCTTACTCGATATGTCTCTATGAACTATGGCAGGACAACATTCATGGTGCATGTAGAATATGACATTCGCTAAACCTTTCATAGCATTCACTGGGCTTTCTCTATCCCAACTCCAATGCCTTCACTTCTTCACTTATGGTGAAGTGGAAAATTCAAAATTCTGATGTGGAAAGTCATACTACCATAAAGGGAAAGTGAGTTAGGAAAATATGAGAAGCTCAGGTTTTGGAGAGTACCTCTAAGATTACCACTCCCCAGGCTTACGTCGATAATGCTTCCTACTTCATTACAGATGATGCCAATCCATTCCCAGGGGCTGCCCTTATTGTGTTTCCTTGAAGAATTTGAATTTTATATATATATATATATATATATAGCTTCCTTGAAGGAACAAGAGAATTGCAGCATTCGAGGAACAACCAAGGAAGCAATAATAGAATGATTATAATGATGGACATCATGATTATAAATATCAGAGAAAGGAAAAAAAATTCCTTTTGATGTGTTGAAGGGTGCATCGGCTTAAATATCCTTTCTTGGAGGAGAAAGATAGAAATTAAAAACAATAAATTATAAATTTTCCAGCTTAGTTTTTGACCAGGCTTCACGTTTTAAATGTTTCTAATTGTTCTCACTGATTCAATGCAAGAAATATAATAATATCATGTGCTATACAAATGGGATTATACGTTTTATTTTTCCAAAATTAATTTTTTTTCCTCAAATGTTTCAACCTTGTTATATCAGATAGAGCACTTCGAGATCATTAAGATTTATTTATTTATTTAATCTTGCTGGTAAGATCATTAAGATTTTGAAAAGATAGGTATTTATCCCACTTATAATTAAGAATATACATTAAATATATATTCTTTGTCGATATAATTATATGGAAGCTTGGAGTTGGTTTATTAACCAAAGCCACATTGGCAGCTATAAAAAGTCTTGGGGTACACATTGTGTACTGACATGGATTCGGATGTGGTACACATGATCAATAAAATGGAGCCATAGTGTACCATTAATTATTATGTCAGATTAAAAACCTAAATCAGTTCTGAGGCTTTAGCGCCTTTCGTTTCCTTTTAACATTTTTTTTTTTTTTTTTTTTATTGGTTGGACAAGAGATCGTATTCATCGGGAGATAGCTTGGGTGCCTAATGTCACGGTCCTACATTTTATGCAGCGGAATAGACCGTGCGGCGCCAAGACTCTCCAGTCATGGCCAGCCTTTTCACTATCCGAGTTCATATATCGACCCATCTGATACCAATTGTATGCTCATGAGGTTCCCATAGTCGTCATGGCTCATGTCGCTCAGCAAGCTAGCCCGATGGCCTTGCGCCCACTCGGTAGCTTGTTACTCAATCTTGTGCCAAGATCTGGCCAGCAACCCATCTCTTCACTCGGGCCTTGGTCCATGCACATCTCGAATAGCATCCGACCCTAGAGCATGCACACCAGCATCATGCCAACATGCCCTCAGGGTAGCAACACAAGGTTGGAAGCCCACATATGAATGTCACCCGATGGCACGGTGTCGCCCCGTCCGTGCCTATTTAGCTTCCGACCCTCTTGAGCGAGGCAGAACCCGAGTCCCCGCTCATTGGCACATTTGCCACAACCTTGTAACAAAGGCCTACGTGTGTTCTTGGCATAGCCGATAGAAAACGGCATAGCGAATGCTACACTTAGCCTCTGACACAGGAGTGACGCGCAATACCAGCTCATAGCGCCTACCGGTACTGTCCTCGGGACTCCCTGTCCCTCGGAGACATAAGACCACCTCCGTGGCACTTTATGTCCGCCCCATGGCTTGCCGTCGCCCATGGGAAGCTCGCTTAGCCCAAGCTCGAAGCCGGAGCCGGGGGCCGTGGAGAGCCAACACGGACCACCCCCCTAAAGAGCTTATTGAGCCATTTCCTTTCTGGCACCCATAGATATCACTTTGTGCGAGGAATCATAATGGGGTTTTCTCTAGCAAACCTTCACATCTTGGCTTGCCATTCGATATGCACCATCCTAGTGACATTCTTAAGAACTTCCCACGGCCCGGGATCGAAGATCCCGACCTTCAAATATTTACGAAAATGCCACTAGGCCATTCCAAAGGTGCGGACCGTCACATCCTCCCCCACTTGATTATGTCGATGCCCTCATCGACGTGCCCGCTGGCTATCCTCAAGACTCCTGCACTCCGCGTAACATCTTTCCTCCACATAAGCTCTTCAGGCTCAAACTCAAGATCCTGCATACTTCGTCCCTCTACCTCTGTAGAATCACCTCTGTGACGACCTTCGCGCGCCCACCCTTGGACTTGGCCAAGGACCTACTGCATGCATTCACCCAAACTCAAGCTTTCCTCAAAACCTGCACCTCCTTGTGCATAAATTAGTGCTTCGCCCCGCACTTTCAGCTCCATATGCAGATAGTGTCCCCCTCGGACGAATTCTGCCTTTTGTATATCTCGCTGGCACCCAAGCCAGACTCGTGTCCCCCTTGGACAAATGTTCTCTTCACTTGTTGGCACCCAAGCCAACGCTTATTGTCCCTCTTGGACGAATAGCTTCCCGAGCTCCAAAGTAAGGCACTCTCTTGCCTTCAAGGTCCTCCCGTGGACCGAACTCTACCAAGTAATCCGATGGTGACATTGACCCTCTCATCGAGCACACCGTCTCCTCTCAGGTGGTGCCCCTACGTCAACTATCCCAACGGTACCCAAACTCGAGAGTTCTTCATGTGGTAGTTCTCCTCTCTCTTGAACTCCACTTCATGCATTTTCGGCACTCTGTTGCCGTGACGAGCTAAGTTTCCCTTCTTAGCTCTTGTTCCCGCGCTCAAATTTCCATCTCCACGATGGTGAGGTGCTAGCAATTCTCAAGCTAGCTTTGCCTTCTCCAAAGGCAAATTTATGCACAACATCCCTTGAGTGTGCATCTCAAATTTCCATCTCCACGATGGTGATGTGCTAGCAATTCTCAAGCTAGCTTTGCCTTCTCCAAAGGCAAATTTATGCACAACATCCCTCGAGTGTGCATTTATCCTTGTGGCTTCCAAAGCCAACCCTTGCGCAAGTGGCATCCTCTTCCCGACGAGTTACCACATCTTGAATGGAGGTCCTCTCTTCTGCGACCTCCTTATTTCGGCTGTTGACACCTAGTGTCGTCTTGAACTAAGTCCTTTCCTTAGTTCTTTGCCTCAATCTTGCTCACTTTTGTATCTCGGCTCCTCCTCTGAGCCAGTTTTGCCCTCTGGCAAATTTACAGTGCTCCACGCATCCACTCGTCTTGACTTCTCATTTGCTTCGACAAGGTTGTCTTTTCTCTTGGACAAACGTGGCCTCTGCCACCCAGCCGCACTGGCTTGCTCTTTCTTCCCCACTCTTTGTGGCTGTCAAGACTCTTCGTCAAAATGGATCTATTTTTGGTATTTTCTGTAATTCTTAAGACCAATACCCCAAAAGAAACACATGGCTAACAAGCCCTCAATTATTCAAGAGAACTGCACTACTTACGGCTTGTGCTCTCATTTAACGACGCATGAATTCCTTTCTGAGCACCAGTCACTTATTCCAAATGCTTGTCCCATTCATGAACTTCACATTTGCCTCGCTGCTCGAGCATCCAGTTAAAGGTATTTGTATCGCACACTGGTACTCGTTTGGTGAACATCCCCACATCATATTCAAGTTGGGCATGCTGCCACAACTAACCACGCTCCATGCAAGAACGCCCCCTTCACAGTAGCATCGGGGTTCTACGGATCCAAGCATCACCAACCAATACCATCCGTTCCTCGGTTCGCCTATTGCAGGACAAACCGGGCTCTGATACCACTTGTCACGGTCCTACATTTTATGCAGCGGAATAGACCGTGCGGCGCCAAGACTCTCCAGTCATGGCCAGCCTTTTCACTATCCGAGTTCATATATCGACCCATCTGATACCAATTGTATGCTCATGAGGTTCCCATAGTCGTCATGGCTCATGTCGCTCAGCAAGCTAGCCCGATGGCCTTGCGCCCACTCGGTAGCTTGTTACTCAATCTTGTGCCAAGATCTGGCCAGCAACCCATCTCTTCACTCGGGCCTTGGTCCATGCACATCTCGAATAGCATCCGACCCTAGAGCATGCACACCAGCATCATGCCAACATGCCCTCAGGGTAGCAACACAAGGTTGGAAGCCCACATATGAATGTCACCCGATGGCACGGTGTCGCCCCGTCCGTGCCTATTTAGCTTCCGACCCTCTTGAGCGAGGCAGAACCCGAGTCCCCGCTCATTGGCACATTTGCCACAACCTTGTAACAAAGGCCTACGTGTGTTCTTGGCATAGCCGATAGAAAACGGCATAGCGAATGCTACACTTAGCCTCTGACACAGGAGTGACGCGCAATACCAGCTCATAGCGCCTACCGGTACTGTCCTCGGGACTCCCTGTCCCTCGGAGACATAAGACCACCTCCGTGGCACTTTATGTCCGCCCCATGGCTTGCCGTCGCCCATGGGAAGCTCGCTTAGCCCAAGCTCGAAGCCGGAGCCGGGGGCCGTGGAGAGCCAACACGGACCACCCCCCTAAAGAGCTTATTGAGCCATTTCCTTTCTGGCACCCATAGATATCACTTTGTGCGAGGAATCATAATGGGGTTTTCTCTAGCAAACCTTCACATCTTGGCTTGCCATTCGATATGCACCATCCTAGTGACATTCTTAAGAACTTCCCACGGCCCGGGATCGAAGATCCCGACCTTCAAATATTTACGAAAATGCCACTAGGCCATTCCAAAGGTGCGGACCGTCACACTAAGCCCCTGTTGGTGAAAATCTGATACTAGTATTACTCTACAAATATGAGAGTTTGCAATTTTGAATTGAGCACACAAATTGTATAATTCTAATTCTGCCGCAAAACCTGTAAAGTTTATGCTATTTTTAAAGGGTTTTTTTTTTTTTTTCGGTTGGTGAATATTTTTATAGCTAGTCGTTGATTGTTTGTGAGGCTATATTGCTAATTTCTATATCTACAAATTAAAATAATAATAAAAACTTGATTGATAATTTAGTATATATATCAATTTTGAGATGTTCCAACTAATAGTGTCATAGGTTGTCGCCATACATAAAATAATTTGGATAATTATCAATTACTAGGCTTGAAATTGATTTTTGAATTAGTTAATTTGTAAAAAAAATCTAATTTACCTTTCTGTGTCAAGATAAATATTAAATTATTATTTTCTCATTTACTTTACAATGATGTATATATATATATATATATATATTAAGAGAATATTATATACTCGAGATTGCATATATAGATTTATGGTGACTAGCAAAATAACAAAAAGACAAATAGATTATATTTTTTAAACATTTAGGTGAAATAAAACAATGATGCCATAAAGTATTGATATTTATTCTAAAATAAAAGGGTAAATAGACATTTTATCAAAAAACCTCTGGCAAGGTAGATTAAATTTTCCCTTTTTTTTAAATTTTTTTAGTAAAGGAAAAAGATGGTTTGTGATGACTATACTGCCTTATTGTATGATGTTTACAAATTAACATCATCATGACAAAATTAATAGATAAAGTACTGATTCCTTAAGATTGATATACATGCATCATTTTCCCCCCTCCCCTCTCTCTGATATGGAAATGGAGATCAAGATTCCGATTTAAGATCATTGTTGGAGAAAATAATGATTTAATTGCTTGATTGTCGACGCATATGGATACAAGGTTTTCATATAAGTGAGAAAAATACGGGTCTATGTTCTTTATTAACTAGTGTATAAAACAAAAGTAGCATGTAAATATAGTATATATGGAAAGGTAAAAGCCAACAAACGTAAATACAACAATAGAGAAAATGAAGAACATATATTCCCTACGGCACTAGATGGATATAAATGGCCTAAACAGTCATATTGGAAAACACTTGAAACCTTATTGTTATATGTCGGTCGAACATCTGCATCTGTATCATGGGGACACAATCAGTGTCGCGGTATTCGAGAAGTGCGCCCAGGTGGAGGTCGAAGTGGGAAGTCCTGCGGGGGATCATCATTAGGAGTGCCCGATGTACTAGGTGTTGAAAGAGTACTACGTAATGATCGAGATGTGATGACACCGCTATCCGGTACAACATCCAATCTAGAGGACAAAACATGGAATAATGGAGTTGAATCTGAGGAAGACGATGAAGAACCCCCATGAGCGCTTAAACATGGAACAAATATTAATAAAAGCGTATGGATGAGAACCAGTAAAGTAAATGTTGGAGCCACATGACCCATTTGCTTGCTGCTACAACTACTTACTAATATCCCTTTCTTATAACTCAGATATTGGAACTACCTTCATATCTATGCTATAGATATTTATATATAGAAGCGAGATACATATATGGCTATTTAGGTAATCAATACCATTAACCAATTTAAGTACTTGTCAAATTAATTAACGAGTGAAAGAAAAAGGCTCGGTGTCATTGCATATTCATATATGTAGCTATAGCACCTTGATTAAACAAATAAAACTCACTTAATTGATTAATTAATGTGATTAGCCTCTAAATTTTCAACTATTGAAAAATAAATTTGACATATATCATTGGGCCTACTTCCTATTAATTATAGGTTTTGGAATGGATGATTTAATACGGTATTCCCGCATTGCTTGTAATAAGGTGCGAGAAGTTAAGTCAAGCCAACCGTGTTTGGAATAGATGATTTAATACGGTATTCCCGCATTGCTTGTAATAAGGTGCGAGAGGTTAAGTCAAGTCAACCGTGTGAAAAATAGAGCTTCCAGAGGCATGCAGGGGAGAAGATTTTCATGACAGTTTTTCAATACACAATGTGCAGACAAAATAGCATCTTAGCCACATTTAACGCATATCCAGTGTGAAAAGTAGAGCTTCCAGGGGCATGCAGGGGGAGAAGATTTTCATGACAGTCAATTTCTAAGGAGACAATAAATAAAGACTGAATGAAATTAATAAAAATAAAGCCAGTGTCTTCTTTTTCTTTTCTTTTTATTTTAATTTTTGGTATTAAAAAAAAATGCAGTGCCTTCGATTTGAAATTTCCATTCTAATTAGTAATCGGAAAAAAAAAAAAAATTCAATGCACGTTGTGTAGACAATTTGGATCTTAGCTACTTGTAAAACATATTCAATCAAGTAGAAAAGCGTATCACTATCGACTGACACCGCCTCTTATTAAAAAGTCAAAGAGAGCCCAACCCTGTTTCCTATCATCCATTTTTCTAAACCAATCTTTCTTCTCCTCTCCACCAGCATCAAAATCTCAATTACAGCATACAACCCATGAGGTATATTATTTCTGGCTTAGGGAAAATGTGGCCATACATGACCCTATCATATAAATGCCTCTTTTCCGTTGTAATAGTAATCTACATGTATTAAAATATTAACAAATTTATTTACCAATTCATATTTATATAAATTAAATATAAAAAAATAAATTTCTAAATAAATAAATAAATTAAAAAATAAACCAATTAAATATTATCGTATCATTTATAATATAATTTAATAAATAAATTTGATGACCATTTAAATAAATTTGATGGCCATTTTGATAGTTCTGATATTATTGCAATAGAGTCGGCACTGTTTGATTAGGTAAAAGAATTTTTTTCTCTCTTTTTATTTGAAATGGAAGGTACAAGAGATATTAATTATTTCAATTAACTAAAATTTAGCCATTCTTGTTTTTTTGTATAATATCTTGAATATTTTATAGTTTGCATTCATTAATAAGGCAAATATAGAGATCAGTTTATCTATGGCTGTACTATTTCAAACTAGATACAACTAAAACAGTCATAATTTCAAAAAATTTTGCAGGAATTTAAAATTTGAGACAAAAATCATGGTAGGGAAGACGGTGTAGGAGGCGGTGGCGATGGTGGTCGAAGCAAAACACGAGGAATATTAGGCATGGGATTAATCATATGAACAGCTTTGTTGGGGATTGGAGAAGAAGGCCTTGTGGGAATCCCAGTTCTCCTGCCAAGCTGAACCTTCATTTCATTAGCACCACGTTTATCAACTCCAACCACTTCAATTGTATCCATATGATCATGAACATCATGATTAATATCATTTTCAAAACCACACTGTGCCACTGCGGCATAGCATTGCGAAAGTGAAGCCAAACTAGCTGAAATTACCGCCACAACTATCAAAATCAAACAAGCTGATACTGGAACATCCATTAAACTTACACTTCCTCACTCGATTCATGCTCTGTTTTAGTTTTTGTGTATGTATATAAATAGGACACAGAGGTCCCAGTTAGAGTAATTACCAATTAAGCTAAAGGTTTAATTATTATATATTCTTCGTATTGAGGTTTATGAGATCAAATTTATTAGCTGCTGTCAACTGGATATATTTTTTAAATTGAAATTACAGGCCTACTAACATGTTGGTCTGTATCTTATTGTCAAAGTCAACTAAATTCATAGACTTTTGAGAGTTAGCTACCTACTAAAGTGAAAGAAGATATTACGGGAAGGTGCATTGTAAACCAACTAGAGAATCTTTTTGCAGGGATTTTCCGAATTAATTTTAATTAAATATAATATTTATTCCATACACTGACCGAGTTAGTATGGATATTTGGGCAAGGGGAGTCCTAAGATGCGACGCCGTACGATACAAGTGGAATATCTAAGGGAAAGACCCCAATAAATATCTCAAAAAATCTATCTCTTTATTATTATTATTATTATGTTTATTTTTTGTATTTTTATATATCATTGTTTCTTAATGGTTCAGAAGTCAGATAACCAATGGACTAAAGTATGCCACATTAAGAGAAAAATAAACAACTTTTATTTTCCAAACTTTCTCTTATTGGCTTTTCAATTGAGTAGGATACATTTTCTAGGAGGGAAAGATTCAGAGGAAGGGGAGAGTACTTTACCAGAGTCAGTACTTAGGCATACAACGATTAAAAAGAACTTAAAAAAGAATAAACGAAAAAAAAAACATTAACAACTTTCCCAAAATTAGGACGCTTTTAGAATGAGAATTAATAGAAGCGTAGTGTTGATATATACTACATGTCAGTGAAATTATGTTATCTCCTGAGATTAGTTAGTTTATATATTTTCTAGTCACGACAGAAAATTAAATTAATAGAAACATACAATATACAAACAACTTTGCCGGAAAATTAATTAAGGATACAGTATATATTAGCTTAAAAGTTAACGAATATAATAAATCATGATTAAGTTGAAATATAACACATAAGAAATATACAACAAAATATATGCTCTTCTTTGAAAAATTCCTAGATACAATTAAGTTGGTTTGATGGAAGCAAACAAAAAAAATTAACTAACTTTGCTCTTTCTCATTAATTGAGTTATATAATTATATGCTCATGCTATTACGTTCAAGTTGGGGATAGTATACATTCCATTACAAAGATTGAACTCCTTAGTTTAAAATTTTGGCTTTAAAGTAGTGTTCTTTTTGAACATACGTCTTAGATATTTGTGTACAATCCATTATAAGTAATTGAATAACATTGTACGACAAGACAAAGACAGTAACTTACACGCCACTGTACACAGCATATATTTATATATATATATATATATATATTGTATATAGTCGGTTTAAAATAAAATCTAATTTATTCTATTAAATTTAAATTTATCTTTGATAATTATTGGATTTTATCAATAGTACGTGCATTATCCTATTATATATACATAATTTGATTAGTGACTAATGTGATCAAACCCAAGTTTTTAACCCGAAAAAAAAAAAAAAGTTGTTCTTTTGATCTCTCCTAGCCCAAATGAAGATGGTTATAAGTTTTATTTATTTTGTTGTAACATTCGAAAAGATCAAGATCTCAATAACAGTTACAAATACAATACATGATTTTTAAAAGAATGTACAACATATATATATATATATGAATTGTTAATTTGTTCTTCATGAAATGCTAATTTTGAAAAATGTAATACGCATAACTGTTTAAGCATAAATGTTTAATTAAACAAAATGTGAATCAGATTTATGACAGTAAAATATATCTTTTTAAAAAAATCAAATTTATATATGCTTGGTCTATACTCCGACATTGCTTGAAATTAACTTTTTTTTTTTTTTCTGGGTGAATAACTTGCATGAAATTACTTGAACTATACATAAGGAGACGAACAAAATAAGGTAATTAAAGTTGGACCAAAATAAAAAAATGATTGATTAAAATTGTGGAAGTTCCAGTTCTCCTGCCAAGCTGTGTGTTAAAATTCTAATCCGGTACATGGTTACTTCAACTTTATTAGACAAGTTGTACATCTATTCTAATTGAAAATTACAGGCCTACTAACGCATTGTCTGTATATGTTATTGTCAAAGTCAATTGCATTCAAAGCCTTTTGCGTCAGCTACCCCATAAAGTCAAGAAGAGACAGAGCAGGAAGGTGCATTGATACAACACTAGAGAAATTTTTTTGCGGAAGTTTGAAAATTTTAATTAAATTAATATATATATATATATATGTATATTTATTTATTTATTTACTTATATATTCTACACACCAACCAATTCATTATGGAATTTTGATACAGGAAGTCTTACTGTTATCAGAAATATATGTAGAGTATATATAGTAGCGTACTAATATCAATGAAATATTACCACCGAATGTGGTAGCTAAGTGGAAAGAAGTCATTCCGCCTTCATATAAAAAAATAAATGTAAGAATCTAGAGAAAAGCTCAAAAGAGGAGGACCTACATTTGAGGTGGAGTGTTAGAAAAAAATATAAATGAAATGAAAACCCACCTTCCGCCAACAACTCAACAACTCCACCTAAAATAAAGAAACAAATGTAAGGACCAGAGAGAAGCCCAAAAGAGGCGGACCTATATTTAAGGATGAGTTTTAGAGAAAAATATAAATAAAATGAAAGTCTATTTTCCATCAGCTTATACCGCACCCACTTATATGGAGTGTTTCGTTCCCCTTTCCAACCGACGAAATCCCACATCGGTTGGAAAGGGGAACGAAGCATGGCTTATAAGAGTGTGGATACATTTCCCTTCTAGACACGTTTTAAAACCTTGAGAGCTGGATTGTACGAGAATTCCCTAGGCCCAAAGAGGACAATATCGCATGCAGATGGTCTGGGCTGTCACAAATGGTATCAAAGCTAGTACCCGGATCGGTGTGCCAGCTAGGACGCTGGGTCTCAAGCGGGGAGGATTGTGAAGTCCCACATCGGTTGGAAAGGAGAACGAAGTATGGCTTATAAGCGTATGGATACCTTTCCCTTGTAAACGTGTTTTAAAACCACATGCGAATGGTCTGGACCGTTACATTGTGTCTCCTTGAACAATTTGAATTAGATATATATAAAGCTTCCATGAAAGAAGAAGAGAAAGAAAAGTTGAATTGTAAAGGCTATGCTTCCATTTGAGTATATAGAATTGCAGCATTAGAGGAACAACAAACGAAACAATAATTGGTACTAAGAATAATCATGCAGACTACAAAGATGAATTTTGGGAGGATTGTGAAGTCCCACATCGGTTGGAAAGGAGAACGAAGCATGGCTTATAAGCGTATGGATACCTTTCCCTTGTAAACGTGTTTTAAAACCACATGCGAATGGTCTGGACCGTTACATTGTGTCTCCTTGAACAATTTGAATTAGATATATATAAAGCTTCCATGAAAGAAGAAGAGAAGGAAAAGTTGAATTGTAAAGGCTATGCTTCCATTTGAGTATATAGAATTGCAGCATTAGAGGAACAACAAACGAAACAATAATTGGTACTAAGAATAATAATGCAGACTACAAAGATGAATTTTATATGTATAGGATGGACTATAGCGGCTAAAAATGGGAAAAACTGGAAACTTTTAAAGGTGATCGGGCACTATTTTTAGTTAGAATTCAACCCATATCATTAGGTGCTCAAGAGTTTTCAGAATGGAAATAAAAATTCATTGTACATCATGGTTCGAAATCGGAGTGATTTTTGGAATCATATTCCATATTTTCGTGATATTTGTAAAGTTAGAATACATAACTTAGAAAATAAAAATACTAATATTGATCATCCTTTTATGGAATTCAATATGGATCGTGATATGGTAGAGAATCCTTTGACGTCCGCTTTGTGGATTGTCCAAACATTTGGTAAAGCCATAAAGGGATATTGGAATGGAGTATGTTGTAGTTAATTAATGGCATGATCATTGCGACTTCTAGATCTATATGTATAAATATTCAAAAATATATACATGTTGGAAATTTACTTATGTAGTGAATTCTTTTCTGTAATTTTAATCATTATTTATAACAAGTGATAAAGTATTCCTTTCAGCATTGAAATTTTTCTAATCATGTATTCGGCTCAATATACTTTTTCTATTTTATTTTATTTTTCTGTCCTTATCCTTGGTATACAATATTTATAACTCATTATAAACTTTCAAGATCCTCTCTCTCTCTCTCTCTCTCTCTCTCTCTCTCTCTCTATATATATATATATATATATATATTTTTTTTTTTTTTAAGCTAGAATTTAAGAATCTAAAAGTATTCAAAGACGGAGTAACTTTTATTCATCTCCTCTAAAATTCTAAGAGTTAACCATAAATTACTCATATAATACTAAAAAATTCATATATAATCATTGCATATACTTATGTATAGATGAATATGCTATATTTTACAACCAACTTTGTTTAATTATTTTTTTATTTTTAATTTATTTTATTATTTAATTTTAAATATTATTAAAAGATAATTATCATAGAAGTATACATATATATATATTTGATTATATTTCGGAATCCTTTTCCTTAAAATAATCAATTAGCAATTCAATTTTGGATCACAATATTTTATTAATTTATTTGTACTTCTTAATTATATAAGAAAACTAGCACCAATAATTGGCTAATGAGATTGTTTCGAGTTAATGGTGATCTTAAAAGTTGATTTGGCTCAATTTGGTTACCCCAAATTGAGATCCTCCATTTCAAATGACTGTTGGGCACTAATTGTACACTGATGGATTATGCACATATAAACACAACTCAATAACCAATAACCAATCTTGACCCAAAAAAATCATAATAATAATAACAACCAATAACCAAAAAAAAATACACCATATAAACATGAAACAAAACATATAAGTTTCATATTGGTCATATATACTATTTGATAGAAATAACAGAATAGCCACCTATTAATTGTTAATTACCACACTTATAACCAAATAATATAATAATATTTTATTGGTTTATATTTGCGGTTCAGATATCTATTTAAGGAGAGGTTATATCTAACTTTTTAATCAATAATATATTAACGCACATTATTAAATTTGTCACGTTATTAGCATGGTAAATATTTTTGATAATTAAACATTTTATCTTGTTCACAAACTATAGTTTCGTATATTGCAGATTAAAAAAGTATATATATATATATATATATATATGGAGAAAGTGTTGTATCTTGCAGAACGCACTGTTAGTATAATACAAAAAATTACAAATAGAAAAAAGAGGAGAAGGATAATTCAACAATTTCGGTGCATATATTACCCCTTTTTCAACAATTATATATATTTCCCAACTTTCTTGTTAAGTACTATTTTTTTTTTTTTTTGGTTCAACATTTTAATTAATAACTGGAGGCAACAGAAATCTTATCTTAATTTCTTATTTGAATTGAGAATATAGTATTCATGTATGTTTTGAACTGAGAAAATTATTGGTTAGTTTTAAGTAAGATTGAAACAAAAATGTTGCATGCACTGGTTAAAAACTAATGCCGAAGAGATAGCATGTTGATGAAGGTAAGATCTTAATTTTTTTTTTTTTAAAGAAAAAAAACAATAAAAAAGGAAAGAAAAATCGGTTGAATTTTTCGAAAAAATATATACATAAAAAGGTTTTTCAGTAATTTTACATTCCTATGCGGTGTGAGTGGAAATTCTTGCCGTGAAGAAAGATGTACTCTTTTTCAATCTGTTTGGTCATTTTTATGTTTAACTGATGGGCCGTATAGGCCCAAAATTGATTTACATCTTTTCATTAGGAAGTATAAAGAAAGAAAGGAGCGGAACCACCAAATAGAAAAATTAATAATAAAAATAAAAATAAAAATAAAAATAAAAATCCTTGCACTAATTTTCTTATTTTAACTTGTTTTAATGAAATAGCTCCAATCGACTTATGTATATTTGACACAAATATTGCAATAAATGGCCGATATACATTAAGAAATGAAAATTTCACATAATAAAAATTAATTCCTATGTATGGATATAAAAATGTGGCTATGTTAGACGAACATGATATTTTTATAGAAATTTTGTGAATGGTCTGCTGTAAAGCAATTTGTTATTTCTATGCATATATGTCCACAAGCATAACAATAGATAATATAAATTTTTTTATAATTACTTGTAAATTAATACAGGAAATTTGTAAATTAATACTTGAAACAGCAAGATATCTGTTTTGATTTATTTCTCCACTATATATATAGTACTGTGGAAAGAATTCTGATAGCTAAGTTCAGTTTGAGCAAAGGAGGGCTTCCATAAAAAAATAATAATAATAAAAAAAATAAATTAAAAAATTAAGCAACAGCTTGTTTACCTGTCTTTTACCATAAAATCAACATTTTATATTTATCTAGTTTTGTAATTCTACTTAAAAATGGAATCAACTGGTTAAACAAGAATTCCATCAGCTCCTTTCTGAACTACGCCTTTTAAGTCTAGGGTTGGAAAGAGATATATATTTCGACTTAAAAATATCGTCTTTATTGTTTTTTTTTTCTTCTTTTTTTTTTTTTGGGTTGGGAAATTATGACATTTATTTTAGATGAATTTTCTATGTATATGAAGCTCTGTGAAGTTATCTTATTCAACGTCAACATTCAGGTGGTCTATTAGTTTCTGAACTGTCATTCTTTTTGGTTATTATAAAGTCTAATAGTTTGGTTGGTTGAGTATTTTGATTCCAACTTTTATTTGTGAGATATTTAATAGCTGTCTATGATCTTTAGCTCTTTTTAAAAAGTCGTTGGTTATCAGGAGAACCAGGAAATCCAAAATTATGAATGCAGCATTGCAGAAAGGCCAGGTAAAAATTTTGCTGCATTGCATTTGATTATTTTGGGATTATATCTAGTTGCAAGGCCTGGTGAAAATTTGATCTGTTTCTGGGGGGCCTGGGATTATAATTGATGTTGCAGCAGGATAAGAGTGTGTGCCTCATGGTAGAAATTATGGTCCAAAAACTAGGACACATATGGAAATGGATCTAATAAACAATACATGAATGTAAATTTTGCTTCAGTTCCATCACAAATGCCAGACCATTTTTTTTCTCCATTAGAGACTTTAGAAGCTAGATGGAACAAAAATCAGTTTTCATATTAAGTACATGCGATAACCAAGTCCTGGTATATCCAAGCTCTTGCTATCTTATTACACAAGAAAAGAAAAACAATCCGGGACTAACGAAGAATGACAGAGTGAATGAAAATACACACACACAGATGATATCAAACAAGGAGAAATTGAAGCAGTTTAGGATGTCCATGTTGGAGAATCAAACAGCTGCTTTATTGTAATCATATGAAAAGGCTCTGACAATGATGGTAAAGGAGTTGACAGCTTCTGAGATACTTGCTTCATAGTTGGTCAAGATTGTGGACTTTGTTGTAGGCATGCAAATGCTGTTTCTGCAATGGAGACCACTTGATTTGCTATGTGCCCCCTTGGAGATGAGAGATGTTGATCGAGTACATCTTTAAGTAGCACATCAAAAGCTGGTAATGGTGATGGTAACAGAGATGATATGAGATCTCCTGGATGCTTTCCAATGATCACTTCCAATGTTACGACTCCAAAGCTGTACAAGTCAATCGTCTCATCTATTTCCATTGTATAAGCAAGCTCTTCAAAGAAATATGACTTTGGGTTGGTATTTCCCGACCATCAGATACTTTATATATGCCAAATGCAAATAAGTATATGTTTTTTTCATCACAATCAGTTAATTAAATTATATACATCTTCTTCAATTTAAGTGTTCAAAGGCCTTAGTAGTGCATTAATAGAAGATAGTCAAATCATTCAAGTTAATCTCTCTGAATCATTCAAGTTAATGTATATCTAGTAAATATGCATTAATTACTTGGCTCTCATATCTGGTCTAGAAATCTATCTTTGAAGCTATTTGGAAAAACACAGTATGTAAAAAATGCGTATGATGAATATGATTTGGTCTTGAATCCTTTTGCTAGATACGTTTCTTATGAGTGTGCTAGGAACTTCTCAGTTCTTGTTTTACCAAAATTAAAAGTACCATCTCTATTGTTCAAATGATTCTTTTTTTTTTTTTTTTTCTGGAGAAATGAGCAAAACATGAGCTTTCTTGTTTACTAAAAAGAACCAATAGATATGTTATGGATTTAACATAAAAGTGTCAATTTGATGGAACACTTATCTGGGGCTGAATAGCCAAAGGTTCCTGCAAATGGCGTCCAATTTGATGACTTCATGTCCAAAGTCGTAGCATAACCAAAGTCAGAGATGTGAGTTTCATATTCATCATCCAACAAAACTTTCTTACTTGATATGTCTCTACGGAGTGTAGCTGGGCAAGATTCATAGTGCATATAGGATATGGCATTTGCTAAACCTTTGACAACATTCACTCTCTTTGTCCACTCCAACTCCACCGCCTGAACATTATTACTCAAAATCTTAACAAAACTTCCCCTTTCCATGAACTCATAGACCAGATATGAGTATCTTGTATGAGAACAAAATCCAAAAAGCTTGATGATATTTCGATGGCGCATTTCTATCAAAATACTTGTCTCACTTTTGAAAGCCTCTTGATGCGTTGTTCCATCATTCTCATGGAATTTTTTCACTGCAACAGCTTGACCAGTTGGTAGTAGTGTTTTATAAACACTTCCGTTCCCTCCAACACCAATGTTTAGAATCAAATTTCTCTGTTGCTTGAACTATTTCATCATGGACCATTTTCCCATGGTGGTTCCATGCTGCGAAGAAGAACAAAGGTTCAATTTGTGTTTCTCTTAGTTCATTCATGTTCCACAGTCCTTTTTTGGTGAATAAAAAGTATCCCAACAATGACAAACAATAAAAATAGAGTGGCAAGCCTTCAAGCTTGTGTTGTTGCCGCACAAACCTTTATTATCTTGTAATGCTTCAATTGGGGCCTCAATGAAGGCTTTGACGTGGGGAAGAGGACCTTCTAATTGATTATGGGATACATCAACGGATATCAAACTTATCAGCTTTTGAAATGAAGCTGGTATTAAGCCAATGAAATTGTTACCGGCTAGGCTGAGTGTTTCTAACAAGAAAAAATTTCCCAGTTTTGGAGGCAACTCTCCTATAAGAATGTTATGACTAGATCAACATTTCGAAGAGACTGAAATTCCCAATCTGAAAAGGAACAACCTCATTGAATCTATTCTTTCTCAAGTTCAAGCATTATAGGTTTGCACACAGCTTCAAATGTTTGGGAAATATTCCACTCAATTTGTTGTCTGCAAGGTCAAGCTGTTGAAGGTCAACAAACATCCCAATTTGTGTAGGAACATTTCCAGACAGTGTATTATTATTGAGTTTGAAGATATAATCCACAAATGCATCTTGCAAAGATCTGGTGTATGCATGAGGTCAACATTTGGAGAAGACTCGAGCTAATTCAATGGATAAGCTTCAGAAGAGTAAAACGCATCGTTTCATTTACTTGAAAATAAAGAAGGGCAAAGCAGTCATTTCTAGCATATTGTAACAGAATAACAGCAAGCTACGTGTTTTAATCTGAGTGGTCTTCATAATACGTTGGACGACGTCATTTTGAAGCTGGTGTGTAATATATATGCACAGAACTCTTTCTCTTCGATGGATGTAACAGAAATAACAGAAACCAGTCTTTCTTCAAGCTTGTGAACGAGAGAGGAGCTCCAAGATTCTTCTTTACCTTTTCTTTAATTGTATTCTTTTCTGAGTGAGAAATCATCTCTAAGTGAGATTGAGTGATTGTATAAGTTGAAAGGGTGTATAATGGGGCTTCGGGATTTGGTGAGTATGTTTTCTATGTGAAAACCTGTGTGTATACAAGAGGTGATAGTTTGTGTAACTACTGCAAGATCAATAAGAGACCAGAAGCTCTCACCGGAGCAACGAGGACGTAGGTCATCTTGACCGAACCTCGATAAGTTGTGTTGTGTTTGTTTTGTTTTGATTTTCGAACAGTGGTATCAGAGCTTAGTTGAGTAATCTTGATTCTTGGTCCTGTGTCTTGTGAGTTTTCTGTGAGAATCATCTGTGTGAGGGTTTCTCAATCTTTCAAGAAGTCAAGAATGTCTACAAAGTTGGAAATTGATGTATTCAATGGCAAAGGTGATTTCTTGCTGTGGCGCAAGAAAATGAGGGCAGTACTGGTGCAAATGAAGGTAGTTAAGGCAATCGATGGAATTTATGCTGCTGATGTTACTGATGAAAAGAAGCATGAGATCGATGAAATTGCAATGAGCACAATTATATTGCATCTCTCCGATAGTGTTCTGAGGCAAGTTGATGATGTAAGCACTACTTCTCAAATATGGCAAAAGCTTGAACAGCTTTATCTGGTAAGATCCTTACCTGATAGAATTCTTCTACTTGAACAATTTTTTGGCTTTAAGATGGATACTACTAAGGATTTGGACACAAATCTTGATGCTTTTAATCGTTTAATCTTAAGTCTTGCAAATTGTAAAGTTACTTTTGATGATGAACATCATGCTGTGATCTTATTGAACTCATTGCCTGAGACTTATAGAGAAGTAAAGAATGCCATTAAGTATGGCAGAGATTCATTGACCTTAGATACTGTTGTAAGTGCCCTTTGATCTAGAGACTTGGAATTAAAGTCTGAATCGAAAAGTGAAGGACTTACTGTGAGGGGTAGGAGTGCTACTCGAAGTTGGGGTCATAGTGACCATAGAAGTAAGTCTAGGGAGACTTTTAGGTCTAAATCAAGAACTAGGGGTAGAAGGTGCTATTACTGTAGGAGAGAGGGACACATTATTAAAAACTGTTTCAAGAAGAAGAAAGATGAGAAAGAAAAGAGTCAAGAGTCTGGTGATTTAGCAGTGGCCTACACTGATTTAGAGCCTGCAGAAGTTTTGGTAGTGTCCACAAGTCAAAATCATACTGAGTGGGTATTGGTGTCAGGACCCGTCCAAAGTTCCCCACCGGAACCCTAGACAAGCCCTGATCCCAGGGAAACCCTACCGGACCCTTCTGTGGAAGATCCGGCAGAACCTCCCCTAAGGGATGGACTTACCACAAAATTTCCTGCACTGAAAACACACTTCTATAATTGTTCCCTTATTCCTCCCACAGTACGACGAACTGGTTCCACAAATTTCAGCACTCCAAAATAAAAATACAGTAATCCAGTGCAATACAAATACATAAGTGTTCCATACAGTATACAGAGCTTTATGAAGTACTACAAAATACAGAATACAGCAAAAGTGAACGAAATATTACAACTGCAGTAAAAGAAGAACAAGGTACTGCACGAACAAATACAGCGAGAAAGATCAAGTCCGCTCCGAGTGAACACCGACAACCTGGTACCTAGAGGAACGGAATTTAAGAGTGTGAGATGCTAATCATCTCAGTGAGCGACCCTACTACTCTACACTATCATACCACGGTAATAGGTATATAAATAAGAATTATTTGGAAATAATAATGTCTCTCAAAACCCTTACAATTCTCTCAGTTGGAAAGGTTCCCCTTTTAAAACATTTTCACAAAACCCTTTATTCATATTTCCCGAAAACCAAGACATCAATTAAATACCAGAAGCGGTAACAATTATATTTTTAATTCTAATTCAGTTTCCAAACATTTTATTTTTAAAACACAGTTCTGAAAATCATTTGATGCACCCACTATATACCAGTGGCGCCAACAGTACCCAGCGTCCCAAGGTACCGCCAGACAGGAGGTTATAGAAAGAAACCGGCATACGGTCGCGTGGCGTCCCACTGCACCGCTGCTAACCTGGTGTCCCGGCCAAAGGGGGGTGGCCGCCCTCTCCGATGGCATCCACAGGACACCCTCATAATATCAACCGCGCACTACTCACACCCACCTGCGCGCTAATCACATCACCTGCGCGCTAATCACACCCACCTGCGCGCTAATCACAACCGTGTGCACACTAACCATATCACATATACCATATCACATAATCAGAACACCAGTACGTGCACGGTGCATCTAAAAATTATAAAATCCATAAATTTAAATTTAAATCATAAAACAAATTTCACATTTTTCATAAGCATAGCGGGCATAATCCATCCGCTTGAACCGGGAAATTCTCCACAATTTCCTTATAATCCATACCATAAATTCCATGATTTTCAAATCCACCAACTCCCAAATCCATCAATTCAAATATCCACATTTGTTTTCCAAGCATAAATAATTTCTCGAAATATCATAATCAAATCCCATAATATTTTATGGGCATATTTCATAAAAATTGAAATCACCAACATAACCAAATATTTTCCTTGAAATATTTGAAAATCAAATCGTGCCCAATTTACCATTAAAACCACACCAATTTCAAAATCCTCAAAACCATAAATTAATTCCACGTGGCATAAATTGGTGAAATACACATTTTCTTAAATCCGATAAATTCACAAATAATTCCACAATAATTCAAATAAATATTTGGCACATAGAAATTAAATTCCAAATATTTAAATCACACATTATATATTCACCAATTAAATTCCCAAAATTAATTTGAAGGTGGGTCACTCACCTGGAGCACGCAATTAACCCATGATCCACTACGGGATCAATTCTACGACTCACCGGTGCTCCTAGAACAAAATTCACAGACAGTCAAATAAATTAATATTTTATTCGGGTAAATAATACCCGGTACCCGGGGGGTCAAAACACAAACGATAACTAAAATTTACGAATCATATACCGAATCGAAGCTCGAGTGATGCTAATCACAGATCCGGTCTTAATTTTCGATGATCGTACCCGACGGGGTTTGAATTTCGTCGGGAAGCTTTCCGGGTTTCGGCTCCGCAATTCTCCCAAACCGTCGCGAATTGGCGGAAACGGAAGTCGGATTTGGGTTCAGGAGGTCGAACACTGCGGACTGGAGCTGGCCGGAATTTTCGGGGTACTCGCCGGAACAGTACTTTCCGGCGGGCCGCCACGTCACCGGCAACCGTCGCCGGAACAGTAATTTCCGACGGTGGCCGTTTGCTGTGAAATTTTGCAGATTTGTAGATCGTGAGGAGAGCAATCCAACGGGACCGACGGTGAGCAAAACGGAGGTCGGACGGCGGAGAAATCACCGTTTGAAGATTTTCGACCCCTCGCCGGAAAACGCTCCGATCCCGGCGCGTCGGTGGTCCGATGGCCGTGATTTTTGGTGGGTAGGCCGGACTTGAGGAGAGGATGCTGGGTGTATGGCGCGTGTACTGTTTATCGGCCGGAATAGTGCCGATTCGCGGTGGCCGGCGGTGGAGGGGAAAAATCGCCGCCAAACTTCGGACGTCCGATCCGGGCGCGTCCGGCGGCCGTTCGCCGTGAAATTTGGAGGTTTTGCCGGAAATGAGGTGGGCAATCTGGCTGGCCGGCGCGTGTACAGTAACTAGGCCGGAAAAACGTGAAAATGGCCGGCGGCCGGCGGGTCCTCTTTCTCTCTTTCTCTCTCCTCTCTCTCTTTCTCTCTCTTCTCTCTCTTTCTCTCTCTTCCCCGAGAGTTTTTCAAAATTAAAACCCTGTGTGACACTGTTCATGCCACGTGGACCACTCAGAAGCTGACACGTGGCATTTCACTGTTCACGACCCAAAAACATTAAAATAATACGGTATCCGGTAAACTTCAAACGTCCATAACTTTTTAACCGGATGTCCGATTTAAGCGTGCCGCTAGTCTATGAACTCGTATCGACGAGTACTTTACAACCATACAAGAGTCAACTCACAATTACATCACAAGAAAAAGTCAACTCCCGGCACCTTTTAGACAGTTTACACTTCAACTTGTTTTGCCCATAACTTTCAAACCGTAGCTCCGTTTTCGACGTGCTACTAGTCTACGAACTCAGGGCGTCATGCACTTCGCCACGGTACCCTGGTCAACTCGAAATTCCCACCGAGTCAAAAAGTCAACTTTGACCCCTTCGGTCAACGGTCAACGGTCAACCTCGGTCAACGTGCACGGATTCCGGTGCGATTCGGGACGGGGTGTTACAATTGGATTCTGGCTGTTCTTTCCACATGTGTCCTGACTTGAGTTGTTTTAACTCATATACTAAGTGTGATGGTGGCCAAGTGTTGTTAGGCAATAATCGATCATGTTCAGTAACTGGCATTGGTAATGTGCAGTTGCAGTTAGTAGATGGTACCATTAAGACCCTTACAGCAGTAAGGCATGTACCTGATTTGAAGAGAAATTTAATTTCCCTTGGCATGTTAGATGAATCTGGCTTGTTCTGTAAAACAGAGAATGGTGTCATGAAAGTGACCAAAGGATCACTTGTAGTAATGAAGGGTCAGAAGAAAAATGGTTTATATGTCTTACTTGGTAAACCATTAGTTAATTCAAGTAATGCTTCTATAAGTTCAACTGCTGATAAAACTGCTTTATGGCATAAGAGATTAGGTCACATTAGTGAAAAAGGCCTGTATTACTTGAATAAACAGAATGTTTTTGATAAGGATATAGTCAGTAATTTGGAGTCTTGTGAAACTTGCATTTTGGGCAAACAGCATAGGCTCAGTTTTAATTTGAGCTCAAATAGGGCCAAGTCTGTCTTAGGTTATGTACATGCTGATTTGTGGGGACCTGCTAGAGTGCAAACATAGAGTGGAAGCAGGTATTTCTTGTCCATAATTGATGATTACTCTAGAAAAGTCTGGATATACTTGTTAAAGGCTAAAAGTGAGGTTTTTTCTAAGTTTAAAGAGTGGAAATTGCTGGTTGAAAATCAAACTAGCAAAACTGTTAAAATTTTAAGAACAGACAATGGTCTTGAGTTTTGCAGTCGAGAATTTGATGACTTTTGCAAATCAAATGGTATTCTAAGGCATAGAACTGTGAAATACACACCACAGCAAAATGGTGTGGCTGAAAGAATGAATAGAACCTTACTAGATAAGGTGAGATGCATGCTAGTGTCATCTGGATTACCTAAGTTATTTTGGGGTGAGGCTGTAATGACAGCCACGCATTTGGTGAACTTGTCACCCTCTACAGCTTTAAACTTTAGAACTCCTGAACAAATGTGGCTTGGAAAGAAGCCTGATTATAGCAAACTGAGGGTTTTTGTGTCAGGACCCGTCCAGAATTCCTTCCCCGGAACCCTAGACAAGCCCTGATCCCAGGGAAATACCACCGAACCTTCCAACGGAAAATCCGGCAGCACCTCCCCTAAGGGTAGGACTAACCAAAAACCACCTGCACTGAAAACACACTTCAAAAATTCATCCCCTTATTCTTCCCACGTTACTACAAATTGGTTCCACAAATTTCAGCACTTAAAAAAAAAAACAGCGGCAACCCAGTGCACAAAAACAACTACATGTCCAATACAGTATACAGAGCATTATACAGGTACATGTGGAATTTATACAACGACAGATAAGAAGCAATACAAGATAGAGAGGAAAAAGGGAAGAAATACTTCTTGAACCTTCGGCAACGAACTGAGACGTTGGGCTCGCCCCGGACAATCAACGTCTCCAACCTGGACCTAGGGGAATGGAATTTAAGAGTGTGAGATGCTAATCATCTCAGTGAGTGACCCTATATACTGTACACCTTTAATATTAATAATATAAAAATAAAGGAATTTAATTAACCAGTACCGAACAATTAAATAAATAAACAATTGAAGTAATACTTTCTCTCAAAACCCTCACTATTCACTCCGTTGGAAATGTTCCCATTTTAAAACATTTTCACAAAACCCGATATTCGTACTTCCCGAAAACTAATGAACCAAATAATTTAATAAACAACAAATAAATAAATAAATAAATACCCCAAATATAAATAAACTGTAATAAATTATAATAAATAATTTTGTACCATTTGGGGTTTGAAACTTTATTTGAAAATTACACCTGACAATTACACCTGACGCACCACACCATATACCGGTGATACCCTCCGATACCCAGCGTCCCGAGCACCGACTGGCGGGGGGGTTAAAGAGAGAAACCTGCAACGGCACTTCGGCGTCCCGACAGTACCGCTGCTGAAACCATCTCCCGGCCAAGGGAGGGGCGGCTGTGGCCAATATCAAACTTGCCTGCCCAGTCCAATGGCAACCACGGGAGAAATAATAACCGCGCGCTAAACCACATAATAACCGCGCACTACCACGTGTCCATACACCATACACCAGAACACCAATACTGTATGAGTGCGTCTAAAAATAATCATTAATGACCAACCGTACCATTTTTCCAAAATTACCGTGGGAAATACATTAAATTCTCACACTTACCATCCCACATATTTTTATTTAATAAACCGGTACGAAACATTGATAACAACGAACCACAATTTTCTCGAAATACGAGATGCAACCATAAAAATACCGCGGGCATAATTTATAAAATTTAAACAAATATTTTCGTAAAATATTTAACCTAATTATGCCCGAAAAATCAAATTTAAAACCACGTACAAATACTACCGAAATACACTTTGCTCATGCATAATAAATTAAACCACAATATAATTCATAAATAAATCACACCACATGAGCATAATTTAAATACCAATTTAAATACCAATTAAACATAATTAATTGCCCAAAAATGATATAAAATCCAGACACAATCAATTACTGAAAATACTTGCTCATGTGTAATAAATACCATTTAATCACAATAAAATAATAATCGGGAATTTCTTAATGACCCCAAAATTTCATTTAGCACCAATGGGTAATTATATATAAAATAATATTTTTTCCCGATTATATTTAAAGTACACCACATGAGCATAAATTCAGATACCAATTTAATACCACATAAATACAATTAATTACCCCAAAAACATTTTTAAAGGTGGGTCACTCACCTGGAGCACGCAATTAACCCATGATCCACCATGGGATCAATTTCACGACCCACCGGTGCTCCTAGAACAAAATTCACACAGTCAAATAAATTAATATTTTAATCCGGTAAATAATACCCGGTACCCGGGGGTCAAACACAAACTTTAACCAAAATGGTCGAATAATATACCGAATCGAAGCTTGAGCGACGAGGATTACCAATCCGGTCTCCATCGACCCCAATTCCGTCGGAGGTGGCCGGAAAGCTTCGGCCGGTTTTCAATTCCTCGTATCTCGCAAACCGCTTTGAATTTTTGAGATTGGAGGCCATTTTTGAACTCAGGGGACTCAAAATAGGGGGAGAGGAGGCTTCATTCGGACTGAGCTGGCCGGAAAACACAAGAAAAGAGGAGAGAGAAATTTTGCCGGCCGGCGGTTTCTCCGACCCGATCGGAGCGCGTCCGGTGGCCGGTGACCGTGAAAATTGGCGGCTGAGCTCGCCTCCTCCCTCCGCTCGTCATTGGCTGGCGCGTGAGGAATATGGGTGGCCAGAAAAAGAAAACACGGTGAGAGAGAGGGACGGCCGGTGGGAGAAAAAAAAAGTCTGGGCTTTGTTTGATGGCTCGGGGAAGAAGAAGAGAAGGAAAGGAAAAGGAAGAGAAGCTGGTGTTTTCCCACGTGGGGAAAAAGAAAAGAAAAAGAAAAAGAAAAAGAAAAAGAAAAAGAAAAAGGAAAATAAAAAGAAATGATTTAAAATTAATTAAATAATATTAATAATAATATTATTATTTAAAATAATAATAAAAATAATTTGATTTTACACATGGTTGACATGTGGCTTCTCAACATGGTGACACATGGTCACCTTCATTAAGTCACACGTGGCACCTCGTTACGCGCTTAAAAAATAATATTAAAATAATACGGTGTTTGAAAAACTCTACAGGTCCATAACTTTCAAACCACATGTCCAAATCGGACGTGCCGCTATTCTACGGACTCGTATCGACGAACACTTTACAACCATGCATGAGTCAACGCTCAACCTTGCATGAATAAAAAGTCAACTCCGGCACCCCTTGGACAGTTTGGACCTCAACT
This sequence comes from Ziziphus jujuba, assembly GCF_031755915.1. Classification (NCBI taxonomy): domain Eukaryota; kingdom Viridiplantae; phylum Streptophyta; class Magnoliopsida; order Rosales; family Rhamnaceae; genus Ziziphus; species Ziziphus jujuba. The sequence continues at coordinate 19,295,863 of NC_083381.1, read as the reverse complement.
TGTTTTGCTCATAACTTTCAAACCGTAGCTATGATTTCAACGTGCTACCAGTCTACGAACTCGTGCCAACGTGCACTTCGTAACAGTACCTCAGTCAACCTAGAATTCCAACCGGGTCAAAAAGTCAAATTTTGACCCCTCCGGTCAACGGTCAACGGTCAACCTCAGTCAACATGTAAAAATTCTGACATGATTCGGGACGGGGTGTTACATTTTGGCTGTGCTACATATGTCCACCAATCTGTAGGGAAACTTGAACCTAGGAGTTTGAAATGTATTTTCTTAGGTTACCCTCAGGGAATTAAAGGCTATAGGCTTTGGGATAGAGAGAGTAGAGGTTTTAAAGTTATTATTAGCGGAGAAGTTATTTTTGATGAAACCTCTATGCCTTGCAAAGATACTAACAGTGCAGGTGATGAAATGAGCAACAAAGTGGAGACACGAAGTATAAGTCTGTTTCCTGAGGTAGAAAACCAAGACAGTGAAGGCTTTGTAGGAAGGTCAACTTCAGAAGGAATAGAAGAATCTGAAAAAGGTGAGGAACCAGAAAAATTAACACCTGCACAATTTGAGGCAGATTCTGAAGATGCTAACACTCAACAGCAGTCACCAAGTACAAGAAATAAGAACATAGCATCACCTGGCTATTTGCTGACAAGAGATAGAGCTAAGAGGACAGTAAAACCAAACAGAAAGTACAGTTATGCAGACTGCATTGCTTATGCCTTGGTGGAATATGAAGAACTTACTGACAATGAGCCAAGGAATTACAAAGAAACAGTAAATTCTAAGGAGTCAGCAAAATGGAAAGAGGCCATGAAGGAAGAAATGGAATCTCTCCATAAGAACAGAACTTGGGACTTAGTACCAACACCAACAAATCAAAGAGTTGTAGATTGTAAATGGATCTACAAGGTCAAAGAAGGTATGTGCAAATCTGAACCAGTGAGGTTTAAGGCCAGATTAGTGGCCAAGGGATTTACACAGGTGGAAGGAATAGACTACAATGAGGTTTTTTCACCTGTTGTGAAGTATACAAGTATAAGAGTCATGTTGGCATTAGTGACTCATTTTGAATGGGAATTAGAACAACTGGATCCAAGACTGCCTTTCTTCATGGTGAATTGGAAGAAACAATATATATGAAGCAGCCTGAAGGTTTTGAAATTAAAGGAAAAGGTGGAGATTTGGTGTGCTTGCTTAAAAAGTCACTGTATGGACTCAAGCAATCACCAAGGCAATGGTATAAACATTTTGACTCATTTGTGGTTAAATCTGGTTTTGAAAGAAGTGATTTTGACAGCTGTTTATACTTTAAAGATCCTATGACAGATAAGGCAGTGTATCTACTGTTATATGTAGATGATATGCTTCTAGCTGGACCAAATGGCAGAATTATACAAGTTGTGAAGAACTTATTAAAGTCAGAGTTTGAGATGAAGGATCTTGGACCAGCTAAGAAGATTTTGGGCATTGAGATAGTGAGAAATAGGTCAAGATGTGAAATGAAGTTGATACAATCTTCATATATTAAGAAGATAGTTTCAAGGTTTTCAATGGAAGGTGCAAAACCTACAAGTGTACCTCTTGGTGGACATTTCAAATTGTCAAATGAACAGTGCCCATCAACTGAGCAGGAGAAGGAAGACATGATAGCAGTTCCTTATACTAATGCTATGGGCTCAGTGATGTATGTTATGATTCTAACTAGGCCTGATCTAGCTCATGCTATTAGTGTTTTGAGCAGATTTATGGCAAATCCTGGCCGAGGTCATTGGGAAGCTTTAAAATGGCTTCTAAGGTATTTGAAGCATACAGCAAATGAAGGGTTGATTTATAAGAAGGATTCAAGTGAAGTGGAGCTTAATGGATATCTAGATTCTGATTATGCAGGAGATAGAGACAAGAGAAGATCAATGTCCTCTTATGCATTTACCTTGTGTGGAAACTGCATAAGTTGGAAATCTCAGTTGCAGCCTGTGGTGGCCTTGTCAACTACTGAGTCAGAATATATGGCAGCAACTGAGGCTGCAAAAGAAGCCATTTGGCTTAAAGGGTTACTGACAGAGCTTAAAGTACTCAAGCAGGAGGTCACTTTGTACTCAGATAGTCAAAGTGCAATTCATTTATGTAAAAATCCAGTTTTTCATGAGAGATCTAAGCACATTCAAGTTAGATATCATTTCGTTCGAGATTTGATAGCTCAGAAAGTAGTCAGATTGAAGAAGATTCCTACAGAGTTTAATCCTTCAGATATGGGAACAAAAGTGCTCACTGTTGGCAAGTTTAATACTTGCAAGAACCTGCTTCGAATAGGAGCAGGCTGACCAATTTGTGAAGAATTTTGCTGAGATGGTGATGAGCTTCTGTATTTGGTTGAATTTGTGGATTAGGTGGAGATATGTGAAGATATAATCCACAAATGCATCTTGCAAAGATCTGGTGCATGCATGAGGTCAACATTTGGAGAAGACTCGAGCTAATTCAATGGATAAGCTTCAGAAGAGCAAAACGCATCGTTTCATTTACTTGAAAATAAAGAAGGGCAAAGCAGTCATTTCCAGCATATTGTAATAGAATAACGGCAAGCTACGTGTTTTAATCTGAGTGGTCTGCATAATAAGTTGGACGATGTCGTTTTGAAGCTGGTGTGTAATATATATGCACAGAACTCTTTCTCTTCGATGGATGTAACAGAAATAACAGAAACCAGTCTTTCTTCAAGCTTGTGAACGAGAGAGGAGCTCCAAGATTCTTCTTTACCTTTTCTTTAATTGTATTCTTTTCTGAGTGAGAAATCATCTCTAAGTGAGATTGAGTGATTGTATAAGTTGAAAGGGTGTATAATGGGGCTTCGGGATTTGGTGAGTATGTTTTCTATGTGAAAACCTGTGTGTATACAAGAGGTGATGGTTTGTGTAACTACTGCAAGATCAATAAGAGACCAGAAGCTCTCACCGGAGCAACGAGGACATAGGTCATCTTGACCGAACCTCGATAAGTTGTGTTGTGTTTGTTTTGTTCTGATTTTCGAACATTGAGTTTAAGAACGTAAAGCAATCTCAATTGGCCCAATTCATTTAGAATTTTTCCTACAAGAAGATTGGAGGACAGATCAAATTTCTGCACTTGAGTAGCTTTCCCAAGTTCACAAGGTAGAATGCCAAAAACTTTATAGCTAGAGATGTTCAGCATAGTTAGTTTTTGACAGTGTCCCCAATTTCTAGTAAGTTTCCAAAAAACTTATTGTTGCCTAAGTCCAAGTGAAACCGGACTAAGGAGCTGTAATTTCTCATGCTTTTTGGAATGGAATCTATAAAATGGTTGTATCCTACTGCAACCCTTTTAAGTCTCCCACCCAGACAAATATTTTCTGGAAGAGAGCCATACAAGAAGTTATTGCTTAAAAAAAGGTATTCCAGATTTGTAAGGTTATTCATTTCAGGAGGAAGGGATCCTGTAATGTTGTTAGCGAACAAACTGAAGATGGCGAGGGATGTAAGGTTTCCAATGGATGCAGGAATTGAGCCACTAAGATGGTTCCCAGACAAGTAAATCTCTTCAAGAGATTTAAGCTGTCCGATGGACACAAGTATGGAGCCAGTTAGATGGTTATCCCACACATAAAGGATAGCAAGTGATTTAACCTGCCCAATCTCATTGGGGATGGACCCATCTATTTTGTTTCCACCAAGTTCCAAATCAATTAACTTACTTGAATTTCCAATGGACATAGGAATTGGGTCAGTGAGCTGGTTATCATTCAAATAAAGGATAGTAAGTGATTTAAGCTGTCCAATCTCATTGGGGATGGACCCAACTATTTTATTTACACGAAGTTCCAAATCGGTTAACTTGCTCAAGTTTCCAATGGACACAGGAATTGAACCAGTGAATCGGTTACCATTAAAATAAAGGGAAGTGAGTGATTTAAGCTGCCCAATGTCATTGGGGATGGACCCCAGCTATTTTGTTTCGAGCAAGATCCAAATGAGTTAACTTGCTAAAATTTCTAATGGACATAAGAATTGAGCCAATGAGTTGGTTATCATATAAATAAAGGGTAGTGAGTGGTTTAAGCTGCCCAATCTCAATGGGGATGGACCCAACTATTTTGTTTGTACTAAGTTCCAAATCAGTTAACTTGCTCAGGTTTCCAATGGACATAGGAGTTGAACCTGACAAATTGTTACTATGAGCATGAAATAACTCAACAGACACCAAAATGCCTATTTGAGGTGGTATAAAGCCATGCAAATAATTTCTTTCCAACCGAAGGGACCGTAAAATTGTTAAAAGGCATATCTGAGATGGAATGTCTCCAGAGAGATGATTGGAATCGAGGGCAAGGCAGGAGAGTCTATAAAGGTTGCCAATGTGAGATGGGATACTTCCATAGAGGGAGTTGTTATAGAAGTCAAGAGTGAGTAAGCGTACCTTTCAGATTACTACTTTTGAAAGTAATGTTGATGACACTTCCAAAGTCGTTACAAGTAATCCCAACCCAGGTACCGGGATACTATTATAGAGATGATGAGGAGTTGAATGAGTAGAATTGAGATTCCAAGAGCGGAGAAGAGAATGAGTAGTTGGATTCCTATCAAGGCTGTCCTTCCATTTCACAAGGGCCTCTGCCTCTCCACTTATTGCAAAACAAGTACTATAAGAACAAAGAAACAGTAGAATGATGATAAACAACAAAAACTGATCAAGTAACCATACAACGAGGCAGGGAATCCAGGGTGCCATGGACTTGATAATTTTTGAACTTTGCTTTTAAATGCCTTGGCTTTCTTTCGAATATATATAGTGAGAGCATTTTATTTATTTATCTATTTGAAAAAAAAAAAGGGAAATAATTATTCTTTTGTTTTTGAGGAAGAAATATTTGAAAATAAATAATTGTTTTTATTCCTTTGCTTAATTGAAAGGTTAACCGCGTTTGCTCAGAATAACCCCTAGTTAAATAACGGATTCATTAGTTAAATTTTCATTTCCATACAAACATTTTTTTAATAGTCTATTTGAAAATCTATTATATTTAATAATTTATTTAATTTTTTTTGGTACGGTTTATTAAAAAAAATATCTATTTATATTCTAAATTTATTTTTAGCTATTGTTATCATTATTTTAAATTTTCATTATATTTTATACTTCCTTTTTAAAAGTTTGTTATTTTTTCTCATTTTACTCGTTTTATAATTTTTTGGGGGTTCTTTCATCATCATCATCATCATTTACTTTATTGTTTTAATTGGATACTTGCGGAAGACACATTTTTTCTGTACTCAGTTAAAGATTTTGTTTCACTTTTTCTTTGGATCAGTGATTTTCAACTTGTAATGGAGCTCTATCTCAGCAGTTCCCCATAGGGGTGGGCAAAATCCAATCCAACCCATTCAATCCACCCAATCCAATCCATTTTTAACGGTTTGGATTGGATTTTTACATCAATTGGATTGGATTGGGTTCAAAATATTATAAATTGTATGGATTGGATTGGTTATGGTTTGGAAATATAAATCTAATCCAATCCAATCCAATTCAAATAATATATTATATAACTAAAAAATTATATATTTTTTATTTTTTTCATTTTTATATATTAATTTTAGAATATTTTTTTCATTTTTATATATTAGTTTTTAAATTTTTTTTCCATTTTTATATATTGATTTTTAATATATATATATATATATATATTTTTTTTTTCTTTTACATCCTCATATCCCAAATCCTAAATCAAATTATAAGTTGTAACGCTAAACTAAACATTTACCTTTGTTGCAGCCCACCACCAGTCCAATCACCATCACCATAATATATATATATTTTTTACATCCCCATCATATATATATCTACATATATTGTATCAAATTGTTACTTATATATATATATATATATATATATATATATATGTTTAAATATAATTTTTTGCTAATTTTATTGTTTTGATATTTGTAGAGCTTACAGAATCAACTAAAATTAGTGAACCTGTCAACGTTGATTGACTTATGATTTACCAAAGTTTTAAAGTTAAAAAAAAAAAAGGAATTATGCATTGATTCTTGAGTGAATGAATTTTGACGAATGTATTATTTTACATTATTTGTTCTAACAATTTTAATTTGATTTTATAGGAGTGATGATGACATTAATGTTTGCTATTTAATAAGTGCATGATGTGTATCATTTGCTACATTTTCTTCTTTATTTTCCATTGTAGACTATGTTGTATTTTTCTAATTGTATTTTATGTTTGGATAATTATAATTTATTATTTATATTTTATATTTGGAAAATTTTTTATTTGTATTATATATTTATAAATTAGTAAGTTTCAAACCGATCAATCAATCCAAACCAAACCGATCATAAATGATTTGGTTTGGTTTGGATTTAATACTTCAATAGTTTGGTTTGGATTGTAAATTAGAAATATGGATTGGGTTGTATTTCGGTCCAAAACCGAACCAACCCAATCCATGCCCACCCCTAGTTCCCCATATCAAAGTCCTCAAAATTGATTTCTTGTAAAGAAAACTAGCCAATCTTGAATAAGAAATGAAGTTGGTGGTTTGATTATGAACAATAAATCATATTAGTAAATAGCTTGAATTTACTATCTATATTAATATATTGAAAATTATATTGTGAATTTAAATATATTAAATATTTATAATGTATGAACAATATTTTTTATATTTTAAATTTATAAACATTTTTAAAATAAATTTATTTTATAATAAAATTAATAAAACAAATGAAATTTATTAATTATCAATATTAAAACTTTTATTTTAAAACACAAATGTTTAAGTTTCAAAGTTTTTTATATTGTAATAAATCGAACCAAGCTAAGCTGGAGCTTTTTATGAACAAGTCGAGCTAATTTTTTTTTCGATTTTTTTTTTCATTTCCTTTATTGTTGTAATTGGATATTTGTGGAGTCACATTTCATATGTACCCAGTTTTAATGATGCTAGTTTTAATGATGCTAGCTATTCTGCAATTCTTTTGATGGTCTAATTTTTATTCCACTTGAATCAATTGACGCTTTATATATATATATATATATATATTGGGTATGGCCCTTTTACATGTTGTTATATGCTCTAATTGCACACATTTTAAATGTAAATGTAATAATTAACTAAAGTAAAAGTGCCAAAAAAAGGTATAAATAAAATAATGCACTACTAAAAATTGGGGGCAATCGCTACATCGCATATTCATCACATATGGGTCATTTTTGTCACCTTATCGACTTTAGGTGACAAAAATCGGTTGTCTTGTGTTTGACATGATAGATCCGTCACAAAACAATTGCGTAACAAAATTTTTACTTCGTCACCGAAAAAAATATGTAACAGTGACAAAAAAAATTTCGTCATAGATTAGAGCTTTATGGTGACATTAGTTTTTGTCACGTAAAGCATTTTTTTGTCATTGTTTATATAAATTGTCACAGATACTTATCATTCAGTGACAATGCATACAGTTAGGTTACAAAATATTATTTATCACTTAAACCAACAATGACATCTGATTTGTCACTTAAAATGTCAGTGACACATCTGATTTATCATTGAACACTTTCAGTGACAAGTAAACAGCTTTTCTTATTAGATCTTCCTAATTAATTATAATATCATTAATTATCATTTACAAATATAAAATGACACTTTTAAAATGCAATTAACATAAAAGAATAATACTTTATTAAACATTTATCATGTACTACAAAATTCATTAAACACCAACTAATACTAATATAATGTGTACGAAAGACAATAAGATTACAACAAAAGGAAAATGTAAACAAAAACAGTTTGTAATTCTAGGGGAAAAAAATATATACAAGATGGTTGCCTATACCCACTAAATCTTTACAATCTCCATCTTCCAATGTAGTTCATTAATATATTCTCCAAGGATCCTATAGAACAAAAAAAGAAAAAATGAATCATTTAGTAAAATACCAATTAGCAAAAGAGTCAAGAACAAGCTCAAGACTTCTTAAGTTCCAATAAGTTGGCAATCCTTTACCTGCCAAGCATTCCAACCTCTTCAATTCCCGCAGCTTTTATAACATATATATACTTCCACTCTGTTAATTGATTATATGGCTAACAAAAGTTTGAGAGAAATAAAATCTTGTGATAAAGGAATTAGGAAAAGAAGATAACACAATATGTATATATATATATATACACATTTTATATACACACACAAAAACAAATTTAAATAATATACATATACATATGGAAAGGTACCTGAACATATGTGTTTGCTGCTAGGAAAAGAAAACTTTTAACTTCTTTTATGTAACTACTGGCATAACAGAGGAGGAAATACATACGTATAATATAGTACATATAGATAAATATACTTATTGAACTTTGTTTCTTTAAAATATATTTTGTTTCTGCTGCTGCTATTATGAACCAATGTGATGCAAGATGGAAACAACCTCTGAAAACTTATCAGAGAAGAGGAAAAACAGATTCTAAGGCCCAAACATTAATTTGGCATGATCTAGGACAAGATGGGCTTATTTGGGATCTTCAAGGATTTTAGTAGATTAATTTAGTTTCCTATTTTTAATTAGAGCATTTTATTATTCAATTAGGTTTTCTATTGTTTTCAGTTTCTTAATGTTATTAGTTTCCTTATTTAACTAGGTTTCCTATTATTTTAGTTTCCTAATATTATTACATGATTTTAATATAAATAGGGTTCTTTGTCATTCTGGGGGCAGTTAATCAATATTACAAGAATTTTATGAGATTATTTTCTCTGGTTTTGTGTGATGCAAAACAAACTTAGGTGTGATGCCTAGGGTTTTGGGAGTGATTCCTAAAATCAACCTAGTGTGATACTAGAACCCTATCTATTTCTTTTCTGTTTTTTTTCTTTCCCTATCTGTCCTACATCAGTTTGGTATCAGAGCCAGGTTCCAACCCTAGCCGCGTAAACAGTTCCGTCAACATTAACTCTTCGGTGTGAACAGTAACTCATAGCGTGAACAGTAATCCGACGTGAACAGTGTCGGTGATCAGATTGTTTCTTTGGATTAAGGAATCATGACTACAAGATCTGGAAAAAGTTTTAGAGGTAGAATAACTGACAATCAATTTGAAGAATTATTTATTCGTATGGTCGAACAAGTGGAGTCTCTTAATGTTCGGGTTAGTAATATTGAAGCCCAAATATCTCAACCTAGCAGTTCTTCAACTAACAATGAACAAGATGAGAATCCTGAAGCCAATGAGGATAAAAGTCAAGAGAAGCTACCAGCAAAGACAATTGCTCCAGTGCCTTTCCCTACAGCCCAACAGACACCTAATTGGGTGAGAGATATATTGCAATCAACACAAGGACGTCACAATACTTTTGATGACATCACAAAGAGGGTAAAGATTGAAGTACCAGATTTCGAAGGTAAAGTAAATCCAACTGAGTTTGCTGATTGGCTTTCTTCCATTGAAGAATATTTTGATTGGTATGATATGGATGATGATCGGAGAGTAAAGTTCGCTAAGATGAAGCTAGTAGGTCTTGCCAAAATTTGGTGGATGGGTGTTGAAGGAGATTTAAGGAGAATGGGATCACCACCCATTGGTACTTGGCAAGAGATGAAAGCCAAGCTTAGGGAAAAATACATGCCTACCAATTACTATGATAAATTATATGAGCAAGCAATCAACTTGAAGCAAGGTAATTTATCAGTTGCTGAGTCTATGCAGAAGTTTGATGAGTTGAAGACTCGAAGCCAACTACTTGAAGATCCAAGGCAAACATTAGCAAGATTTAAATCTGGTTTGAGGTCCGACATTAGGAGGGAGCTATTAAGACAACCTATCTACGGCTTAGAGCAAGCTTTTCAAGTTTCTTTGGATTTGGAGGAGTATCTTGGAAGTTTCAAAAGACTGGATATAAATCGCAGCAGCAGAGTTGTAACAAATCAGCCTTCAAAACAACCTATGAAGGCCAAGGTACCTGTTCCTAATGCTTCTGAACTTAGAGGAAAAGGCAACCAATGTTTCAAATGTGGACAGCCTGGTCATATGGCATATAATTGTCCTAAAAGAAACCTACATCTTGATGTAGAACATCATGAAGAACTTGATCAACAAAGAGAGGAAGATGAAGACAATTTCAACTATGGAGTTTATAATCCTGATGACTTGGAAGAAGATGAAGTAGATACTTCATTAAGTGCTGTTGTTAGACGTATCCTTTCAATTCCGAAAGATGAGAAGGAAGATTGGAAACGCACCTCTATTTTTCAAATGTTGGTTCGTTGTGAAAATCAAGCACAAAAACTTATCATTGATGGTGGGAGTAGTATGAATGTTGTGTCGGCATCTATGGCAGGACGATTAAAACTTCCTATTGAACCACATCCACATCCATATAAAGTAGCATGGATTGACAGTACTTCAATTCCGGTAACCCAACGCTGTCTAGTTTCTTTTTCATGTGGGGTTTACAATGACTCAATTTGGTGTGATGTGATTCCGATGAAAGTAACACATCTTCTTCTTGGTCGTCCTTGGCTGTATGATAGAGATGTGTTTCACTGTGGGAGAGAAAATACCTACTCTTTCATGTTCAAAGGTAGGAAGGTTGTGTTGAAGCCTATGACGGTAGCTGAGATGGATAAATATAAGGTGGAAAAACCAAGTAAGGTTTCTAACAATCCACAAAAGTCTCTACATATTCTCACTAAGAAGAATTTTGAGCGAGAAAGTAAGAAAAATGGAGTTATATATGCTCTTCTAGCAAAGGAAATAAAGAAGGAAACAGCAATGTAACACCCCGTCCCAAATTGCACCGGAATCCGTGCACGTTGACCGAGGTTGACCGTTGACCGAGCGGGTCAAAAATTGACTTTTTGCTCTAGTTGGAATTTCGAGTTGACCAGGGTACCGTGGCGAAGTGCATGACGCCCCGAGTTCGTAAACTAGTAGCACGTCGAAAACGGAGCTACGGTTTGAAAGTTATGGGCGAAACAAATTGAAGTGCAAACTGTCCAAAAGGTGCCGGGAGTTGACTTTTTCTTGTGATGTAATTTTGAGTTGACTCTTGTATGGTTGTAAAGTACTCGTCGATACGAGTTCATAGACTAGCGGCACGCTTAAATCGGACATTTGGTTAAAAAGTTATGGACGTTTGAAATTCGCTGGGTACCGTATTATTTTAATATATCTGGCTTAAGTGCATAGTAATGCCACGTGTCAGCTTCTGATTGGTCCACGTGGCATGAACAGTATCACACAGGGGTTTTTATTTGTTAAAACTCTCGGGGAAGAGAGAGAAAGAGAGAGAGGAGAGAGAAAGAGAGAGAGAGTCGCCGGCCACCGGAGATTTTCAAATTTTCCGGCCGAGTTACTGCACATGCGCCAGCCAACAAGGTTGCCCTCCTCATTTCCGGCAAAACCTCCAATTTTCACGGTGAACGGCCGCCGGACGCGCCCGGATCGAACGTCCGAAGTTCGGCGGCGAGTTTTTCCCCTCCACCGCCGGCCACCGCAAATCGACCCACTTCCGGCCATTTTCCGGCCACACGCACCGTACACCCATCATCCTCTCCTCAAGTCCGGCCGACCCACCAAAAATCACGGCCATCAGACCACCGACGCGCCGGGATCGGAGCATTTTCCGGCGAGGGGCCGGAAATCTTCAAACGGTGATTTCTCCACCGTCCGGCCTTCGTTTTGCTCACCGCCGGTCCCGTTGGGTTGCTCTCCTCACGATCTACAAGTCTGCAAAATTTCACAGCCAACGGCCACCGCATGCGCCGGCGCCGGCGACGGTTGCCCGTGACCGCGGCGGCTCGCCGGAAAGTACTGTTCCGGCGAGTACCCAATTTTCCGGCCGGCTCCAGTCCGCTGTGTTCGACCTCCTGAACCCGAATCCGGCATCCGTTTCCGCCAATTCGCGACGGTTTGGGAGAATTGCGGAGCCGAAACCCAAAACGCTTCCCGACGAAATTCCGACCCCGTCGGGTACGATCATCAGAAATTAAGACCGGATCTGTGATTAGCATCACTCGAGCTTCGATTCGGTATATAATTCGTAAATTTTAGTTATCGTTTGGTGTTCGCTCCCCGGGTACCCATTTGGGAATTACCTGAATAAAATATTAATATTTGTGGTTTGGTACTGCGGATGTTTTAGGTGCACGTGCGAGTAGCGGAGTCGATCCCACGGCGGATCTTGATTGAGATACGTGCATAAGGTGAGTGACCCACCTTCAAATTAAATTTGGGGAATTTAATTGGTGATTATATTATGTGTGATTTAATATTTGGAATTTAATTTCTTATGCCAAATATTTATTGGATTTATTGTGGAATTATTTATGAATTTATTGGATTTAAAAAAATGTGCATTTTACAAATTTATGCCATGTAAAATTATTTTATGGTTTTGAGGATTTTGAAATTGGTGTGGTTTTAATGGTAAATTGGGCACGATTTGATTTTCAAATATTTCAAGCAAAATATTTGGTTATGTTGGTGATTTCAATTTTATAAAATATGCCCATGGAATATTATGAGATTTGATTATGATATTTCGAGAAATTATTTATGCTTGGAAAAATGTGGATATTTGAAATGATGGATTTGGGAGTTGGTGGATTTGAGAATCATGGAATTTATGGCATTGATTTTAAAGAAATTGTGGAGAATTTCCCGGTTCAAGCGGAAGGATTATGCCCGCTATGCTTATGAAAAATGTGAAATTTGTTTTATAATTTAAATTTGTGGATTTTATGATTTTTGGATGTACCGTGCACGTACTGGTGTTTTGAATATATGTGATATGGATATTGTGCACACGGATATGATTAGCGCGCAGGTGGGTGTGAATAGCGCGCAGGTGATATTATGAGGTGTCCTGTGGTTGCCATCGGATGAGGGTGGCCACCCCTCCATGGCCGGGACACCAGGTTAGCAGCGGCGCAGTGGGACGCCACGCGACCGTATACCGGTTTCTTTCTATAACCTCCTGTCTGGCGGTACCTCGGGACGCTGGGTACTGTTGGCGCCACTGGTATATAGTGGGTGCATCAACTGATTTTCGGAACTGTGTTTTAAAAATAAAATGTTTTAAAGCTGTATTGGAATTAAAATTAATTATTACTGTTCTTGTATTTATTTGATGTCTTGGTTTTCGGCGAATATGAATAAAGGGTTTTGTGAAAATGTTTTAAAAGGGAAACCTTTCCAACTGAGAGAATTGTAAGGGTTTTGAGAGAAAATATTATTTACAAATAATTATTATTTATATACCTATTACCGTAGTATTATATTGTATAGTAGTAGGGTCGCTCACTGAGATGATTAGCATCTCACACTTTTAAATTCCGTTCCTCTAGGTACCAGGTTGTCGGTGTTCATTCGGAGCGGACTTGATCTTCCTCGCTGTATTAGTTCGTGCCGTACCTTGTTCTTATTTTACTGCAGTTGTAATATTTCTTTCACTCTTGCTGTATTCTATACTTTGTAGTACTTCATAAAGCTCTGTATACTGTATGGGACACTTATGTATTTAAATTGCACTGGATTACTGTATTTATTTTGAAGTGCTGAAATTTGTGGAACCAATTTGTAGTACTGTGGAAGGAATAAGGGGACGATTATAGAAGTGCGTTTTTAGTGCAGGGAATTTTGTGGTAAGTCCATCCCTTAGGGGAGGTTCTGCCGGATTTTCCACAGGAGGGTCTGGTAGGGTTTTCTTGAGATTAGGGATTGTCTAGGGTTCCGGTGGGGAACTTTGGACGAGTCCTGACAGCAACCAGCAAGCAAACGTTTCCAGTAGAGATTCAGAAGTTGTCTGATTTTTCAGATTTGGTTCCGGAAGAATTTCCAAGTGAATTACCTCCTTTACGTAACATTCAGCATGCCATAGACTTTGTACCAGGAGCTCAATTACCTAATCTTCCAGCATATCATATGAATCCTAGCGAGCATGCGGAGCTTAAGAGGCAAGTGGAGGAGTTACTGTCCAAGGGATTCATCCGTGAGAGTTTAAGTCCTTGTGCTGTTCCTGCTTTGCTTACACCTAAGAAAGATGGGAGTTGGCGAATGTGTGTTGATAGTCGTGCGATTAACAAGATTACAATCCAATATCGCTTCCCTATCCCTCGGTTTGATGACATGTTGGACATGATGGCTGGTTCGTGTATATTTTCAAAATTGGATCTAAAAAGTGGATATCACCAAATTCGTCTAAGGCCCGGAGATGAGTGGAAAACAGCTTTCAAAACAAAGGATGGTCTTTATGAATAGCTGGTAATGCTATTTGGTCTTTCAAATGCTCCAAGTACATTTATGAGGTTTATGAATCAAATTCTACAGCCATTATTTGGTAAATTTTTGGTAGTATATTTTGATGATATATTGATATATAGCAAGAGCAGGGAAGACCATCTTTCACATTTGCAGCAAGTTATGAGAGTTCTTCGACAAGAGAAGCTCTACATAAATTTGAAGAAATGTTGTTTTATGACATCACCAGTGGTATTCTTAGGTTATGTTGTTTCATCAAGAGGGCTGGAAATGGATCCTTTGAAGATTAAAGCTATCCTAGAGTGGCCAATTCCTAGCTCATTACAAGAGGTACGAAGCTTTCATGGATTAGCTACATTTTATCGAAAATTTATTCGGAATTTCAGCTCAATTATGGCTCCAATAACTGATTGTATGAAGAAAAATCAATTTCTTTGGACCAAGACAGCAACAAAAGCTTTGGAAGAGGATAAGAAAAGATTGACTGAAGCACCAATTCTTCGACTCCCAGATTTTTCAAAGGTTTTTGAAGTAGCATGTGATGCATCTAATGTGGGAATTGGTGGTATACTTAGTCAAGAAGGGCATCCAATTGCATTTTTCAGTGAGAAATTCAATGAAGCTAAGCAAAAGTATTCTACTTATGACAAAGAATTTTATGCGGTGGTTCAAGCTTTGCGATATTGGCGTCATTATCTCATATCAAAGGAGTTTATTCTATTTTCAGATCATGAAGCCCTCAAGTACATCAACTCACAAAAGAAGATGAATTATCGGCATGGGAAATGGATTTCTTTCTTGCAAGAATACTCATTCCTTATCAAACACAAATCTGGTGCAGAAAACAAGGTTGCTGATGCATTGAGTAGAGTTGTGTATATCTTAGCTTCTATGGCAATTCAAGTTGTGGGGTTTGAATCTCTTAAAAGGGATTATCCTTCTTGTAAGGATTTCAGCTTTATACATGCAGCTTTAACAAGAAGACAGCTAGGTGAATACCCTAATTTTTCACTACATGATGGTTATCTTTTTAAAGAAACCAAACTTTATTTGCCTAATACATCATTACGTGAGCAAATGATTTGGGAATTACATGGTGGAGGGACAGCTGGTCATTTTGGAAGAGATAAAACCATAGCCATGGTTGAAGATCGATTCTATTGGCCAACTTTGAAGAGGGATGTTATCAAAACAATTTCTCGATGTCGGATATGTCAATTATCAAAAGGAAGAAAGAAGAATACAGGTTTGTATATGCCTCTTCCCATACCTCATGAGCCATGGAAAGAGTTAAGCATGGATTTTGTTTTAGGATTACCTAAAACAATAAGGGGGCATGATTGCATAATGGTTGTGGTTGATAGATTTTCAAAAATGGCACACTTTATTGCTTGTTCAAAGACCATGGATGCTGTTCACGTAGCTAAATTATTTTTCAAAGAAATAGTTCGTCTTCATGGACTACCTATGACAATAGTTTCAGATCGGGATGTAAAGTTCATGAGTTATTTTTGGAGAACCTTATGGAAGACAATGAATACTAAATTGAAGTTCTCTTCTGCTTTTCATCCACAATCAGATGGTCAAACAGAAGTTGTAAATCGAAGCTTGGGAGATTTACTTCGCTGTTTAGTTGGAGATCACATATCTAGTTGGGATCAAATACTTCCTATGGCAGAATTTGCATATAATAGCTCCATAAATAGGAGCACAGGTCGCAATCCATTTGAAATTGTAAGGAAGCCTATTGACTTGGTTCCTTTACCTTTGGCAGCAAGACCAAGTGCTGAAGCTGAAACTTTTGGAAGACGCATTCAAGAAATTCATGATGATATTCGCAGAAAAATTGCTCTAAGTAATGAAAGCTACAAGGCACATGCTGATTTGAAGAGAAAATTTGCTGAATTTAATGAAGGGGATATGGTAATGGTTCGGATAAGCCCTGAGCATTTTCCTAGGGGCACTTATAAGAAGCTACATTCAAGGAATGTTGGTCCATATAAGATTTTAAAGAAAATCAGCTCAAATGCCTATGTCCTTGATCTACCAAAGGATATGGGTATAAGTAATGTCTTCAATATTGAGGATCTAAGTTCTTATGAGGGACATGAAAATGATACAGCAAGAGGTAGCAAGGCAGCAAGTCTACCATCTACATTTCGATTAAAAGAGGAAATTGAAGATGTTGTTGATCATCAAATAGTATCAACTAGAGGTGGAGGATATCAACGGTATCTTATCAAGTGGAAGGACCGACCACTTTCAGATTGCACATGGATCACTGACCAAGAATTTCAGAAACTCAATCAAGACCTCTATGATCAATTTCATGCCATCAACTCGCCGGGGTCGAGTTTTTCTAAGCCAAGGGAAATTGATGCAAGATGGAAACAACCTCTGAAAATTTATCAGAGAAGAGGAAAAACAGATTCTAAGGCCCAAACATTAATTTGGCATGATCTAGGACAAGATGGGCTTATTTGGGATCTTCAAGGATTTTAGTAGATTAATTTAGTTTCCTATTTTTAATTAGAGCATTTTATTATTTAATTAGGTTTCCTATTGTTTTCAGTTTCTTAATGTTATTAGTTTCCTTATTTAACTAGGTTTCCTATTATTTTAGTTTCCTAATATTATTAGATGATTTTAATATAAATAGGGTTCTTTGTCATTCTGGAGGCAGTTAATCAATATTACAAGAATTTTATGAGATTATTTTCTCTGGTTTTGTGTGATGCAAAACAAACTTAGGTGTAATGCCTAGGGTTTTGGGAGTGATTCCTAAAATCAATCTAGTGTGATACTAGAACCCTATCTATTTCTTTTCTGTTTTTTTTCTTTCCCTATCTGTCCTACATCACAATGTTTAGGAATATTAACATCTGGTTTGTTAGAACGAAATAATATGGCCATGAAGGAGATAAACAAGAAGATAGTGATAAACACTTTGCCACAGCAATTGCAGCAACTGCTTTTGCAGTTCATTCATTGGAAGAAGCAGAACTTCAATATCAGAAAAACAATGAAGGAAGGTCTTGGAATCTCGAGGACCAACACAAAAACCAGGAAAGATGGCATGCCAAGTTCTGGTATGGTAACCAAGAGATTATGTCACAATACCATCAGATAGAGATTATGTGTCCTCCTACATTAGCATTCTAATCTTTGGTCACTGTCACATCCTACTATGTCCAAAATTTCTAGTAATTTCCTGTTATGCACGTGTGAAGGGTCCAAATTCTTTCAGTAACTTTACCTGATCACTTGAAAAAAGATGGTATTGCAGTGCATTTGGCAGTCATTCCCACAAACAAAACACACAGAAGAAAACTTAACTATCACTACAAAGACATTAAATTTTTGTATAAAGATATATTTACTATGTTACAGTTTGCATATTTTTCCTTTAGAAACTGATTTTCACTGAAATAGATGGAGAGCTTAAACACTCCAATACATTACTGATATATAAATACACATAATTGGAAACAACAAGTTAACAAAATTCTGCACATAAAGAACCAAACAAGAGGCAAAGACAATATCAAATTCTTCACTGCAAAAAGAGTATTCTTTAATAAACAAACAGCCCACAAATCAAAACCATCACAAATATGGAGAATATGTAAACCTCCTTGATTGCTTTCTTGCTAGCAGTCCTCGAAATCATCCAAACCATAATGGGTCTCAAAATAAAAACTATCAAATCAACTAAGCAGAAAAAACATAAAGCCATCCATGGAAGAGAATTTTCTTTACCCACTAATGATAATATATATATACACGCACAAGAAAATAATAAAATGTGAATGTTCGTTTGTGCAATATTCAAGAATAATCAATTAGAACTAAATCGATGATAACAAACTTTCCCTTTGGTTTCCCTTTAAGCAAATTGGATGGCCAAAATGAACGATGCTCAGCAAAGCAAAACACTAGGTAGCAATTAACATTAAAGACAACTTCTTTTTTCAAATTGATTTTCAAACATTTTCCAATCAACCAAACAAACCAAAAAAATAAAAAAGCAAAATTTATAGAAACTTACAACAGGATGTTCAAAGAAGTTGGTGAAGTATTCAGCTCCGACAAGAAGCTCTCCGATGGCTTCGAAAGCCCCCTTGCTGTCGACGCTGAAATCGAAGTCTTCGTCAGCAAGGACATTGATGATGTGGTCGATTACAGGCTGATCAGTCCTCTGCTTGCCGACCCAGCACTTTGTGGACCACCGACCTCGCCGATTATAGGATCTTGGGAACACGTGGGATATGAGACACGGCGATTTCAGCACCCCAGGATTCGGCGGAGGTTTGGTTATCTGTAAGCTTGCAGTGATGGTCATCTTCTCCAAGTCTTAATCTTGGACTCCATTGGTGAGAGAGGAAGCAAAGGGCACGTAAGAAAAGAAGGTCGGCAAGCCAGAGGCAGAGGGAGAGGACGAGGGAGGGCTTAAAATTGTTAGGGCATTTTTTATTAGATGCAAGTGGTTGATTTGGGTTAAATTACCAAAACGACACCGGTTTAATATTTTAAATTTGATGTGATAATATATCTGTGACCTATTTTTTTTTTTTTTTTTATCACAGTAGTAGATAAATTTATTTGTGACACCAAAACCTTTGTCAGCATTACAATTTTAGTAAAATTAGTTACAAACGTAAAAAAATTGTCACCATTGACACCAAATAAATTCAAAAAAATTTTCCCTCCAAACTTTAAAAGGTAATTAGTTACAAAAATATGTGACAAAATAAGAATTCATCATCAATTAAGTAACCCAATCACTAAATGTGACAAAGAAAATGTTTGTCACTAAACACCTATATAAAGTGACAAATTTTCATTTGTCATTACTATTTTTGTAGTGATTGCCCGCGATTTTTAGTAGTGATGGTTTGTATCAATTTATGAGTCTCTGAATCATGTCATTTTATTATTATTATTATTATTATTATTATTATTATTATCATTAGTATTGTTATTATTATTATTATTTTTGCCAATGAGTTGAGGATTCCATATTATTTTTCCTTTTGATTAGTGATTTTCAGCTTGTAATGGATCTTTCTCTGTGCACTTCCCCATATCGAAGTCGTCTTAATAGTTGCTTTTTTTTAAGCCAGGATTTGAGTTTTTATTTGTATTTGATAAACATGTTACATACTGCAATGACCTTAGAAATTGATAAACTTGTTACACACTGGCATGACTGAATTGATAAAAGCGTTACACGCTGGCAAAGTCCTTTTGATTGCTAATATATCATTGTGTCCTTGATTAAGAGAGCCTTTAATTCACACTAGATATGAAGAAGCCTATTTGGCTTGAGTTGCAGTAGATGAATTTAGTTTGACCGAAACTTTTTAGACTTATGGAGCACTTTGTGCAACTTTTTTACATTTTGGCAAATGAGCTATTCGTTTTTTCTACTTTTAGACACAAGTACTTGTCTTGAATTTAAGAAAAATGAATTGATAGGTTTCGTTTGATTTTTCATTTTGAAAGTGACTTTCAGCTTTTCTAATATGAATCTCTAATTCTCTAGTCTTGACTTTCAGCTTTTCTAATATGAATCTCTAATTCTCTAGTCTTTCTGTCACAACTATGAATAGGAATATAAAGTATGCACCAGAGAGGAAAGTATGTAAATGGTTTTAGATAAATCTAGCAACATTGTTAAACCGTTGTTTTGTAAAAATAGGTTATTTAATGGGCTTTTTTGATGGTTCTAAATTCTGGTCGTGGATAAAATATGACTGCTACTTCTATAGGCCAAGTTAATGTTCTGTTTTATTTGGTGAAATTTTCTCTTTTAGGGGGCTTGTGATCGGTTTCCAGTTCTGCAAGTTATTACACATAGTATGCATCATGGATTCAAGATGGAGAATGATTTCAATTATTTCAATGATATGGAGAATGATTTCCATTAGAGATGGCCGATCGATCAAGAGCAATATCTTATTTTTATGCTCACAAGAAAGAGATAATTTTTTTTCTTTTTTTCTTTTTTTTTTAAAAAGGCTCATCAGAACATTATTAGAGAGAATTCTGAAAGCTACAGACATAATTTCTTTCATTAAAAACAACAGAACATTATTAAAGTCTTATATGTTAAAAGTCACCAAAGACATTCCCCTCCAACGATTAAAAAGAGTCATGAAATTGTTTGTTCCCCAAAAAAAAAAAAAAAAAAAAAAAAAAAAAACTGCTAGAGAAATACTAGATCATGTTTTTTTATCCATTAAAGACACAAGAAGCCATGCATTACACTACCATGTCTTGGAATATCTACGCTTGGCCTAACTTATTAAGCAGAAAAAGAAAAACAAGCCGGTGAATAATGAAGAATGACAGAGTGAAAGAAAATGCAAAGACACACATGTAGACAATCTAAAACTAGGAAAAACTGCAGCAATTTAGGATATCCATGTTGGGGAATCAAACAGCTGCTTTACTGTAATCATATGAAAAGGCTCTGATAATGATTGTATTGGAGTTGACAGCTTCTGAGATACTTGCTTTATAGTTGGCCGAGACTGTGGACTTTGTTGCAGGCATGCAAATGCTATTTCTGCAATGGAGATCACTTGGTCTGCTATTTGCCTCCTTGGAGGTGAGAGACGTTGATCCAGTACATCCTTAAGTAGAACATCGAAATCCGGTAATGGTGATGGTAACAAAGATGATATGAGATCTCCTGGATGCTTTCCCATGATCACTTCTAATGTTACAACTCCAAAGCTGTACATGTCTATCTTCTCATTTACTTCCATTGTATAAGCAAGCTCTTCAAAGAAATATGACTTTGAGTTAGTATTTTCCGATGATCAGATACTTTTTGTATATGCCAATTGCAAATAAGTCAGAAATATTTTTTTTCATCACATTCAGTGAATTAAATTTTATAAATCTTCTTCTATTTATATATATATACATATATATATACATAGGCCTCAAAAGTACATTAGTCAAACCATTCTAGTTAATCTCTGTTACCTATGTATAGCAAATATGCATAATACATGCTTCTCATGTCTGATCTAGAAATCTGCCGTTGAAGCTATTTGAAAAACAAAGTACGTAAACAATACATACAAAGAAAATGATTTGATCTTGAATCCTTTTGCTAGGTATACCTTTCATGCTTCAGCTAGGAACTTCTTAGTTCTTGTTTTCTCAAAATAAAAAGTACCATTTCTGTTGTACAAATTATTATTAATTTTTTTTTTTTTAAAAAAAAAAAATGAGCAGAGCATGAGCTTTCCTGATTGCTTAAAAAAAAAAAAAAAAAAAAAGGGAAAAGAACCAAAGGATGCATTATGGATTTAACATAAAGGAGTAACTTTGATGGGATACTTACCTGGGGCTGAGTAGCCAAGTGTTCCTGCAAATGGAGTCCAATTCGATGACTCTAGATCCAAAGTTGTAGCAGAACCAAAGTCAGAAATGTGAGCCTCGTAATCATCGTCCAATAGAACGTTCTTAGCTGTTATGTCCCTATGAATTATAGCTGGACAACATTCATGGTGCATGTATGATATGGCATCGGCCAAACCTTTCACCACGTTTATTCTCTTGGTCCACTCCAACTCCATTGCCTTAACATTATCGCTCAATATCTTCACTAAGCTTCCCTCTTCCATGAACTCATACACCAAATATGAGTGTCTTGCATGCGAACAAAATCCATGAAGCTTAATGATATTTCGGTGGCGAGCTCTTGTCAACACATTAATCTCACTATCAAAAGCTTCCTTACTAGCCCCTCCATTTTCATGCAATTTTTTCACAGCAAAAACTTGCCCTGTTGACAACGCTGCTTTATAGACACTTCCAAATCCTCCAACTCCAATGCAATATTTAGAGCTGAAGCTCTCAGTTGATTCAACTATTTCTTCATGAACATTTTTCCCATTATGGCTCCATGCTTCAAAGAAAGTTACAGTCGTTTGTGTTTGTCTTGGCTCATCAACATGCCTCTTTCTCTTTTTACAAATAAGTAGTACTCTAACAATGATAAATGATAGAATTAGAGCGCAAGATATAGACACTACGACTGAAAATATTATAACTTTACTTCTATTCTCTTTAGGTATGGGGCAAATCTTTATATTCGTGTTGTTGCCACACAAACCTTTATTATCTTCCAATGCTTCAAATGGGGCCTCTAGGAAGGCTTTGTTGTTGGGAAGAGGACCTTCTAATTGATTGTGGGATATATCAACAGATGTCAAGCTCATCAATTCGTTAAACGTGAATGGTATTGAGCCTGACAGATTGTTGTGTGAGAGGTTAAATGTTTCTAGCTTATCCAAATGACCAAGCTCCAAAGGCAACTTTCCTGAAAGCAAGTTCTTACTTAGATCAAGATTTTGGAGGGAGTGCAGATTCCCAATCTGGAAAGGAATATTTCCACTGAATTTGTTATTCCTCAAGTTTAAATGGAGTAGTTTTGAACAGTGTTCCAGATGCATGGGAATTGGTCCACTCAATTGGTTGGCTGCAAGGTCAAGTGTTTCAAGCTCTGAAGTCATTCCAATTTCTACTGGAATATTTTCAGAAAGGAAATTATTATTGAGCATGAGAATGTATAACAATTTCAGCTGTCCCAATTCCTTCGGAATTTTACCTACAAAAAGGTTGGAAGAGAGGTCAAGTTTATGCAATTGCATAGCCTTCCCAAGTTCAGGAGGTAGCCTACCAGAAATTTTATTGTTAGAGATATTCAACATCGTGAGGTTCGGAAACTGTCCCCAGATTTTAGTAAGCTCTCCGAAAAACTTATTGTTGCTCAAGTCCATATAATACAGGTTTGGGTATATTCCGAGCTCTTCTGATATATTCCCTTTTAGTTGATTCCCCTCAACTGAAAATTTACGTAAGGAACTGCAATTTGTTATGCTTTTTGGAATGGAACCTTTAAAGCTGTTAAAACCTGCTGCAAACCGTCTAAGCTTCCCGTTAAGACAAATATTATCTGGTAGATAGCCAGTGAGATAATTATCTTCCAGTGAAAGGTGAATAAGAGATTTTAGCTGTCCGATGGACGCAGGAATTGAGCCAATGAGCTGGTTATTATCTAAATCAAGGTGGATGAGTGATTTAAGACGTCCAATCTCGTTGAGGATGGACCCAACTATTTTGTTTCCACGAAGACTCAAATCAGTTAACTTGCTCAAGTTTCCAATGGACATAGGAATTAAGCCACTGAGTTGGTTATCATGCAAATAAAGGATAGTGAGTGATTTAAGATGTCCAATCTCATTAAGGATGGGTCCAACTATTTTGTTTTCACCAACATTCAATTCAGTTAACTTGCTCAAGTTTCCAATGGACATAGGAATTGAGCCACCGAGTTGGTTATCAAACAAAAAAAGGGTAGTGAGTGATTTAAGCTGTCCAATCTCATTCGGGATGGACCCAACTATTTTGTTTCCACGAAGACTCAATTCAGTTAACTTGCTCAAGTTTCCAATGGACATGGGAATTGAGCCACTGAGTTGGTTAACAAACAAAGAAAGGATAGTGAGTGATTTAAGCTGTCCAATCTCACTGGGGATGGATCCAACTATTTTGTTTCCATTAAGACCCAATTTAGCTAACTCGCTCAAGTTTCCAATGGACACAGGAATTGAGCCAATAAGTTGGTTGTCAAACATATAAAGGCTAGTGAGTGATTTAAGCTGTCCAATCTCATTGGGAATTGACCCAACTATTTTGTTTTTATCAAGACTCAATTCAGTTAACTTGCTCAAGTTTCCAATGGACACAGGAATTGAACCTGAAAGATTGTTTCTATAAGCATAAATCACTTCAAGAGACACCAACATGCCTATTTGAGGTGGAATAGAGCCACTCAAATAATTATTAGCCAAAGCAAGGAAACGTAAACTTGTCAAAAGGCATATTTGGGAAGGAATGTTTCCAAAGAGATGATTGAACCCCATATCAAGTGAGGTGAGTGTAGAAAGGTTGCCAATGTGAGATGGGATACTTCCATAGAGGGAGTTGTTATAAAAGCCAAGAGTGAGCAAGCTGGGAAAGGAGGAGAAGTTGAAGTTGTGAAGCGTACCTTTCAGATTACTGCTTTCAAGAGTAACGTTGATGACACTTCCAAAGTCATTACAAGTGATCCCAACCCAGGAACAAGGGGTATTATGGTGATGATGAGAAGTTGAATTAGTAGAATTGAGATTCCAAGAGCGGAGAAGAGAATGAGTAGTTGGATTCATATCAAGGCTGTCCTTCCATTTCACAAGGGCCTCTGCCTCTCCACTTATTGCAAAACAAGTACAAGAAGAACAAAGAAGAAATAGTAGAATGATGATAAACAACAAAAACTGATCAAGTGTCCGTACAACGAGGTATGGACTCCAGGGTGCCATGGACTTGATAATTTTTTAACTTTGATTAGCTAATTAAGGAAGGCTTAAATGCCTTAGCTTCCTTTCGAATATATATTAGGGAGAGAGCACTTTATTTATTTCGTAAAAAAAGAAAAAGAAAAAAGGGAAAATTACAATAACATGCCTCTTTGTTTAAAATTATTGCAAGATTGCCATTGTGTTTTTTTATTACAATTTATCATTTTTTTCACTTCAAAATGGATAATTAAAGTCAAAATTGTCTGGTCAGAAGACTAAAACGCCGTGTTAAATAAATCTCATAATTCCGCTTGACATCAACAAATTGAAACATTAAAAACTTATAATCAATTGCCAAACAAGCTCCTAAGAACAAAATTGCCGAACAGGCAAACACCATTACAGAGAGTGATGGATTTTTCTTATTTTTGGATGGTGGAAAATAGCTATTTCATAAACATTAAAAAACAAATTGATCCGTGATTAATAATTTAGCTTTGAAGTTTTAGAGAGCAACAATTGTTAAGAGTAAATTTGGTCCCAGTCTGCCACCAACATCTTTATCTGCTATGCAACACGGTGCAAAGATGCAATGGGATGGAATGGAAGTAGTTGCAGAAGCCCCAATAAACGCTGCGGGAATTCAAAGTCGGAGTTTGATAGATTCTTCAGTGCACACATGTGGCAACAAGGGCATATATGCACAAGAACAAGTCTATAGCACCAACATTACATAGATTATGAGTGTGAAGTAAGTATTGGTATATGCGTACCAAAGAATTTTTGGTCGTTTTATCTGTGTTTTCCTAATTTTTAAATGAAATGGTTTTCTTTTATTAACAAGGTGTTTTTGTCTTCTTATTTTTGAATTTTGAGTTTTCACAACTTATTTTAAGGTTAAAAGAAAAAAAGGATAAATTGCAAGCAAAAATACCACCAGAAGGTAAGTTTGTCCGAAAAATGAAAAATGAATACTGATTTTAGAAAAGTTTTAGACTAGAAGATATCTTGTTATAGTTATCCTTTAAAAAAAAAATGGAAATAGGTATTCTTGAGGGTAAAAGAAATTCAAAATAAATAATCGTTTCTATTCCTCTTTTTAACTGAAACGTTAGCTGCATTTGTTTGGTATCTTTATTAAAAAAAAAATTATATTTTAAATTGTATATAAAATATTTTAATCTGTTGTTATTATTATTTTAATTTTTTGATTATATATTTAACTTATTTTTTAATTTTTTTTATTTGTTCACATTTTACCTTTTATATATAATTTTCTTTTGGGGATCTATTAGGTTTTTTATTTTTTATTTTTTATCTCCATTTACTTTATTGGCTTAACTAGACATTTGTGGAGACACATTAATTTTATATGTACTCAGTTTTTAATAATGGTAGCTATTCTGCAATGCTTGTGATGATGTAATTGATATTCTTCTCGGGTTAATTAACCCTTTTTATATACTATTTAGATGTATACATTAAATTATAAGAGCAGATTTTAAATATAATGAAAATGCCTCAAAAACAAAGTAGAAATTGAAATTCATTAATATGGTTTTTTATACGTATGAATTTATAGTCTATGAATCATGTGGTTTTTTTTTTTTTAAATTTTATTTTACAGTAAAAGTTATAACGTCTATCAAAACTAGCTTTATTTTACAAACAAACTGAAATGGAAACCCGCTTGGTGGTTTTTTTTTTTTTTTTCTTTTCTTTTCTTCTTTTTTAGTTTAAAACAAAAAAATAAGAGAAGCCATTATTTTAAGCAGGCCAATTGTAAAGAATAAATGTTAAGAAACTATTACTGATAAAAATGATATCAACATTTATTTGATATTTGTTGAAAATTAATGTAAAAGTCTAAATCATGCTGCTGTCTATTTTTTACCATCATATTCGCCAAGTCGATCTACATAAAATGATAATAAAGAGTTTCTTTGACTTTTTTTCATTTTGAGTGGACTTCATATTCTTCTTGACATCTGAATATTCCTACATCTTAAGTCTAAGTCTTCTACGTATCAAGTGGTTTGCAAAAAACCAATATAAGTAATTGCTTTCCAACCAGCGCAATTCGTTTTCTCTTAACGTATTCAACATGGTTTATGAAAAATGAATTTATTGGTTTCTTTGATTTTTCCATTTGAGTGATTTTCTTTCTTCCATTCTACCTCACTTTAGCCCAAGTGGTTCTTAACTAACCAATCTAAATATCTCCTTTCCGACCAAAAACTTAATTTCTTTTCTTATTCTTTTTCATTTATTTTTCAAGGATATAAAGACACTAATTTGACATATTTGTCAAAATTAATGGTTTCATGATTTCTTTGAATTTTCCTTCATGATTTCTTTGAATTTTCCTCAACCTCTTCTCCATATTAGGAGTGTCTATTAAGTAGAGTTTCTAATTTTTTTGTGTGTCTGTTAACTAATGAATTTCATGATTTCCTTGAATTTGCCTTCTGAATGGCTTTCATGCTTCTGAAATTTCATGATTTCTTTGAATTTACCTTCTGAATGGCTTTCATGCTTCTGAACTTAAGGACCTATAACTTAATTTGCTATATCTCTTTTCCATATTAAGTGCACCTACTACTAAAGTAGAGTTTGTAATAGACAAAAAGAACGTGCTTTTAGTGTGTTCGATGTATAGAAGCAGATTAAGTACTCACTCAGAGAAGAAATGCTCTGTTTTTTTTTTTTTTTCCCTTTTTTTTTTTTTTTTTTTTTGTGTGTCACTGCTAGATCTGACTGCTATGTAAGCTAAATGCTCTGTTTTTGCCCTGTTTTCACATAAGAAAAAGGCTTTGCTTTATTTTTTTTGTTTATTATTATTATTATTTTTACTGTTATTTGTACATTAATATAAAATTCAAAAGGTTGGGAAGTCCTTTTTACTAAGCATGTTACTAATAAGAGAGTGATCTATTCAGGACTCTAATGACTTGCTTTACCAGACCGTGACTTCAAGCTTCTAATGTACCTCTCACTTTGAAATCTTACCTTTTTATCAGTAAAATTCCTAAATAAAAAAATAAAATAAATGATCAGATTAAAAGTTAACAAATACATTCATTTCCAAGGAAGAAATTTTGAGTATACAGCGGATAAATTTTAAAGATATAGAACCGAACATGATTATTTTAAATTTAGTCCAAATAGATTGAATATAAGTTTAATTAACACAATACCATTGGACTAAATAAAATCTGTGATGTAAGCTCATCTTACATGTTCCAAAGCAATAGCATACACCAGAGATAGAGGATGAAACAAACTTAACAAAAGAGAAAACAAATTTTCTTTCAATTACAAGTGAATTAATACTTGAAACAAAGATATTTTCTTCAGCTTTATATATTTTCTTTATTATATAATACTTTAAAGAGAATGCTAATAGCCATTTTCATTTTAAGCAAGGAAGGCTTCCTTACCAGAAAATTGATAGTCAATGAAATAGTTTGTTTTACCTTTCTTTTTCCATAAAATTATTGTAATATATTTTAGAGTTCTGCATAAAATCTCTGAACCATGCCCCTTTAAGTTTTGGGGTTGGAAAAAAAACTACTAATTTTGATATTTATTTTTAAAAAAAAGATCTTGTGTCCTTTTATGTTAAAGTTTGTGACTCGAATTTTTATTGATCCAATCCGAAAAGTTCGCTGTGCGTCCCGTTTGGTGAAATTTATTTTGAGAAAAAATTTAGAACTTCATGGTGATAGCGGAGGCCGACGGCCAATAGGCTGGAGACCATAGTATACACCAGAGATAGAGAGGATGAAACTAATTTATGCTCTAAGCGGATCTTATATGTTTCTAGCAATAGTATACACCAAAGATAGAGAGGATGGAACAAGCTTAAGAAAAGATAAAACAAATTTTCTTTTGATTTCTTGTGAATTAATAACTTGAAACAGAGATATTTTGTTTACCTTTATATATCTATATTATATAATACTCTAAAGAGAATGCTTCCTTATGAGAAAATTGATAGTCAATGAAATAGTTTGTTTTACCTTTCCTTTTTCATAAAATCACTGTAATATATTTTGGAGCTATGCTTAAAATCACTGAAACATGTCCCTTTTAAGTCTTGGGTTAGAAAAAAACTAATAATTTTGACATCAAAACAAAAGAAGAAAAAAAAAAAAAAAGATTCTGTGTCCTTTTACTTGTCCTTGTCCTTGTTCTTGGACAATTCTTGCTGCGGTGGAATAACACTTGCATTAACAGAGGAAGAAGGATCCAACAAAATGTTGATGATGGTAACTAAGAGAACGAGACTAGCCTTCCAATCCACTATGTGCTGAAAACATAACATATAATGATATTATATGTTATTATAATATAACAACATCCGCTAGTCACGCATGGTCCCAAAGTGATAGTGGTCTTCCACCAGTCACTTTGCTTTGCCAAGAAATTCTTTGTTTTTCTAGCATCCACTACAGTGGGCCCCATGCCAATATACACTGTTTGTTTTGTCCTTGTATATATTTTGTCCTATCAGTAAGTAATTATTGAAAATTTCGGTAGGAAATTTTAATGTTTAGCATTTAGATTCTTTCATGATCTTTGAGCGACCACACACGATGACAGATTGTGTTTTTGCACCATTAGTCACTATTCGACTCGATCAAAATTGCAGAATTCATGTCATGCCAGAATTCTTCAACCAAAATTAAACGCACGATTGGTTCAGTACCAAGCTATATTCCATTAAATTCTTTGTGAAATGAATAAATAAATAAATAAATAAATAAATAAATAAATTAGTAAATAACCAATTATAACTAATGAAAATGCAACGATACAGAGAAAGAAAATGCAAACACAAAATACATAAAATACATGTTCTTTGTCGATATAATTATATGGAAGCTTGGAGTTGGTTTCTTAACCACTGCCACATTGGAAGCTATAAAAAATCTTGGGGTACACATTGTGTACTAACATGTATTCTGATATGGTACACATGATCAATAAAATATAGCCATGTGTACTATTAATTATTATGTCAGATTAAAAACCTAAATCAGTTCTTGGGGCTTTAACGTCTTTGTTTCCGTTAACTTTTTCTTTTGTTTTTTATTTTTTATTTTTATTTTTTATTGGACAACAGATCGTATCCATCGGGAGATAGCTTGGGTGCCTAATCCCCTTTTGGCAAAAATCTGATACTAGTATTACTCCACAAATATGAGAGTTAGCAATTTTGAATTGAGCACACAAATTGCGTATGATTGTATAATTCTAATTCTGCCACAAAACCTGTAAAGTTTATGCTATTTTTATAGGGATTTTTTTTTTTTTTCCGTTGGTGAATATTTTTATAGCTAGTCGTTGATGGTTTGTGAGGCTATATTGTTAATTTCTATATCTA
The DNA here is from genome assembly GCF_031755915.1 of Ziziphus jujuba. NCBI lineage: Eukaryota > Viridiplantae > Streptophyta > Magnoliopsida > Rosales > Rhamnaceae > Ziziphus > Ziziphus jujuba. The sequence continues at coordinate 19,265,804 of NC_083381.1, read as the reverse complement.
CAAATTAAAATAAAATAAAAAAACCGTGATTGATAATTTAGCATATATATCAATTTTGAGATGCTCCTAATAGTGCCATAGGTTGGCGCTGTACATAAAAAATTTGGATAATTATCAATTACTAGGCTTGAAATTGATTTTTGAATTAGTTGATTCGTAAAAACTCTAATTTACCTTTCTATGTCAAGAAAATATTAAAGTATTATTTTCTCATTTACTTTACAGTGATGTGTATATTAAGAGAATATTATATACTCGAGATTGCATATATATATATATATATATATAATGACTAGCGAAATTAACAAAAAGACAAATAGATTATATTTTTTTAACATATACGGTTAAATAAAACAAGGATGCCATGAAGTATTGATGTTTATTCTAAAATAAAGGGTAAATAGTCTTTTTATCAAAAAAAACCTCTGGCAAGGTAGATTAAATTTTCCCTTTTTTTTTTTAATTTTTTTATAAAGGAAAAAGATGGTTTGTGATGACTACACTGCCTTTTTGTATGATGTTTATAAATTAACATCATCATGACAGATATTAATAGATAAAGTACTGATTCTTTAAGATTGATATACATGCATCATTTTTTCCCCCTCTCTGATATGGAAGTGGAGATCGACATTCCAATTTAAGATCATTGTTGGAGAAAATAATGATTTAATTGCTTGATTGTCTAGCAAGCCATACGAGGTTTTTTTATAAGTGAGAAAAATACGGGTCTATGTTTTTTATTAATTAGTGTATAAAACAAAAGTAGCATGTAAATATAGTATATATGGAAAGGCAAAAGCCAACAAACGTAAATACAACAGCAGAGACAATGAAGAACATATATTCCCTACGGCACTAGATGGAGCTAACTGGCCTAAACAGTTATATTGGAAAACACTTGAAACTTTATTGTAATTTGTCGGTCGAACGTCAGCATCTGTATCATGGGGACACAATCAGTGTCGCGGTGGAGATGAGCCTTGATGGGGTATTGGAGGGCTAGGTGGAGGTGGACATAGGCGTCGCGGCGGTGGAGGTGGACTGGGTGGAGGTGGAGATAGGCGTCGCGGCGGTGGAGGTGGACTGGGTGGAGGTGGAGATAGGCGTCGCGGCGGGGGACTATTAAGACGAGTGCCCAATATAGAATTGAGCCAACGAGTACTACGTAATGATCGAGATTTGATTACACCGCTATCAGGTACAACATCCAATCTAGAGGACAAAACATAGAATAATGGAGTTGAATCTGAGGAAGACGATGAAGAACCCCCATGAGTGCTAGAACATGGAACAAATATTAATAAAAGCGTATGGATGAGAACAAGTAAAGTAAATGTTGGAGCCACATGACCCATTTGCTTGCTGCTACAACTACTTCCTAAAATCCCTTTCTTATAACTCAGATATTGAAGCTACCTTCATATCTATGCTATACATATTTATATATAGAAGCGAGATACATATATGGTTATTTAGGTAATCAATACCATTAACCAATTTAAGTACTTGTCAAACTAATTAACGAGTGAAAGAGAAAGGCTCGGTGTCGCTGCATATATGTAGCTATAGCACCTTGATTAAACAAATAAAACTCACTTAATTGATTAACTAATGTGATTAGCCTCTAAATTTTCAACTATTGAAAAATAAACTTGATATATATCATTAGGCCTACTTCCTATTAATTATAGCTTTTGAAATAGATGATTTAGTACGGTATTCCCGCATTGCTTGTAATAAAGTGCGAGAAGTTAAGTCAAGTTAACCGTGTGAAAAATAGAGCTTCCAGGGGCATGCAGGGGAGAAGATTTTCATGACTGTTTTTCAATGCACAATGTGTAGACAAAATAGCATCTTAGCTACATTTAACGCGTATCCAGTGTGAAAAGTAGAGCGTCCAGGGGCATGCAGGGGAGAAGAAAAGTGTATCACCATCGACTGACACCGCCTCTTATTGAAAAGTCAAAGAGAGCCCAACCCTGTTTCCTATCATCCATTTTTCTAAACCAATCTTTCTTCTCGCCACCAGCATCAAAATCTCAATCACAGCTGTAACCAATGAGGTATATTATTTCTGGCTTAGGGAAAATGTGGCCATACATGACCCTATCATATAAATGCCTCTTTTCAGTTGTAATAGTAATCCTACATGTATTAAAATATTAACAAATTTATTTACTAATTCATATTTATATAAATTAAATATAAAAAAATAAATTTCTATATGAATAAGTTCGTTAGAAAACATAAACCAATTAAATACAATAGCTATAATATAATTTAATAAATAAATTTGATGGCCATTTTGATAGCTGATATTATTGCAGTAGAGTCGGCACTTTTTGTTTGGGTAAAAGAATTTTTTTTGCTATCTTTATTTGAAATGGAACGTACAAGAGACATGAATTATTTCAATTAATTAAAATTTAGCCATTCTTGTTTTTTTGTATAATATCTTGAACATTTTATGGTTTGCATTCATTAACAAGGCAAATATAGAGATCAATTTATCTATCGCTAAAACAGTCATAATTTCAAAAAATTTTGCAGGAATTTAAAAATTGAGACAAAAATCATGGTAGGGAAGATGGTGTAGGAGGCGGTGGCGATGGTGGTCGAAGCAACATGGGATTAATCATATGAACAGCTTTGTTGAGGATAGGAGAAGAAGGCTGTTGTGGAAAGCAGCAAGAACAAGAACTAAAAGCAAGGAAAAACACACACACACAGTTTAACGAGGTTCGGCCAAAACTGATTGCCTACGTCCTCGTGCTCAGGTTCTGAGCTTCTGCTATTATTGATAAAATGAGGAAAAACAAGAGCTTAACAGGTTCTTCAATGGTGGCTCACTCAGAACAACACCCAACCTAACCCATAAGCCCACATACACCCTCTCTCAATCTGTCTTAACCAATTTCACAAAGAAATTGTTCTTACACCTACAGATTATCTTGATGAGTTTGTACAAAACACGCAAACAACTCAACTCTCTCTCACAATCACTGAAACAGACTCAACCCTTAGCTCTGCAATCTGTTAAAAAAACCAGAAGTAAGCGAAACAGGACGAAGACTGTTATTTATATCCAGTATTGTTGTTGCTGATGTGGCAATCCAAAATGACGTGGACCAATGATAATTAGCCCTTCACATAACCACCATAACTAATCCACATGGCCTGCACGTGATTCTGTTATCCAGATAAAACTACCATTGAGCCAATACGACGCCGTCCTACTTAAATCATTAAACCAGATGCAAAACGTTGTTGTTCTTCTTCTCAAAACGATATAACTGTATTATATCCAAAACGGCATCATTTCTTACTTCATTTATGCACAAGCTTAAACAGATGCACATCAGTTCTCAACACTCCTCAACTCTTGAGGATTATTTCTTTACATTTCTCCACCTAATCCTCAAGAGTGTAATTATAGCAGAAACTCTGTGAACCCTCCTTGCAATCTTCCTTTAAATCAACATTGGCCTACCCCAATATTGAGCAAGGTTTTACATGAATTAAACCTGCTCAGGGGTAAAACTTTTGTACCCATATCAATAGGATTAAGTTCTGTAGGTACCTTTTCTAACTTGACTTCCTTCCTTTCCACCATATCCCGTATGAAATGATATTTAATCTGAATATGTTTGGATCTCTCATGAAATACAGGATTCTTAGAAAGATGTATTGCACTTTGACTATCTGAATAGAGTATGACAGCCTTGTGCAACATATTAAGTTCTGACAGTAAACCTTTAATCCATATTGCTTCCTTTGCAACATCTGTGATGGCCATATATTCTGCTTTTGTAGTAGACAAAGCTACTATGGCTTGCAAATGTGACTTCCAACTTACACAATTCCCACAAACAGTGAATGCATATGCTGAGATTGACTTTCTCTTATCTCGATCTCCAGCATAATCTGCATCTGTGTAGCCAAGCAATTCTATTCCATCTTTGCTGCTTTTAAACACCAATCCTTTATTTGCAGTGAGTTTTAAATACCTTAAGAGCCACTTTACTACATCCCAATGACTCCTTCCTGGATTTGACATAAACCTGCTGAGCATACTTACTGCATAAGCCAAATCTGGCCTTGTACTGATCATAAGATACATAACTGAACCTATTGCACTTGAATATGGTACAGTGATCATATCTTCTCTTTCTTGTTCATTACTAGGACACTATTCCATTGACAACTTGTAATGACCACCTAGAGGCACAGATACAGGTTTAGCTTCACTCATATTGAACTTGGACAGTATCTTTTGAACATATGAAGTCTGATGCAGTTTCATTTTTCTATTTCTTCTGTCCCTCTCGATTGTCATGCCCAAAATCCTTTTTGCCTGACCAAGCTCCTTCATATCAAACTCTGAACTTAGTAACTTTTTAACTGAATCAATTACTTTTGCGTTTGGTCCTGACAGCAATATATCATCCACATACAAAAGCAGAAATACAGCATTTGAGCTTGCTGTCTCCTTGAAGTACAAACAACTATCAAAGTTGCTCCTCATAAAACCAGCCTTCACCACAAAGGTATCAAACCTTTTATACCACTGCCTTGGTGACTGTTTTAAACCATAGAGAGACTTCTTTAGCATGCATACTAGCTCTCCACCCTTTCTAGTCACTTCATACCCCTCTGGTTGTTTCATGTAAATAGTTTCTTCCAAATCCCCATGAAGGAAAGCAATCTTTACATCCAATTGTTCTAGTTCCCAATCAAAATGTGTGACTAAAGAGATAATAATTCGAATAGTGGTATATTTAACTACAGGTGAGAAGATTTCATTATAATCCACACCTTCAACCTAAGTAAAACCCTTTGCTACCAACCTAGCCTTGAATCTCACTGGATCTGACTTGGTTAACCCGTCCTTAACTTTATAAATCCATTTACAGTCAACAACTCTTTGTTTTGCAGGTGCCAACACCAGGTCCCATGTATGATTATCATGAAGTGACTGCATTTCCTCATCCATTGCTTGCTTCCATTTTGATGATTCTGAAGACTTCATAGCTTCTTTATAATTCTGAGGCTCATTATTAGAGAATTCTTGAAATCCAACTAAAGCATATGCAATAAAATCTGCATAGCTGTATCTCTTATTTGGAATAATCCTCCTTCTGGCTCTATCTCGAGTTAATAGGTAACCTGGTGATGCAACAGTTCTAGAAGGTGAAGAAAGCTGTTGTCCTTGCCTTTCTTCATTTGATTCTGACTCTGAATGCTCAGGAGTTCCATGGACTTCAGCTTCTGATGATGATTCCTTTGGTGCACTTCCCTCATTGTCTTGAAAATCAATCTCAGGTATTACTAAGTCCATTTGCCTTGACATGTGTTGTGGTTGTTCACTTTCAGTACCTGCACTGTTAGTATTCTTGCAAGGCATAATATTTTCATTGAAAATGACATCTCTACTAACAATGACTTTAAAACCATTGCTGTCCTTAACCCACAGCCTATAGCCTTTGACACCTTGAGTATATCCTAGAAAGACACATTTGATGCCTCTAGGTTCAAGCTTACCTTCTGACTGATGTGCATATACTGCACATCCAAACACTCTCAAATTATCATAATTTGGCAACTTCCCAGACCAAACATACTCAGGAGTTTCAAAATTTAAAGCAGTTGATGATGATAAATTAACAAGATGCGTAGCAGTCATAACTGCTTCACCCTAAAACAACTTTGGCAAGCCTGATGACACTAACATGCACCTTATTTTATCAAGCAAGGTCCTATTCATCCTCTCAGCAACACCATTTTGCTGAGGGGTATGCTTAACAGTTCTGTGTCTCACCATTCCTTGAGTCTTATAGAAATTATCAAACTCCCTATTACAGAACTCAAGACCATTATCTGTTCTTAAAGCCTTTATTGTCCTATTTGCTTGTTTTTCAACAAGTAGTTTCCACTCTTTAAACTTATTGAAGGCCTCATCTTTGGACTTCAATAAGATGACCCACACTTTCCTAGAATGGTCATCTATGATAGACATAAAGTACCTGTTTCCACTTTGAGTGGAGACTTTAGCAGGACCCCAAAGATCAGCATGAACATAATCAAGCACAGCTTTAGCTCTATTTGAATTCAAATTAAAACTGAGCCTATGTTGCTTACCTAAAATGCAATTTTCACAAAAATCTAATTTGCTTATCTGATCCTTACCAAAAACTTGTTGCTTATTCAGATAATACATGCCTTTTTCACTTATATGGCCTAATCTATTATGCCATAGCAGAGTTTTATCTGCAGAATTCTAAATTGAAGCATTGCAAGAATTAGACACAGCCTCACCAAGCAAAACATACAAACCATTTTTCTTAATGCCTTTAAAAGCAACAAAAGAGCCTTTTGAAATTCTCATTTTTCCATTCTCAGTTTTAGTGGTATAACCAGCCTCATCAAGCATTCCAAGAGAAATTAAATTTCTCCTTAAACCAGGCACATATCTAACTGAGTTTAGAGTCTTAACAGTACCATCATCTAGTTTAAATTGAACATTACATATACCAACAACTTTACAAGAATGATCATCACCAAGGAGAACTTGTCCTCCTTCATATTCCTTATAAGACTGAAAAATATCAAGTATAGGACTCATATGGAATGAACACCCTGAGTCTAGAACCCATTCAGTCTTATTTTATTCAGTGTCAGCCACAAGAACCTCACCAGACTCTTCACTCGAGGTGACAGCAGCAAGATCACTACTCACCTGAGTCTTACTTTTGTCATCTCTCTTCTTCTTGTAGCAAAATCTCATTATATGACCTTCCCTCTTACAGTAATAACATTTTCGACCTCTAGTTCTAGACTTGGATCTGGAGTGATCTCTACTCTTGGCTCTAAACTCAGAATTACCAAAAGTCCTTGTTTGACTTCTTCCTCGAACATTTAGTCCTTCTCCCTTAGACTCAGATTTCATTTCAATGTCCCTAGATTTTAAAGAACTTATCACCATATCTAAGGACAAGAAATCACGGCCATACTTTATGGCATTCTTGACCTCTCTATAAGACTCAGGTAAAGAGTTTAACAAAATCACAACATTGTGTTCATCACTAAAAGTGACTTTACAATTTGCAAGATCAAGTATTAAACGATTAAACATGTCAAGATTAGAGTCTAAATCTTTATTGGTGTCCATATTAAAGCCAAAAAAATGCTCAAGCAAAAGAATACGATCAGGTAAAGACCTTACCAGATATAGTTGTTCTAGTTTATGCCACATTTCAGAAGTGGTGGTTACATCATCTACCTTTCTCAGCACATTATCTGACAAGTGAAGAATGATCGTACTTAGAGCAATCTCATCCATCTCCAATTTCTTGTCTTCTAAGAGATCTGCAGAGAATGTTCCATCTATGGCTCTTGCTACTTTCATCTGGACAAGAACAGCCTCCATTTTCTTCCTCCAAAGCAGGAAGTCCCCTTTGCCATTGAAGATCTCCACCTCAATCTTTGATGCCATTCTTGATCATATGAAATTACCTGGTTCTTGATAAAGAATCTCCACCAACTTTCCTAACCTTGCTCTGATACCACTTGTTGTGGAAAGCAGCAAGAACAAGAACTAAAAGCAAGGAAAAACACACACACACAGTTTAACGAGGTTCGGCCAAAACTGATTGCCTATGTCCTCGTGCTCAGGTTCTGAGCTTCTGCAATTATTGATAAAATGAGGAAAAACAAGAGCTTAACAGGTTCTTCAATGGTGGCTCACTCAGAACAACACCCAACCCAACCCATAAGCGCACATACACCCTCTCTCAATCTGTCTTAACCAATTTCACAAAGAAATTGTTCTTACACCTACAGATTATCTTGATGAGTTTGTACAAAACACGCAAACAACTCAACTCTCTCTCACAATCACTGAAACAGACTCAACCCTTAGCTCTGCAATCTGTAAAAAAAACTAGAAGTAAGCGAAACAGGACGAAGACCGTTATTTATATCCAGTATTGCTGTTGCTGATGTGGCAATCCAAAATGACGTGGACCAATGATAATTAGCCCTTCACATAACCACCATAACTAATCCACATGGCCTGCACGTGATTCTGTTATCCAGATAAAACCACCATTGAGCCAATACGACGCTGTCCTACTTAAATCATTAAACCAGATGCAAAACGCTGTCGTTCTTCTTTCAAAACGATATAACTGTATTATATCCAAAGCGGCATCGTTTCTTACTTCCTTTATGCACAAGCTTAAACAGATGCACATCAGTTCTCAACACTCCTCAACTCTTGAGGATTATTTCTTTACAAAGGCCTTGTGGGACTCCCAGTTCTCCTGCCAAGCTGAACCTTCATGTCATTAGCAGACAAATCATGATCATGATCACCACGTTTATCAACTCTAACCACTTCAATTATATCCATATGATCATGAACATCATGATTAATATCATATTCAAAACCAAACTGTGCCACTGCGGCATAGCATTGCGAAAGTGAAGCCAAAGCAGTTGAAATTACCGCCACAACTATCAAAATCAAACAAGCCGACACTGGAACATCCATTAATTTTACACTTCCTCACTCCATTTATGCTCTGTTTTAGTTTTGGTGTATATAAATAGGACATAGAGGTCCTAGTTAGAGTAATTGCCAATTAAGCTAAAGGTTTAATTATTGTATATTCTTCTTATTGAGGTTTATGAGGTCAAATTTATTAGCTGCTATTTTCTAAATTGAAATTACAGGCCTACTAACATATTGGTTCTGTATCTTATTGTCAAAGTCAACTAAATTCATAGACTTTTGTGAGTCAGCTACCTACTAAAGTGAAAGAAGATATTACGGGAAGGTGTATTGTAAAACAACTAGAGAATCTTTTTGCAGGGCTTTTCAGAATTAATTTTGATTAAATATAATATTTATTCCATACACTGACAGAGCTAGTATGGATGTTTGGGCAAGGGAGTCCTAAGATGAGACGACGTACGATACAAGTGGGATATCTAAGCGAAAGGCCCCAATAAATATCTCAGAAAATCTTTCTCTTTATTATTATTATTATTATGTTTATTTTTTGTATTTTTATTTATCATTGTTTTTTAATGGTTCAGAAGTAAGATAACCAATGGACTAAAGTACAAATATGCCACATTAAGAGAAAAATAAACAACTTTTATTTTCCAAACTTTCTCTTATTGGCTTTTCAATTGAGTAGGATATAACATTTTCTAGGAGGGAAAGATTCACAGGAAGGGGAGAGAATACTTTACCAGAGTCAGTACTTAGGCACACAACGATTAAAAAGAACTTAAAAAGAATAAACGAAAAAAAAAAAAAAAACTAACAGCTTTCCCAAAATTAGGACGCTTTTAGAATGAGAATTAATACAGGCGGAGTGTTGATATATAGTAAATGTCAGTGAAATTATGTTATCTCCAGAGATTAGTTAGTTTATATATCTTCTAGTCACAACAGAAAATTAAATTAATAGAAACATACAATATACAAACAACTTTGCCGGAAAATTAATTGAGGATACAGTGTATATTGGCTTAAAAGTTAACGAATATAATAAATCATGATTAAGTTGAAATATAACATAAAAGACAAGAAAGAGAGAGAGAGACTAACAACAAAATATATGCTCTTCTTTGAAATATTCCTAGATACAATTAAGTTGGTTTGATGGAAGCAAACAAAAAAAATGGAAATAATCATTAACTAACTTTGCTCTTTCTCATTAATTGAGTTATATAATTATATGCTCATGCTATTACGTTCAAGTTGGTGATAGTATACATTCCATTACAAAGATTGAATTCCTTAACTTAAAATTTTGGCTTTAAAGTAGTGTGCTTTTTGAACATACGTCTTAGATATTTGTGTACAATCCATTATAAGTAACTGAATAACATTGTAGACAAGACAAAAACAGTAACTTACATGTACCTTACACAGCATAAATTTATATATATATATATATATATATATACATCAGTCAGTCGGTTTCAAATAAAATCTAATTTATTTTATTAAATTTAAGTTTGTCTTTGATAATTATTAGATTTTATCCATAGCTCGTGCATTATCCTATTACATATACATAATTTAATTAGTGATCAATGTGATCAAACCCAAGTTTTTAACCAAAAAAAAAAGTTGTTCTTTTGATCTCTCCTAGCCCAAATGAAGATGGTTATAGGTTTTATTTATTTTGTTGTAACATTCGAAAAGATTAAGATCTCAATAACAGTTACAAATACAATACATGATTTTTAAAAAAATGTACAACATATATGTATATGAATTGTTAATTTGTTCTTCATGAAATTTATATATGCTTGGTCTATACTCCGACATTGCTTGTAATAAGGTGCGAGAAGTCAAGTCAACCGAGCGAAAAGTAGATCAGAGTCCAAGGCACATCCCCATTATACATATATATACATATATATATTTATTATGTATATACAAAGAGAAGTTGGAAATTTTGGTATGATATTAAAGGGAAGCTTCAAGTGGCATGCAGGGAGAAGAATTTCATGCCAGTCAATTTCTGAAAAGGCTATAAATAAAAATTAAATAAATTGATAAAATAAAACCAGTTTCTTTGACTAACATATATCCAATTATGTAATGACATATGTACTACTGTTGACTGACACAACCTCGTATTAGAAAGCCAAGGGGGGCCCAACCCTGATTCAAACCATCCGTTTTTGTAAACCCATCTTTCTTCTCCTCTCCAACAAGCCCTGTTATCTCAATCACAGCTTACCATACATGGATGTTATTATTTCTATTTGTATCCGATCGATAATTCATATAAGCAATAGCAGGACTCATGTATTATTCAAAAGGCAACATAGACTAATTGGTAAGTAACTATTAGGACACATGAAATTAAGAAGAGAACCTTCACTTTCTGCATGTATAGCCGGTCAAATAAGATGCACTTCGAAACTAATTCTTCATCAGCATTATATATATATAGTAATTTTCTCATGTAAACCTGAATAAAAATTTATCTGGGATTTCATCCCATTACCAATAATCTTTTACGGCCTAATTATTGATAATAAAAAAAATTTTGAACAAATTTTTATTCACTTCGTTTATAGAAACATTAATTATTCAACTAGAATTTAGATATTCTTGTTTTTGAATAATGACTTCAACATTTTAGAATTTGAATTAATTAATTAATAAGCCAAATAGAGTTTTATTTTATTTATGGCTGTAGTATTTCAGAATATATAGATACAAGAAAAACAGTCCATAAAAAAAAAAAAAGGAAATAAAAAAAAAAACAGAGTCCCAAAACTGCAGTTGATGGTGGCAAGCAACCGTGGGATACTACCATGGAAAAAAGAGAGTTCATTAGTTCAGCAGTATTTGAATTTATACCATAAAGTATCGACGTTTATTCTAAAATACAAGGGTAAATAGTCTTTTTATAAATCAGTTTTAGTCAAAAATCAACTTCAAAAGTAGTAGCATGTAAATAGTAATAGCTAAAAAGGTAACAGCCATTAAACATAAATACAACAGAGAAAATGAAGACATATATTTTCCATATGGCACCAGATGGAGCTGACTTGCCTAAACAGTGATGGAGAACACTTGAAACCTTATTTTATTTGTTTGATCGAACATCAGCATCTGTATGGGGACACAATCAGCATCACGTTGGAGATGTTAGCAGTGATGAGGTTTAAGCAGGCGATGGAGGTGCTCGTAGAGGTGGAGGTGGGTGTTGTTGGTGCCCATCAAGAGTACTGCCCAACATTTGATGCGGTGGAGGAGGTGTTCGTGGAGGTGGAGGTGGGGATGGGTCTGTCCGATCAAGAGTGCCCAACATAGCATGCGGCAGAGGATTGTGCATAGGATATAATCGAGATCTAGAGGATAAACATAGAAGAATGGATTTGAATCTAAGGAAGACGATGAAGAACCTTCATGACTACTAGAAAATTGAACAAATATTAATAAAAGCGTATGGATGACAACTAGTAAAGTAAATGTTGGAGCCACATGACACATTTGCTTGGTGCTACTACTACTTATTAATTAAATTCCCTTTCTTGTAAGTCCTCAATGGAGCTACCTTTATGTTATACAATATATACAAGGTAGATACATATATGGCTATTAAGGTGATCAATACTTTTAACCAATGGATAAGAACTAACGAGTCAAAGAGAAAGGCTCTCGATCGTTGCGCTGCATATAAAAAATATAATAATAATAAATAAATAAACAACGGCCATGTAATCCCATTGTAAAAAAAATCAAATTAAATAAATAAAACTCTCTTAATTAATTAATTGGTCCAATGTTGATCAGCTCTCATATTTTCAATTATTGGAAAGTAACGTTAATATATATTATTACATAGATTTTCTACTCGTTATAGCTTTTATGATAGATAATAATTTAATATGATATTAAAATCTTGTGATCAAAAAGCTTTTTATTGGATTCTTGATATCCATTTGAATTTATAGTTGTGCTGTATTATTGTTTGAGTTGGGTTGAATTGTTATTTGTTTTAGTTAGTACTTCTCTATTAATGGACTTACACGTGATACGGTGTTTTAACATGGCTTATGCCTCATTTAGATTTGTATTTGTGTTGAGTTATTGTTATTTAAGTTTTAACATCCAAAAACTGTTTTTATTTTGTTCTCTTCTCCTAATCTAAATAGAAAATGGTTATTTATATTGTTGTAATATTCGAAGAGGTTAAGACTCGCCAAGTTATAAATACAATACATGATTTTTAAAAGGCTACAACGTAAGTGTTTAATTAAATAACACAGGGATCGGATTTATCACAATATAATATGTTTCTTTTAAAAAATTTAGTTTATATGTGCCTCGTCTATGCCCCACCCCCTTTTTTTTTTTTTTTTTTTTGGGTATAAATTGGAGAGAAGCATTTCATCGCTAGGCTACAATAGACAATGTGAAGGCAGTATGACATCTTAGCTACTTGTAAAACATATCCAATTAAGTAATGACATGTGCACGACTATTTGGCACCACCTTATATTAAAAAATCAAAAATAGAGGCCAACCCCGCTTCTTACCTTCCATTTTTCCTAAACCCATCTTTCTTCTCCTCTCCACCAAGCTGCCAATCTCAATCAAAGCTTACAATACATGAATGTATATTATTCTATTCGTATCCGATCAATAATCCATATAAAAAAAAAATAGCAGGATTCATATGTAGTAGTATGTAAAAGGCACCAAAGACTAATTGGTAACTAACAAGGACACATTAAATTAAGAAGAGAATCTTCGCACGGAATATGTATTGCTGGTCTAATTAGGTGCACTTCGAAACCAATTCTTTATCAACATTATATTCATTCATATATATATATATATATATATATATATATATATATATTATATATATAATTCTCTCGTTCAGCAAACCTTACAAAAATTTGTCCAGAATTATATTCTATGACCATATGGATGTGCTAAATTACCGCCAGCCCTATTAGAGGAGATCAGAATAGAATGCAATGGATTTCGAGGAAGAAGAGTACAGAAGCATCATCAGACAACACCATGAAAATAAAGTTTCAAGAATCAGAATTGTAATAGAAATATGGAGCCATATCCATTTCCTGCTACTAGTTGTCTTTATTCTTTTGCAACTCAGATTTTGCCTGGAAAGGTTTGCTAGCCTTATACAACATTATATTATTAATATATATAGTAAATATATATATATATATATATATAGATATATATATATATATATATATATATGTATGTATATATTGGAGGTATGCACAAAAATCCGAGAGTCCAAAATCCCCCAACAAAAAAAAAAAAAAAAAAAAAACAAAAACAAAAACAAAAAACAAAAAACACACAGTTCATATTGAGCCCAATCCGGCTTGACTGAGGCTGTCTAATTTTTTTGGGTTGGGTTTTAAACTTTTGGGAGTAAGCCCAATCTAAAGCTCAACAAATATAGTTACCAATCAGCCCGATCCAAAGCCTAGTTCAAAATCCTAGTATAGTTTTGAATTTTCTCTTTGTTTCATTAATAAGAGAGTACTATATATACATATATTTGATATCTTGTGTTATTGAATAATTTCTTGAATATTTTATAATTTCCAACAATTATTAAGGCAAATAGTGATCAGCTTATTTATGGCTGTAGTTCGGTACTATTTCAAATTAGATACAAGAAAAATAGAGTTAAAAAAAAAACATAATACAATCAAAAGAACAGAATCGAACAGAAAAACAGAGTCCATTATAAAAACAGAGTCCATAGTAAACTTGAATGAAATTAACTCTTTTTTTTTTTTTTTTTTGGTGAATAACTTGCATGAAAGTACTTGAACTATACATAAGGAGACAAACAAAATAAGGTAATTAAAGTTGCACCAAAATAAAAAAATCATTGATTAAAATTATGGAAGTTCCAGTTCTCCTGCCAAGTTGTGTGTTAAAATTCTGATCCGGTGCATAGTTACTTCAACCAAGGAAGCAAAAGTCAATGAAGCAGGCGAGATATCGTCGATACTTTTGGATGCCAGCCGCCTTCAACACTGATTGGGGGGGGGGGGGATTTTCTGTCCTGGGTTCCACCGATTTGTAGTCGGAATCGAAGGAAGTCGACAGAATTGATCGATGTCAGTGAGGGTTTCAGTTTTTGGATGGATACGGTGGAAATGTTGTGGAAAAATCGGCGGTTGTCGATGGAAATTTCTGGAAAATGTCGGCCGAACTGGGTGTGTGTGTTTGTGTTTGTTTGCATGTTTGTGATCGGTTTGTATGTTTGAGATCGGCCGAGAATAGAGAAGACTGAAAAGACCGATCGAGAAGAGAGAAGAGGGGAAAGAAATGACCGGCCGGAAAGGAGAAGCTGAGATGGCTGAAGGGAAAGAGAGGGTCGGCCAGAAGGGAGAAGCCGAGATACGTAGACGCAGAGAGGAGAAGAGGAAAGAGATGGCAAGGGATACGCAAAGAGAAGAAGAGGAAAGAGATGGCAAAATACAGGAATATTTTTTTTTATTTTTTATTTTTTGTTGTTGACTTAAAAAAACAAAAATTATGAATGAAAGTATGAAAGTGCCGAAATTGAAAAAAAAATGTAAATGATAGTGCAAAATGTGAATGAATAATTACTTTGATTTATTTCAAAATGTTAATTGAGTAGGATATTGAAAGTAAAGAAAAAGAAAAATTTTGAAATGAAAAGAGAATAGAAAAATAACTATAAATATCAAAAGGAATCTTTTCAGATGATTTTTTCAAAAATTTGATAGAAAATTTTACAGTTGTGAATTCACATGATAATAGTAAATATAGACTGAAAAAATAAAGTCATTCGATTGAAAAAAAAAACTCACGAGAGAAAAATGCGTGGAGAAATAATACAATGAGAGAATTACGGGAAGAAATAATACACTAAAATAATGATAGACAAGTACTTTGCTATCTTTTTTGTTTTTTTTAATATTTTTATTACGTTGCGTACTTGAAAAGTACAAACAAACATTCACGAGAGAAATTATTTTTTAGTGGTTTATAATTCTAAAGAGGTAAGGAAATGAGTATAGTATAAAAATGCGTGTATAGCAGCTCAGTCATATTTTTATGTTTTGAGTCCTTCTTCCTCAACATAAATCGTAGTGAGAGTAAACACAAAGTTTCAGAAAAATGAAATAGAGTAAACGCAAAGTTTTCACTGAAGTAATTAGTTTTTAATTTTTTTTTATTTCTTTATTCAATATTTATATTCATAAAAGGAAGAGCTTTTGGAAGATTCACGCTAGAAATAAAGTCTCAATTTACAATTTCTTGACCCTCAAAAATAAGCATTTTAATAACAAATATTGTTAAAATTGTGCTTACTATTTAACATAAAGTTAACTATATGTATAAGATATGCACCAAATAATTGATTTAATATAAAATTAATTTTGCTTTATAATGTAATATATTATGTAATTATTAATATATTATTGTTATTATTTATGTTATTATTCTTATTAATGTTGTTATTATTTATATTATTATTACTGTTATTGTTGTTATTAATATTGTTATTATTGTTGTTGTTGTTATTAATATTGTTATTATTGTTGATATTGTTATTATTATTAATGTTGTCATTATTATTTTTATTATTAATATTATTATTAATGTTGTTATTATTGTTGTTTATTATTATTATTAAAATTATTATTATTGTTATTCTTGTTCTTCTTCTTATTATTATTATATTTATTATCGTTATTATCGTTATTATTATTAATGTTGTTATTATTATTTTTTTATTATTGTTATTATTAGTATTAATATTGTTATTATAATTATTATTCTTCTTCTTATTATTGTTATTGTTATTATTATCATGAATATTATTATCGTTATTATTTTTCTTATTTTTATTATTGTTATTATTATTATTATTATTAATGTTGTTATTATTGTTGTTTATTATTATTATTAAAATTATTATTATTGTTATTCTTGTTCTTATTATTATTGTTATTATATTTATTATCGTAATTATCCTTATTATTATTAATGTTGTTATTATTATTATAAATATTATTATTATAGTTATTATTCTTCTTCTGATTATTGTTGTTCTTATTATTATCATGAATATTAATATCGTTATTATTTTTCTTATTCTTGTTTTTATTATTATTTTTATTATTATTAATATTGTTATTATTGTGGTTTATTATTATTATTAAAATTATTATTATTGTTATTCATGTTCTTATCATTATTGTTCTTATCGTATTATTATTAATGTTGTTTTTATTATTGTTATTATTAATGTTGTTATTATTATTATTAATATTGTTATTATAGTTATTATTCTTCTTCTTATTATTGTTATTATTATTATTATCATGAATATTAATATCGTTATTATTTTTCTAATTCTTGTTGTTGTTGTTATTTTTATTATTACTAATATTGTCATTATTGTTGTTTATTATTATTATTAATATTATTATTATTGTTATTATTTTTATTATCGCTATTATATTTATTATTATTAATGTTGTCGTTATTGTTGTTTTTATTATTGTTATTATTAATGTTATTGTTATTATTATTAATGTTGCTATTATTGTTGTTATTATTATCGTTATTATTATTGTTGTCATTATTATTTTTATTATTAATATTATTATTAATGTTGTTATTATTGTTGTTTATTATTATTAATATTATTATTATTGCTATTCTTGTTTTTTTATTATTATTGTTATTATAGTTATTATTATTCTTCTTATTATTGTTATTATTATTATTATCATAAATATTAATATCGTTATTATTTTTCTTATTCTTGTTGTTGTTATTATTTTATTATTACTAATGTTGTTGTTATTGTTGTTTATTATTATTATTAATATTATTATTATTGTTATTATTTTTATTATCGCTATTATACTTATTATTATTAATGTTGTTATTATTGTTGTTTTTATTATCGTTATTATTAATGTTGTTATTATTTTTATTAATATTGTTATTATAGTTATTATTATTCTTCTTATTATTGTTATTATTATTATTATCATGAATATTAATATCATTATTATTTTTCTTATTGTTGTTGTTGTTATTATTTTTATTATTACTAATGTTGCTGTTATTGTTGTTTATTATTATTATTAATATTATTATTATTGTTATTATTTTTATTATCGCTATTATATTTATTATTATTAATGTTGTTATTATTGTTGTTTTTATTATTATTATTATTATTATTAATGTTGTCATTATTATTTTTATTATTAATATTGTTATTAATGTTATTATTATTGTTGTTTATTATTATTAATATTATTATTATTGTTATTATATTTATTATCGTTATGATCGTTATTATTATTAATGTTGTTATTATTGTTGTTTTTATTATCGTTATTATTAATGGTGTCATTATTATTTTTATTATTAATATTATTATCAATGTTGTTATTATTATTGTTTATTATTATTAATATTATTATTATTGTTATTGTTTTTATTATTATTATTGTTATTATATTTATTATCGTTATTATCGTTATTATTATTAATGTTGTTGTTATTGTTGTTTTTATTATCGTTATTATTAATGGTGTCATTATTATTTTTATTATTAATATTATTATTATTGTTGTTATTATTATTGTTTATTATTATTAATATTATTATTATTGTTATTGTTTTTATTATTATTATTGTTATTATATTTATTATCGTTATTATCGTTATTATTATTAATGTTGTTATTTTTGTTGTTTTTATTGTTGTTATTATTAATGTTGTTATTATTATTATTATTATTATTATTGTTATTCATGTTATTCTTATTAATATTCTTATAAATGTTATTATTATTGTTATTATTATTGGTATTAATATTGTTGTTACTGTTGATGTTATTATTGTTATTAATGTTGTCATAATAATAATAATAATAATAATAATTATTATTATTATTGTTACTACTCTTATTATTATTAATATTGTTAATTTTTTATTATTGCTGTTGTTATTATTCTGCTTATTATTATTGTTGTTATTATTTTTATTATCGTAATATTCTTATTATTGTTAATGTTGTTATTTTTGTTGTTTGTATTATTATTATTAATATTGTTATTATTGTTATTCTTATTAATATTGATATTATTATTATTGTTATTATTTTTTTTACTTGTTATTAATATTGTTATTTTTCTTATTCTTATTGCTATTCTTAATATTATTATTAACTTAATAATTATTTATGATTATTAAAAGGAAAAATGGAAAGTGGTAGCGGAAAAGCAGATCCAGCTTGATCACATTGTATTCCAATTGAAGGTAACAGGTATGGTACAATTTGTAAATATTATAATCATAAAATGCAAAGTGGTGGAATAACAAGATTAAAGTATCATTTAGCACATTTTGATCCAAAACGTAATGTCAAAAAGTACCCCAATGTACCTCCAGAAGTGAAGAAAGAGATTTACAATTATTTGAGGAAGAAAGAACATGCAAAATTGAAAGAAAAGATAATGGAGGAAGATATTCGTAATGAATTATGAGATAACTTAACTCCATCTCGGAGTAATTATGATGATGATGATGATGATGATGGTGATGGTGATGATATATATATATATCCCACTGATATGTGTCAGGACCCGTCCAAAGTTCCCCACCGGAACCCTAGACAAGCCCTGATCCCAGGGAAACCCTACCGGACCCTTCTGTGGAAGATCCGGCAGAACCTCCCCTAAGGGATGGACTTACCACAAAATTTCCTGCACTGAAAACACACTTCTATAATTGTTCCCTTATTCCTCCCACAGTACTACGAACTGGTTCCACAAATTTCAGCACTCCAAAATAAAAATACAGTAATCCAGTGCAGTACAAATACATAAGTGTCCCATACAGTATACAGAGCTTTATGAAGTACTACAAAATACAGAATACAGTAAAAGTGAAAGAAATAGTACAACTGCAGTAAAAGAAGAACAAGGTACTGCACGAACAAATACAGCGAGGAAGATCGAGTCCGCTCCGAGTGAACACCGACAACCTGGTACCTAGAGGAACGGAATTTAAGAGTGTGAGATGCTAATCATCTCAGTGAGCGACCCTACTACTCTACACTATCATACCACGGTAATAGGTATATAAATAATAATTATTTGGAAATAATAATGTCTCTCAAAACCCTTACAATTCTCTCAGTTGGAAAGGTTCCCCTTTTAAAACATTTTCACAAAACCCTTTATTCATATTTCCCGAAAACCAAGACATCAATTAAATACCAGAAGCGGTAACAATTATATTTTTAATTCCAATTCAGTTTCCAAACATTTTATTTTTAAAACACAGTTCTGAAAATCATTTGATGCACCCACTATATACCAGGGGCGCCAACAGTACCCAGCGTCCCAAGGTACCGCCAGACAGGAGGTTATAGAAAGAAACCGGCATACGGTCGCGTGGCGTCCCACTGCGCCGCTGCTAACCTGGTGTCCCGGCCAAAGGGGGGTGGCCGCCCTCTCCGATGGCATCCACAGGACACCCTCATAATATCAACCGCGCGCTACTCACACCCACCTGCGCGCTAATCACAACCGTGTGCACACTAACCATATCACATATACCATATCACATAATCAGAACACCAGTACGTGCACGGTGCATCTAAAAATTATAAAATCCATAAATTTAAATCAGAAAACAAATTTCACATTTTTTCATAAGCATAGCGGGCATAATCCATCCGCTTGAACCGGGAAATTCTCCACAATTTCCTTATAATCCATACCATAAATTCCATGATTTTCAAATCCACCAACTTTCAAATCCATCAATTCAAATATCCACATTTTCCCAATAGCATAAATAATGCTCAAAATCTCATAATCAAATCTCATAATATTTCATGGGCATATTTTATAAAAATTGAAATCACCAACATAACCAAATATTTTCCTTGAAATATTTGAAATTCAAATCGTGCCCAATTTACCATTAAAACCACACCAATTTCAAAATCCTCAAAATCATAAAATAATTCCACACGGCATAAATTTGTAGAATTCACATTTTCTTAAATCCAATAAATTCATAAATAATTCTACAATAAATCCAATAAATATTTGGCACATAGAAATTAAATTCCAAATATTTAATTCACACATAATATATTCATCAATTAAATTCCCCAAAATTAATTTGAAGGTGGGTCACTCACCTTGTGCACGTATCTCAATCAAGATCCTCCGCAGGATCGACTCCGCTACTTGCACGTGCACCTAAAACATCCACAGTACCAAAACCACAAATATTAATATTTTATTCGGGTAATCCCCAAATGGGTACCCGAGGAGCGAACACCAAACGATAACTAAAATTTACGAATGATATACCGAATCGAAGCTCGAGTGGTGCTAATCACAGATCCGGTCTTAATTTCCGATGATCGTACCCGACGGGGTCGGAATTTTATCGGGAAGCTTTTCGGGTTTCGGCTCTGCAATTCTCCCAAACCGTTGCGAATTGGTGGAAACGGAAGTCGGATTTGGGTTCAGGAGGTCGAACACTGCGGACTGGAGCTGGCCGGAATTTTCGGGGTACTCGCCGGAACAGTATGGCGCGTGTACTGTATATCGGCCGGAATAGCGCCGATTCGCGGTGGCCGGCGGTGGAGGGGAAAAATCGCCGCCAAACTTCGGACGTCCAATCCGGGCGCGTCCGGCGGCCGTTCGCCGTGAAATTTGGAGGTTTTGCCGGAAATGAGGTGGGCAAGCTTTCTGTCCGGCGCGTGTACAGTAACTCGGCCGGAACAGTGGCAAAATCCGGTGGCCGGCGGTGGCTCTCTCTCTCTCTCTCTCTTTCTCTCTCTTCTCTCTCTTTCTCTCTCTTCCCCGAGTGTTTTAACAAATAAAACCCCTGCATGACACTGTTCACCACCACGTGGACCAATCAGAAACTGACACGTGGTGTTTCACTGTTCACCGACCCAAAAAAAAAAATATTAAAATAATACGGTATCCGGTAAACTTCAAACGTCCATAACTTTTTAACCACATGTCCGATTTAAGCGTGCCGCTAGTCTATGAACTCGTATCGACGAGTACTTTACAACCATACAAGAGTCAACTCACAATTACATCACAAGAAAAAGTCAACTCCCGGCACCTTTTAGACAGTTTACACTTCAACTTGTTTTGCCCATAACTTTCAAACCGTAGCTCCGTTTTCGACGTGCTACTAGTCTACGAACTCAGGGTGTCATGCACTTTGCCACGGTACCCTGGTCAACTCGAAATTCCCACCGAGTCAAAAAGTCAACTTTTGACCCCTTCGGTCAACGGTCAACGGTCAACCTCGGTCAACGTGCACGGATTCCGGTGCGATTCGGGACGGGGTGTTACATATGCATCCTGATGAAAGAGACTCATATAAAGCTGCAGTTTGTGCATCTAAACAAGACAAATGGGAAAAAGAACAAGGAAGAAACTTTTTTAACCCTAGAGGTCAAGGATCAGGATCTTCTCGAGAATGTGGTAGTCAACCATGTGCTCAATTCCGTATACATTTCCATCAACATTGATATTTTCTTCGCTGTCTTTAACTTTATTAGGCAAGTTGTAGACTGATATCACCTATTCTAATTGAAAATTACAGGCCTACTAACGCATTGTCTGAATATATTATTGTCAAAGTCAATTGCATTCAAAGTCTTTTGCGTTAGCTACTTAATAAAGTCAAAAAGAGACAGAGTAGGAAGGTGCATTGATACGACACTAGAAAAAAATTTTCGTGGAAGTTTGAAAATTTTAATTAAATTAATATATATATTTATTTATTTACTTATTTATTCTATACACCGACCAATTCATTATGGAATTTTGATAAAGGAAGTCCTAAAGTTATCAGAAATATATGAAGAGTATATATAGTAGCGTACTAATATCAATGAAATATTGTACTTCTCATGGATTGGCCAGTTTAGATTTCTATATTCCATTGACACAGAAAATTAACAGAAAAGAAACAGAGACTAATATGTAACAAGCTTGTTTTCTCTCTGTTAAATAGCTAAATGATTTTGACGAAGGGAAACAAACAACAATCATGGAAATTAATGTTAAATAAATAAATATTTGTGGCTTTAACATAATCAGTTACTCATTTACATGGTCCATGTAACACCCCATCCCAAATCACACCGGAATCCGTGCACGTTGACCGAAGTTGACTGTTGACCGAGGGGGGTCAAAAGTTGACTTTTTGTCCCAGTTGGAATTTCTAGTTGACCAGGGTACCGTGGCAAAGTGCATGATGCCTCGAGTTCGTAGACTAGTAGCACGGTGAAAACGAAGCTACGGTTTGAAAGTTATGGGCAAAACAAGTCGAGGTGCAAACAGTCCAAAAGGTGCCGGTAGTTGACTTTTTCTTGTTGCGTAATTTTGTTTTGACTCTTGTATGGTTGTAAAGTACTCGTCGATACGAGTTCATAAACTAGCGACACGCTTAAATCGGACATTTGGTTAAAAAGTTATGGACGTTTGAAATTTGGCGGATACCGCAATATTTTATTATATCTGGCTTAAGTGCACAGTAACACCACGTGTCATCACTTGATTGGTCCACGTGGATGAACAGTGTCACCACGGTGGCTTTTATTTAGCAAAAACGCCGGGGAAGAGAGAGAAAGAGAGAGAGGAGAAAGAGAGAGAGAGAGAAATCGACCGGCCGCCGGAATCGTCCGATTTTCCGGCCGATTTTTGCCACACGCACCGGCCAGACGGGAGCGGCTTCCCATTTCCGGCCAAACCCCAAAATCTCAAGGCCGTTGGTCTCCGGATGCGCCGGGATCGAGGCGGCGAAGCTCGACGCCGATTTTCCCTCCACCGCCGTTTGCCCTGTTTCCGGCCATTTTCATGCCACACGCGCCAGCCACCCCTCACCACCTCCTCAAGTCCAGCCTACCCACCAAATTTCACGGCCATGGGACCTCCCACGCGCCGGGATCGGAGCGTTTTCCGGCAAGGGGCCAAAAATCTTCAAACCCCGATTTCTCCGCCGTCCGGCCTCCGTTTGCCTCACCGCCGGTCCCGTTGGAATCCTGTCCCTTCGATCTACAAAGCCACCAAAAATCTCAGCCAATGGCCACCTCACGCGGTGCCGTCGGCGACAGTTGCCGGTGACCACGGCGGCTTACCGGAAGTTACTGTTCCGGCGAGTACCCAGTTGCACCGCTGGTCCCTGTCCACTGATTCCGACCTCCTGAATCCAAATCCGGCATCCTTTTCCACCATTGAGATGATTAGCATATCACGTTTTTAAGTTCTATTCCCTTAGGTGCAAGGGGTGATAGACGTTCTTCCGGGGCGAACTAGTTCTCCGCCGCTATCGTGTTTCGAGAAGTACTTTTGTACTCATTCCTTTCAGTTGTATTATTTCTTTCATCTTTGTTGAATTTCTGTTGAATTGCACTTCATAAAGCTCTGTATACTATTTGGACACTTATGTTTTATTTATGCACTGGTTTACCGTTATTGTTATGAAGTGCTGTAAATTTGTGGAATCAATTTGTAGTTTTGCAGGAGGAATAAGGGGATGAGTATAGAAGTGTGTTTTCAGTGCAGGTAAATTTTTGGTAATTCCTACCCTTAGGGGAGGTGCTGCCGAATTTTCTGTTGGAAGGTTCGGTGGTATTTCCCTGGGATCAGGGCTTGTCTAGGGTTCCAGGGAAGGGATTCTGGGCGGGTCCTGACAGTCCATTTATTCTATTAAGGAGACTGATTTGTTTATTATTTTGTAATAGGACCTTTGATTATACACTCTTTAGTATTTCGGTTTAGCCCATTGGACTTGAGAACTATCTTTATAAGCCATTGAATTGCTAACAACTCACACACCTCGCACATGATGCAGTTAAGTTGTTTAAAGCTACCTAATGCCAAAACGCCATCGTCCCTCTTAAATCACTTAAGCTCGTGTCACAAGCCTATTGGCTTATACCAAAAACAAAAAAACTTCTCTCTCTCCTTCCTTGCCTCTTTGCTTGTGTTCGAGTGGCTGAAGCTCAATAAAGGCTTCAAAACTTCACTGATTCTTGAGGATTAAATATTCACAAAATATAAATCCAGAGAAGAGAAAGGAAATTCTTGTTCATTAAAGTTGACACTTCTTGCAACAAAAATTCTACCATTGGAACTAAGCATTTGTATCCTTTGTACTCAGCACTATAACCAATAAAAACACACTTTCAGTATGAAACTGGAACTTTTGAGTATGATAAGGCCTTAAGAATGGATAACAAGTGCTGCAAAAGACCAAGAATTCATAATTAGGAACTTTATCAACCAAAACTTGATAAGGACTCTTGGAATCAAGAACTATAGTAGGCAATCTCTTTATAACATACACAGCTAAGCTAAAAGCTTCTCACCAATAAAGCAGAGGCACATGAGCTTGAGCAAGAAAACATAGATCAACTTCAACAATATGACAATGTTTCATTTCAGCTCGACCATTTTGCCAATGCATATGAGGACAAGAGTGACGAAAAATTATACCAAAAGATTGCAAATATGGAAGGAAAGACTGGTACTCACCTCCCCAGTCTGACTGTAAGCATTTGAGTTTGGTATTAAACTGCCTTTCAACCATTATGTGAAATTGTTTAAAGATAGCAAGAGCTTCTGATTTAACTTGCATAGGATAACTCCACGTATACCTTGAAAAATCATCAATAAAGTGTATGTAACATCGAAAACCTCCCTTTGAAATAGTGGAGGCTGGTCCCCAAATGTCAATATGAATAAGTTCTAGAGGTGCTGAAGCTCATGAATCAGACAATGAAAAATGACAGAGATGACTTTTACCAAACTGACAAGCTTCACAAATGAAGAATTTTTATTAAGATGAAGACTGGATTGATACAAAGAAAGAACTTTGCTAATGACAGCAGCTGAAGCATGGCCTAATCTCTGATGTAAGATATCAATATCAACACTCTTCTTATTTTGACTAGACAGACCACAAAAAGAATTGTCAACTATGGAATTGTTACAAGTAGGAGAAAAATATAAATCAGAAGGTAAAACTGAATTACAATCCGTTTTAACCAAATCAACTTTGCCATGAACATATGTGGGTTTATTGGACATAGAACTAGAAGGCAATATTGCTGTCATCAAGAGCTGTACATATGAACAATCATCTTCAACATTTTGACATTCAGCTACAACATGCTTCTGAAAAACATCATTAACTGTGGTTGAGAGACATGTTGCTGAATTATTTGCACAAGACATGAAAGTTTCAGATTGAGAAGTTAAATGTGAACTACAAACTTCATTAGTAGAACCAACAGTTCCTGACAGCACACAAACAGCTTAATTT
This sequence comes from Ziziphus jujuba, assembly GCF_031755915.1. Lineage (NCBI taxonomy): Eukaryota > Viridiplantae > Streptophyta > Magnoliopsida > Rosales > Rhamnaceae > Ziziphus > Ziziphus jujuba. The sequence continues at coordinate 19,239,880 of NC_083381.1, read as the reverse complement.
GAGTCTAGACTAGTATGAAAATAATTGGTAATTGGTAACGGCAGGTTCTTCAACCGCAACCACTCAGGTTTTTGACCAAGCTTTTTATATGGTATTTGAAGCTTGTACAGCGCATCTTCAAGAATTCCTTGGAGTATAATTTTTCCCAACTGTTTGTCCTTAATCAAGCAACTTTTAGCATCAAATTCTACCAACACATTGTGAGAACTGAGCATTAGGACCAGTGGAGATGTAAGAAGGCTGGAAATTGTTATTCAGAGAATTAAAACCAGCATTAATCCCATGATTTCCTTGAAAAATTGAATTACCAGTATTAGAATCCCAATAGTAACAAACATTAGCCATATAACCAATAATTCCACAGATTTGACATTGAGGCCTCCAACCACTGTTACTTCGACATCTTCCTCTGCCTCTTCCATAAAATCCTCTGCCACGATTATCAAAATAACCACCTCGTTCAAAATAACCAGAAAGAACAGATTTGCCAGAACCAGACTCATCATTATAGAAAGAATTAACCATTTGCAGTGTAATTCCCATTTGAAGCATCAGAATGAGTAGCAGGATTGACAAAAGTAGAGAAAGAAGATCGAGGATTATTAGAATTTAGTTGCAGTTGATGATTTAAAGCAGAAACAAGATTTAAAGATGTAAACATAACCAGAAACGCTATTCTGCTCAAGAGTGGTTTCATAATGAGCCAGATAATTATTTACTTCTTGAAGACTTGGTAAAGGTAGACTGCTGGTGTAACTGACTCTAATGGTTTCATATTCTGGCCCTAAACCTATCAATATACATATGACAAGCTCTTTCTCTGAAACAAGGAATCCTCCTGCAAAGAATTGATGAGCTATCTTCTTCATCTTTTTGCAGTATTCAATAACCTTCAATGCACCTTTCTTTGTTGTTTGCAATTCATTCCTGAGTTGAATCATTGTGACCTCTGAGTGAGAAGCATATGTTTCTCCAATAGAGATCCAAACACGTCTTGAAGTCTTCATTCCAACAAGATATCCAAGCTCTTCAAATTCAATGGCAGAAAATTAACCAACCAAGCAAAAGCTGATCTTGAAGAATCCATAGCTGCTGATCAATGGAGTAATTTGACAGATTTTGTTTTTATTATTATTATTTTTTAATCGTACAAAGCAATTACAAAGAAAGAAAAGCTTTCATACAAAATAAGCCTTCACACCTTGTTTCTTCAACTTTCTAACTAAATTAGTTAGAGCTACTAACTATAAAAGGCCACGTCAGACAACTAGTTAAAACAACTTGATTAACAGATAAACAAAGACAAGCTGATGTGGAACATGCTGACGTGGGACGAGCTGTCGTGGAACACCATACTAACATGCTTTGTCGAAAAAAAAAGTCTCCGCTTTATTTTTACTGTTTTTTTTTTTTTTTTTGCTGTTATATTTATATTAATAAATGAATAATACAAAAGGTTGGGAAGTTCTTTTCTTGATTAATAAACATGTGTACAATAAGAAAGTCGTCTGTAAAGTACTGACAGATAATGACGTGCTTAGTAACTTCATGAATGCCTTGTAGTCTATATACTTTTACCAAGAAAAAAGATATTAGAGACAGAGCTATAATATTCATCAAATAATATGATTAATAATATTATAATATTTAAAATTTTTTTTATATATTTAAAATTTTATTTATTCATATTTAAATTATATAAATATATTAATTAATAATATATTAACATAAATAATTTAATAAATATTTTTGATAAATATTTAGATACTTATAGCATTATCACACTCATGTTTACTTTACATTTCATAATTTTTAGTTTTTCTATAACAGACTTTTTTTTTTTGGTAATGATTATAGCGTGGCTTTGTTTTTTTTTTTTTTTTTTTGTTTTTTGGGGGGGTTGGGGTGGTAAATAATGGACTCTTCGACCCTTCTGTTTAATTGTTTCATTGTTTTTATTAAGTATACATATTCATGATATTATAAGCACCAATTATGAACAGATTAATTGCTTCATCAAACAATAAAAAAATAAAATATAAAATATAAGTCAATATACTAGGATATATATATATATATATATATACAGTCATTTTCACGTTTATTAAAATACGGATTAGCAGCTATCCTTAAAAGGACACGCATGAACATGGAACGACCCATGGCGGGGTTATGTTAGCTTGTTATGGGCTGGATAGGAGGTATCACACAGAATGACAGATAATGGTTTTACTCCTTTTAATGCAGTATTAGGCTTTTAAGCTAATTACCTGGCAGAATGACACGCAAAAGGAAACAACTTAATAGTACATCCCTAAGAACTGCTTTAGTTGAAACAACTTAATAGTACATCCCTAAGAACTGCTTTAGTTGCTTTGCTTGCTGTAAGAACTTGCCATTCTACTAAGATGAGATTGGCTCAGTAGCAAGAATAATATTAACTAATTAAGCAGATCCATACACAATGAAAAGTATTTTTGGATAAGAATCCAATGCAATTTAAAGAACCCCTCTTTAATACACAAATCAGACTTGGAATTTACGGGATTATGAAGATTAACATCAGAGAAAGCAAACTTTTTTGGAGATTGTTAAGGGTTCATTGGCTTAAATACATATCCTATATTGTTGGAGAGCTAATTATAAATTTGGTCTCTTAACCAATCGATTTAAATATAAAATTAGGCACTACCTAAGCCGCCAATTTTATGAAGAAGACAAGTAAAAGGTTTTCTACTCATTCTCATTGAATGTTCAATGCAAGAAAGATGAAAATATTATTTGTTAAATTAAAGAATGTAACTTTTTCTTTTCTTTTTCTTTTTGTTAATTTATATCCAAAATTAACTTATTATTTTCTTCCTTAAAAGTTTCCAACCTTAAGGATCACATGGAGCATTTGGAGATTCTTAAGAATTTGAAAAGATAGGCATATCTCACTTATATTATAAGAACTGGTATGAACTCTCCTCACCACCCAACATAAAATGCATATATATATATATATATATATTTATATATAATTATAATGATGAATTATACAGAAAATTTATTGTATGTCACGATTGAAGATCGGAGTATTTTTGGACTCGTATTCCATATTTTTATGATGTTCGTAAAGTTAGAGTATAACTTGGAAAGAAGAAATATCCATATTCATCATCCTTTTATGAAGTTCAATATTGATCATGATATGGGAGGGCATCCTTCCACATCTTCCTTTTGGATTGTTCCTAACATTTGGTAAAGGCATATTAGAATGGAGTATGTAGCAGTTAATGGCATGTTTATTGCAACTTCTTGATATATATGTATAAATATTCAAATATATATATAGAGAGAGAAATGCTATAGTACGGACTGTCCACATGCGGATCTGCAATATTGACGATGGTTTCTGAAAAAATCATTTTCAATACTATCATACAAAAACGATATTGACGATGATTTTTTAATCAATACTATGGATCTGTATGTATATCATTTACATTGTAGCATTTCTGTATATATATATATATATATATATACATGTTGAAAATTTATTTATGTGGTGCATTCTTTTCTATAATTCTAATGATTATTGATAACAAGTGATAAAAGGTTACTTTCAACATTGAAAATTTTCTGACCAAGTATTCGGTTCAATATACTTTTTTTTTTTTTTTCCTTTTTCACTTTTGTTTCTTTATCCTTCGTATACAATATTTATAGCTCTTATGTACTTTCAAGATCCTGTGTATATGTGTGTGTGTATATATATATATATATATATATATTCCTTTCATTATGAAATTTTTCTAATAAAGTATTCGATTCAATATATTTTTTCCTTTTTTTTCCGTCGTATACAATATTTATAGCTCATTATGAGCTTTCAAGATCCTCTATATATATATAAATGTTATACATGTGTATATACATATATATATATATATATATATATGTCATATATATATTGAGTTAGAATTTAAGAATCTAAAAGTAATTAAAAACAGTAACTTTTATGCATCTCCTCTAAAGTTTTAATATTTTATCTTAAATTATTCATATAATACTAGCAGATTCATATATAATCATTGCATATACAAAATACATACATAAATGTCATATTTTACAATCAGCTTTGCTTTTTAATTTTTTTGTTTTTAGTTTATTTTATTATTTAATTCTACAGTTTATTAAAAGATAATTATCATAGAAATATATTATATTTTGGGATGTTTTCTTTAAAATTAATCAATCAATTAGCAATTCAATTATGAATAGCCATATTTTATTAATTTATTTATAATTCTAAATCATATAATAAAATTAGCACAAATCAAAGACTAATGACATTTTTTCCAAGTTAATAGCGATAACATGGAATAAATCTAACCATTAAATTTTAAAAGTTAATGTGGCACAATTTGGGTAATCCAAATTGTGATCCTCCATTTCAAATGAAGTGGAGAGGATTCTTGTCCTTCCATTTGTGGGCGGAAAAAGACTTGTGGCCTTTGGGTTCTACGCGCGATTATGCACTATAAACTCAACTCAATAAACAATAAACAATAAACATAAAACAACTAAAAAAAGGAAAAAAATACACGATATAAACATGAAACAAAACATAAAATTCCATGTCGGTCATACATACTACTTGAGGTATACATAGACATAATAGCATAATACTACATTCACCAATCAATTGTTAATTACCACATTTATAACCAATATGACCACCAATAATATGATAATATTTTATTGATTTATATTTGTAAATCCGATATCTATTTAAGGATAGGTTATATTATAGTTTTTCAATTAGTAATATATTGACTTACATTATTAAATTTGTCATGTAATTTGATAAATATTTTTTATAATTAAGCAATTTG